>NW_022631027.1:17954545-18042497 GCF_010015895.1 Lontra canadensis
TTAAGCCTCTGCCTTCGGCTCAGGTCATGATCTCAGGGCCCTGGAATGGAGCCCCGCATCGGGCTCTCTGCTCAGCAGGGAGCCTGCTTCCCTTTCTCTCTCTCTCTCTCTGCCTGCCTCTCTGCCTACTTGTGATCTCTGTCTGTCAAAAAAAAAAAAAAGAAAAATTCCAATGTTGGATGAAAATTTACACTATCTTTATATCAGCTTTCTCTCTTTATATTTCTGATTGTAATAAAGAGCCAAAGTGACTTTAATTTTCTTAAAAACAACACAAAGATGATACATTACCTCACTCATGAATTTTATCTCTCTTAAATTGTGTTAGTTGATAGATAGCTAAAATATCACATGATGAACGTCAACAAAAAATTTAGATTGTTTGCCAGTGACATAAACTATTTTTCATAGTATTCACTTAATAAAAATATATGTAGAAATTGTGATGTCATTTTATTATCATTATGATAGATTATTTTATTATTACATGGCTTATGTTTGTATATATATATTTACTTTATTATATACTCTACCCTGTGCTTTTTATCCCTACCTCTCATTTAATTTATAAGTAGAAGTTTGTAGCTATTAACCTCCCTCACCTATTTCAAACATAGTATAGAGGGTAATAGAGCCAAGTGACAGAAGAAGATTGGAATATATTCGGTTCACAAAAATGAAATTATAATTATTTTTTAGTTACTGAATGAACAACAAGTACCCTTAAAACGATTCTTACGTTAGCATAAATACAACTTTATTTTTGTTTTTGGTAAATAAATAAATGTGTAAAATGAAATGAGAATTCAAAATATGCAATGCTAATTTCTGGAAGGATAGATCAAAACTGCTATTAACATTAATATGGCTGATATTATCCATAATTAAATTTAAGTGATTTTATTATTGAATGCATCAGAAATGGATGATTCAGTCTTGGTTTTGGCATGCCTATCCATTTGAATTTCATTTACTGAGGAAATGTTTTTAATTTGAAAGTTTACTCTTATTTGGGTTATATACCTTTTACTTATTTGAGTGCAGTTCACACAAAATGTTACAGTAGTTTCAGGTATACAACATAGAGATTCTGTTTCTCTATATGTTATGCTATGCTCACCACAAGTATAGTTACCATCTGTCATCAAACAATGCTATTACAATATTTTTCATTGGAACAGATGTGGCTGGTGCCATTTATGTCTGTCCTCTTGTTTTAAACTCTCACATGAAGCCTAGAGCTGCTGCAGCCTTCGTGCCACCACGATAGAAAGAAAAAGAGAAACACTGAGATTCTGAGACCATTATCATTGAGCTTTTTTCTCTGATTTTTTTTAGATATAATTGACATATAACATTATATTAGCTTCCAGTGTACAACATGATTTGATATTTCTATATAATGTGAGATGATCATCATAGTAAATCTAGTTAACATCCATCACTGCTCATAATTACAAATGTTAGCTCAAACTAATGTCACAAGCCACCAACTTCCTTTTTTTCATATATGAAAAATATTGACTTCTTTTTATTCAAGACATGGTAAGTCAGGATTGATTCTTACTTACATTGATGTTACAACAGCTAAATGTATTTTTAACTTGTGCAATACTTTTTTATTGTTTCCTTTCAATGAGCAAATTTTCTTTTATTTGTGTTATGGCTATGATTAAAATTATTCTGTTCATGAAAAGCAGAAAAAGCTGTGATTTCTTATAAAATTCATAACATTAAAATAGCAATCAGGTTAATTCAATTTCAGAGAATTAGTGTTACCAGGATACTTCAACATAGTATCAGAAGTTTCTAAGTTAATTCAATAAACTTTCATTTCGTTTGGCTAGCATAGATTTGGCTGTATCTCATGCATTCAGAGAATAGGTGTGCTAAAAGGAAGTATCCTTAAAACTGAAATTATTTTATAGGTATGCAATTAACATTGGGGAACAGAATTTATATTAACATATACATATTCACTTTTGTTTTCACTTTATAATGATTACAATAATAAACCTAAATCTCCAATTAAAAACTTTATTTCACATAAGGTTTATAAAGCTAGATTCATTAAAGAGAGAAAAAAAATACAGATAATGATAATAATAATAACAACAACAACGATAATAATAACAATTATAGTTGAAAGTTATTGAGTGCTTAGTATGTTCTGGATGCTGGTGGAAGTGATTTACATATAAATCAATTACAAACTTATGAATCTTATACTAGTATTATCCCACATTTACAGATGAGGAAACAGGCACAAAAAGATAAAGTAACTTGATTACTGTCACACAGTGATTCTAGAGTTAAGTTTAAACTGATGCAGTCCGTTTGCAGAACCTGTTTGCTTATCATCTGCAAAGTGTCTCACTTTTTCTTTGTGTATAGATGGGATATTTGTGGACAAGGAATCACTTCACTTCATAGACCTCGCTCAGTCTTGAAAGAGGGATTGTCTGGGATATTTTGAAAATGGAAACACAATTTGGGGTTCACAAAAACTTTTCTTCTCCAATAGACTATGGAAATTGGTAACCAACCCTCTCTGTTATTGTACAAAAACATCTGGGGCAATTGCAAAGAAGGAACAGATTTATATGTTAGCATTCATCTCTCAGTCTTAGAAAGTATGGATTTAGTTTCTCAATGACTTCACGAGGACCCAGTCAACTGGATCAACTGGAAGTTAATCCTTTTCTCCTCCCTACTTACTTCCATCCTTTCTTCTTCTTTCCTTCCTTTCCTCTTTCCTTCCATTAAACAAGATTCTGGAAATTTGAAAATGACTTTAATAATCTGTGTTTTCATTATTTTTAAAAGGAGAGAAAAAGAATCTATTTGTCCTAAAAATATTAGATCTGTTAATTTTTCACATACACGATAAGAAAATTTTTTTATTTTAATCCTATAGAAAAAAATTTTAAAACTTTATTTCTTAAAACTTAAATTTTAGTTGAAAAAGCCCAAGTTGAGTAGCTTCCTGTAAGAAGAAAAAGTTGAGGAATTATTGGAGTGAGAAAAATAGGTAGTCTCGAAAATCAAAGGATGAAATAGAGAACCCATAAAGAACCTTCTCACTGAGCATAAAAAATGAATATTTAGCATTTGAATATAGCTAGGTCTAAGGAAAGGGATGTCATGCACAGTGGGTAAGATAAAGTTGTTGGTGGCCTAATACGTTGCCAGTGTTTTGTCACCTATAGTACCACATTCTTTAAAGATGTCCAGCACAAAAAAATCTCTCACGTGAATTTATTGACTAAAACCAGTTTCACAGAACCAATTAGTATCTTACAAAGGCTGCCCTGCAAGGTTTATGAGGCCATCCATCACCTGTCCATTTAACTATTTAGCATTTGTTCCAGCGATTTGTCACCATGTCAGAATGCTAGCATTTCAGAATCGGAGTTTTGGGTTGAAAGAAATCTAACTCAGATACTGCAGATATTTCTCCTTTAATAAGACTTACAGAAGATTTATGTTTCTGTTATGTTTAACCTTAAATATCTTGTTGGGAGGGGGAGGTTAATTCTTTGTACTACAGATTTTTCAAATTTAAATCAATCATTTTATGTGAATTTAAAAATACTATGCAAAATAGAATTATTTTATATTTTAACAATTCAGAGTGCTAACATTCCAAAGTACCTTACTTACCTCACAGCTTCACTGATTACATTTTTATTACTTTTCCAATTCAGTCATTTGCTTTTATATTCATTTCTCGTACCTTTCTTAATTTCACACTACTGAATGAATTATATTGCATTTACCACTGAATGAAGAGAAAATAATCTGCATTGCTCTTACCATTATGCAGCTCAGGTAGATTTGAAATTCTAGGAATATTTAATGTTGGAAAAATCACTGCAGCATTTGATTTAAATTACATATAATTTACCATCAAATGTGCACACATTTCAAGCACAGAATATTAATAATAAAATGTGGTTGTTGGTTATAGATCATAGTTAACTATTTAATTGTCTCTCAAAAATGCCAAATAAATACTACAATAGTATAAATTGAAATGTGCTGGCCCTAATGTAGAGTAAATTGACCAGAATCACAGAGAAGAGGACTATAGCAAAAATATAATTTATAAAAAGGGTCCATATAGTAGAACAATTGTACAAAAATATGAGTTCTACATATTGTTTCAAAGAACCAGCCATGTCACTACCTTAAGCATGCCAATCAAATGAAAATTATTCAGGTGTGTAACCTTTAGAATTGATTCGAAAATAGGATGCATCTTTTACTGGTGAAAATAGATATGTAGCTGGTCTCTTTTTCCAACTACCCTATAAGTTCACCTGATTAAGATTTCTAATGCAAAAAAGGTAGGCCAGATGCTGAGAACTCAAATGCCATTCCCTCATCTGAATGCTGTTAAGCAGTTCCCATGGCATTTCTCACAGTCTTTCCATGTGTGCTTGTCACTAAACTCAATCCCAGAGATAAAATAGAAAATATAAACTCCTGAGGGAGGAGAGTTGAGTAAAAAGCTTTCCTGAAGTCCTCAGTGTGCTGTGCTTCTATCTACCGCTAAAGCTTCAACCAGCAATCGATCTCATCCCTCTCACCATATATAACCAAGAGTTTGACATGGATGGGTATTAGGCTGAAGTAAGGAATGTGCAATAAAAATGTATATGACTAGGTGTGCACACATGCATACACAAGTATTCACAACTAATCTCCATTTTTATGACATTGCAAACCGCATCATCCTTATCCATTCCTGACAATGTGTGTTGTTACTTAGAAAATACATTTAACTACTAAAGCAGCCTTTAAAGGGTATAGAAAAAGAAAAATATTTTTAAGGATTATCGGTTGAAATATTATATTATATTATATTTACATACAGGCATAATACATTTCCACAAGTTTTTGCAATTCTTATTTTGAAAATGAGACTAAAAAGAAATAATCTTACAGATATATTTTCCATTGGTATCTAAAATAATAATAATGTTAAGATATTTCTTATGGATTTATCAAATAAAAATAAGCTACTTGGCCAAATTATTTAGCTTAAATCTTCACTAAAGTAGGACAGCAGAGGTTATAAATTATCAGAGGCTATAAAGTAACTTATCAGAGCTAGGCAGCCTGAAATATAACTCTTAGAGAAGAAATAATTACTCAAGAAATTCTCGAGAAATTGTATCTTTATGAGTAAGAAGGTTGGAAAGAAGAGAGAAAGAGGGTGGGAGGTAACAGAGCTAATAATGAACAAAATAAATACAAATGTCTTGTGCACACTTATGGAAACTATGAGATGGGAAGGGCATACTCTGCTGATTCAAAGAAGTAATGGCGATCTTTGCTGGTTTTGGTTATGCTATTGTTTTTGTTTCAGAAGAATTAATCCTCTGTGTAATTACAAGATAGTTTGGTTTTCTCATGAGATTTCAAGTAAGAATAAGTACTAGGATTGAATAAAGGGAGAGTGGCTTGTGTATAAATATTGATTGATTTCTTAATCTACTTTAGCATAGGGATTGAAAAAAGTATTGTTTCCATCCAATTTCTTACCAATTTCACAAACATAGCAACTACACAGAGATTACCTCTGGGGAGAGAGGACTATTTTGTTTATTAAATATGATGATAATATTGATTTTGGAGAGGGCTCCTTTTGTTTATTAAATATACTACTACTACTAAGAATAATAATTATACTAACTACTGATGATAGTAATAATACTACTAACTATACTTCAGCTTCTGTTTTATATATATCATAACCCATTCAATGCATTCACCATCTCTAAAAGCAAAGTATCACTGGGCAAGGGGTATGATTTGAGCTTAGAAGGGTCTCTAGTCACTGTCCTCTTAAGCATTACAGTAAGCTCCTCCTAACTGTGCTATTATAGAAGCAAAGAGAGAAACTACCAATAATTGAGTTCTTTCATTTTTACTTGATAGCAACTTTATATATACTATCTCATTTAATACTTCTCCAAATCCTGTAAAGTCATCATTATTGTCCCAGTTGAATTAAAATAATTTATCAGAGGTTATATATGAGTAATCATATATAAGGGGATTTGAGGGATACTCAAATCTAGGTCTGTCTGATCTCAAAGCACACATTTGATTGCCTTTTCAACCAGTTAACAGAATACTATTGTCTCTACAAACCCTCTGTTCTAATCTTAATTTCCCATGCAGTCTTCCTAGGACCTTAAAGCTGTGTATAGAAACAGAAGTTAAGTAATGATGGATACCCCATTGTCCTTATGATGATAAGAAATCTTTAGGTTATATGGGTACACATATTTCTCAAATGAGAAGTTGAATGAGAGCTCATTGATGACTTGGTTTTCTCCTTCCTTCTTTTTTGGTTTTCTCCTATTGCACGTGATATTTCCAGGATCAATAATGGTGGAAACATTATTTAAACATTTAAGCACATATTATGTGCTTAAAGAGAGGGCTCAGCATAGACATGGCTAAAGCATGTGAACAGTGGAACAACATCCTTTATTAAGTATGCCAATTAAAAGATTCTAGAAGCTACATTTGACCATGGGACAAAGTTTCTAGCTTTGCTGCTTGAGGCAGGGTGGGAATATACAGAGATGTAAAAGGGAAAATAGTCAAGTCTAGTGCCATAATCTCTTAGTAGAGACCTTTAAACTCTTCTAGAACTTTGGTGGCTGGTCACATTACCACACTGTGGTAATACATCACCAATAATTAGGTGGTAGGATCTATATGGAATAATTTGCAAAGAAGAACCTCGAAATTATATTTGAAGAGCAAGCAGGGAGAAAAGTGCTGGATATGATCTAAACAGATAAGGAGAAAATTGTGTGTGTGTGTGTGTGTGTGTGTGTGTGTGTGTGTATGGCATATATATGTGTGTGGTTGCTTTAAATATCAGTGTTTTTCCCTTCCCCTATAAGTAACATTTGACTTAAGCCAGAGCTAATATTGTCAAATGAGCAAACATTCATGGATAAATGCCTCACATCTGGCAAAGTGAAGTTAGCTGACATTTACTTCATACAAAGGAACAAGGATTAAATCAGACAGAATCTCATAGGATCTAATATTGGTGTCTTTTTTTCTCTCAGTTTTCTAGTTGTTTTTGAAGAAAAGTAGGGAAATTCATTATCAACTAGAAGGTTAAAGGGGGAAATCATATGTTTTTTATATTTTTAACTTACTTGTCCTATTCTATTAATAGATACATATTGTAAAAAAAAATTAAAGTACAGACATGAATTGTAGATAATTTAGAAAATGCAGGAACATGTTAAAAAAAGGAAAAATGGCTCTTGACTCCTTAAATCAGGGAGTAACACTCTTAATATATTGTTGTGTTTCTTCACAGTATTTTCTGTGTATGGATAGAAAGATGATAGATATGTTGGAAAGAAAAATAGATGTAGATAGATGATAGGTAGATAGATTGATTTACACATACACATAAATATTATTTTTTACAAAACTAGAATCAAATTACATAATCTCCTTGTGATATGCATTTAATTTCAAATATATCCTAAATATTTTCTGATATATTTCCATAGTTTCATAAAACTTTTAAAATTATTTCATAATATTCTATCATAATTATTTTATCTTATAACAATAAGGTACCATTAAAGAAAGTTTACAAGTACATTTTCAAAAGATCACTTTGATATACCTTGGAGAATGGGATTTTGTTTAAGAGTGCATGTTGTAACAGAGAAATGTAGCAATAATCTAGACAAGAAATGTTGGAGAGATAAACCAGTGTTACAAATATGAGGATTGGGAAAATTGAAAGATTAAGAGGAATAAAGAATGATGTGGGTAACTAGGTAGATGGATGGTGGTATTTCATTATCATTGGAGAGAAAGGAAAAGAAGTTATATGTTGTTTTTAGAGGAAATCAACATGTAAGGATCACTTCAGTTGATGCAAAAAGAAATCAGAGTAAACAACGTTGGTAAAAAAATAAGAATGAAAATTGAAATTAAGAAAAATGTAATATTTTGGACAAAAAAGTTGAAGATTATAGGAAGCCAAATGAGAGAGAGTAAAGGGCCTAGAAAATGATGATTAATATAATCTCATAACATAAGAAAAAGTTAAAAAATGCTAGGAAGGATAAGAATTTTTTATGCATATTATAGAATGTATGTGGTGTATATGGAAGTTAAAAAGCCTTGATAATAGAATAACCAAAACCCCAAAATCCAACAGAAGAATTAGAACATCACCAGAATCATTGAATAAATTCATGTTTTCCTCTTCTGTGCCATTCTTGTACCCTCTTGAGGTATTTTCTGGACTTTCACATTTATTATTATCTTGCTTTTTAAAAATATATATTCATATCTAGTATATATTTCCCTTTTGTTTAGCATCAATTCTAACCCTTCAACTATACAACAACAATTAGTCATGTTTTTGACTAATATAAGGTGATATCTATTACAGGTGGAAACACTTTATTTTTACAAAGAGAGTAGACCTGAAGTCTCAACAACCATCGTAGCCATCTTGATTCCAGAGCTTCCAAGGAATATGTATTCTTCCTTACGAGTTATGAGTGTGACTTCTAGTGATTTTTTTCATGATCTGTGAAAGTAAAGTATCACTAAAAATTCTCTTTCTAAATGGGAAGAAGAGAGGGGCATTCAAATAAACGTACACATAAATAGATAAAAAATTAGTTTGATGTATATCTAACAGACATATACACTGATAATGCAGACCATGTTTTGTAATTAGTCAAAATTTTCTAGATGATATTTATCGTTTCCTCTTTTTTACCTATACCATTTTTTTCTATCACCCTCAGCTGGTTAGGATTCTCTATTAATCTAACTAATCTGATTTTTGAGGTATTTGAGTCCTTTATAATCTTGCATTTATTGAATTACTATCTTTTTCCACTGATATCTCTCAATCATAAAAGTACCAAGAAGTGCCAGGAAAACATTTAGGTTACACTCAGAGTTTTCCCTTCCTCCACTTAGTACCCCCAACCTTATTTCCTCCTGGTACCTGGAATTGATCACCCTGTTCTATTGGCTCAAGAGCGTAAGGAGCTGGCTGGCAGTCTCACCTTAAAAGAAAACCAATGTTGTTTCACATTTTGAAAAATTTTCCCCATTAAGATTTAAGAACTCTAAACAAAAAGAGCCCAAGGTTGTAGGAAAAGAAAGCAAAGTTTTGCAAGCTGATAGTTACATGGTATGGTAGAGGGGCCATATGGTATTCTGTTCCTTATGGTATTCTGGCTGTAGAAGAAACAACACCCTAATTGTCATTGTTTTAAAGCATATACTGCGTTGTATAGTACAGTACCCCAACTTCACTGGATATTATTTTTAGCAGGTGCTATAATTAAATCTTCCATAATTATATTAGGTTAGCTGACTAGTGATGGTAAATTTGATATAATCTGTGAAATCCATGATCCATGAGCACTGGTTTTTGTTTCTTTGTTTTATTTTTGTTTGTTTTTAAGAAATATGTTATTTAGTTACAGTGATACAATTTGTGGTATTAGGATTGTAAATGGCTTCCTAAAACTATGAATAGTGGTAGTGACAGAAGCATTGTAACTGGCAGTGAAAGGAAATTCATATCCCCTATCCCCTCCATATTCTTTCGCCAATAACCTGACTGATCTTCCTATGAAAGGACCACATCAGGTGCTTAGCAGCCTTGATACTTAGATATGAGTAGTGAAATCATCTTTAGTGTTGGGGAGCTCTGTTATTGAGGCTGTGCATAGTTTGCATTTTTACATCATGACCACTTTGTAGATGGTTAAAGAATGGAGGTAATTGACATCTAAAACATGGGTCACTTTATCTGATGGAAAAAGTTATTTTTTAAAATCTTTTTGATGAGTACGAACAGGGGAAAATTATATTCATAGACTATGCCCATTTAGAGAAGTCAATTCACATGATTTTTATATAATACTTCCTTATCACCGAATCTTGTCTGTCATAAGTCCCTGATCAATTAGCAAATGGCTACTGCCCGTGAATCCATGAAAACCCCCATTCCTTTGGCTATCACTTCTTCCAGGCAAAGGAGACAATCAGATATACTAGATATATTGCCTGAAATTTTGCTCTCTGAAAGAAATTCTATTTACCACTGTCTTTTAGGGCCACCTGTGAGTAGAGTTGATTTGAGACTGCAATTGACTCATGAAAAACATAGATGTTAGGGATGCCAATGCCTATGTAGTTGTAAAATCTACATGTAACTTTTTACTGCCCCCAAATTTAACTATACTAGCCTACTGTTGACCAGAAACCTTACCAATAGCATGAAGAATGAATTAACACTATTTTGTATTTTGTATGTTATAGGTGTTATACACTGTTTTACACTTTTTATTATACACTTTTTAAAAAAGATTTTATTTATTTGTTTGACAGATAGAGAGAGATCATAAGTAGGCAGAGAGAAATCACAAGCAGGCAGGGGTGTGGGGGAAGCAGGATCCCTGCTGAGCAGAGAGCCTGATGCAGGGCTCAATCCCAGGACCCTGAGACCATGACCTGAGCCGAAAGCAGAGACTTAACCCACTGAGCCACCCAGGCGCCCCTATATACTGTATTCTTAAAATGGAGTAGGCTAGAGAAAAGAAAATGCTATTAAGAAAATCATAGGGAAGAGAAAATACTTTTACAATACCATACTGCATTTATCAAGAAAAAAATCCATGTATAAGTAGACCCTCACAGTTCAAACCTGTGTTGTTCAAGGGTCAGCTATACTATAATCTAATGCCAACATATCTATCTATAAACCAGATTTGAGATATTTTTCTTCCTATATCAACCAAAAGTAAAGAATTGCCCATAAAATCATAGAATTTAGCGTAGGAGTAGTTTTACTGAAGTCAGAATTACTTTCTTTGTGTCTTCAAACTCTACTCAAGGACTGTCTAACATATACTGTTTCCATTTAATAAGGAATTCCTTTTGCATCCCACCACCCCTCCACCCTTGGCTCAGCAGATCACATAGCACTTAGTTTAAATGGACAGCTAAGTTACATAATCACTGTGACCCAATAGCCAAATCTTCAGATTCTGTGTCAGTCCAATAAAAACAAAACAAAACAAAACAAAAACACCTTTTATTTAGAAAGAAATTATCTTCTAAGTCCTCTCATGTTACCATCCCAAGTCTCAACTCCTTTCAAACTATTTCCCTACCGTTTATATTAGTAAAGTCATTGGAGCCCATTTCATTGGCAGCATCTCCTACTATCAACAGAGCCACCTACATAACTTTTTTGAGATAGTTGGTTTGGTCTTAACCTTTTCTCAGTGCCTTTCTGATAAGGGTTCTAAACCCTTTTAAGAGACACAGTTCAGGTTAGAATGAACAGCAGCACATAATCTAACATTTCTATTTTCTGAAGTATTTTAGTTATTTCCCTCCATATTATGCTAGAAAGATTTTGGCATGCCAACTTCATTTCATGTAGACCATTTTTGAATATAGGTATCAGTCAGCCAACCGAGATCACTCCCAGCATTTTGAAGCTAGAACATTAAATCCAAAATCTTATATAAATGAATTTGAATAAATTTGGTCTGATCCAATGTTATAATTCATTTATAATTCATCCTTCTCAGACTAATAACCTAAGCATTCATTTTCATGTGTATTCTCAGATATCTGACAATTAAAACCAGTAATGTCTCACAATTATTTTGATGAATAAGCTTTTTCTCCATGATGTACAAGTTGTGATACTCTCCTTAGTAATAAATTCTGACAGTTTCAACAAAGTTGGTGGAGGTGAGTCTTGGAGAGAATAGATACATTTCTTATGAGGCAGCTGCCTCTAGTCAGGTCATTACAGTTTTTCAGGCTAGTCTCCAAAGATAGTGGTAAATGAGGTTATTTCTGGTGATAAGGAACATTAAAGGGGATTTGGGGGTTCTAAAGTTCCCAGCTTCATTTAATCTAGTTCCTCCCAAATTTCTATATTTCAAGTTTCAGGGTCCTATTCCATCCCAGATAATGCCCTCATCTTAATAAAAGAGATGTGGTGAAGTTTTACAACTCATGCAGTTATTTTGCAACCCAAACAGTATGTTTGGGGGCATATCAGAAGCCACTGCCACCTTCAGGGCTTGAGGGATAATGGAAAGAGGTGATATAATAGGTCCCAGAGCCTTGGTTGCGACTGCTTTGTAGACCTGAGGCCAAAGAGAGATTGAGCCATGGTCTAGAGATAGCTTCTATTTAGATACCATAGGAAGCACATAGAGAAGAGGAAATATTTTGGATTAGAGAAAGCTTCTTCATAGTCTCAAATCACCCACCAGCCCTTCTGATTGACTAAACATACCAAGAAGTCAGCAGACATATGACATATGATGTGTTACAGAGAAAAAGGTGGGAGGCTGTGGACAGTTATCTTAAAAGTAAATATTCAGTTGTCCAACATAATTCCACAACATAATTAGCCAATGTTCTATGATGGACATTTGGGTTGTTTTCAGAATGTATTTTAATGAAAAATAAACAGCATAGCTATGACTATTTTTGGCACATGTGAAAAGTTTTCTCCAGTGTATATTCCTATAATAGGATTACCACATTTTTAAATTCATAAAATAATGTGAAATGCTTGAACTATTTCATCCTTTCTCTAATTATGTAAGAGTTTTAGTTACTTTATATCCTTGCCAATTTTTTTGCAAATTTGGAGATATAAAATCATAACTCAGTGTGGTCTAAGAGTGGACACATTTTTTTTTTTCAAAATTAGAGCTGTGAGGTCTCATATGGCAGAAGAAAAGTGTTGATAAAAAAAAAAAAAACCCTCTAGATGAGGAAGCCAAAGATTTGAGAAACTAGGGTATTTTCTGAGTCATCATTATAAATTATAAAGCCACCCAGAATGTAGCAAGACTTGAGATAAAGTAAGTGGTAGAGGGGCACCTGTGTGGCTCAGTGGGTTAAAGCTTCTGCCTTCAGCTCAGGTCATAATCCCAGGGTCCTGGGATCAAGCCCTGCATTGGGCTGTCTGCTCAGCAGGGAGCCTGCTTCCCCCTCTATCTCTGCCTGCCTCTCTGCCTACTTGTGATCTCTCTCTGTGTAAAATAAATAAATAAAATCTTTTAAAAAAAAAAAAGTGGTAGAAGCAGGTGTTAATGTCTGAAATAAGAAGTAATTTGTTTTGATGTTATAATATTAATTTTTGGACGAGAGGTGGCATTTGTGAAATAAGAAGATACACCTAATCTTTAAATGATAATTGGATATACTCTCTATTGGAAAACAAGCAACCTTCACTAGAATGAACACCAGCAGACAATGTTATTTCCAGGGAGATCAGAGTTCAATGAAGACATAGTATTGGGAAAAAAATGGGAAAGAGGTAAAGAAATAGGGGACATTTGTATTGTGCTTTGAAGTAGTATTTATAATACTTTGTTTTAATTATATTTCCAGGTGATTTGGAGTTATTCCAAAACAAATGTCTTATACTATAACATACCTTTTTAGAGCTCTTAAATCATTTTTCAGGCTAAGATATCTATATCTACTTATATCTATATATGTATACATATATATTTAAGTTAGATGTAATTATGATAGAGCTTAATACTGTTAATACTCCTCCATTTCTAATATGTGATAAGTAGTCAGGGATTGAAATTCTTGTGTCACAAATATTTTCCTTAAAACTATGTAGCTGAATTATTGTTTTAGTATTTCCTTGATTGAATGTTATAGGTAAGAATATTAAAGGGACCCCTAATTTTCTTCCTTTATGGATATCCTACAGGTTTTCCCCTTTTCATTTTTTAAACTTTCTGATTGGAGTTTTATACAATTATTTCTGTATTCTTAACATTTAAAGAAAGTCACCATAATTTATGTAGACAGGGGTATAGTTCTATTAATCTTCCTTGGAACCCTGCTGAACCCTTTCAAACTACAGACATGTGACATTCTTTGACTTTTTTTTTTTTAATTGTATTTCTTACTATAGCTTCAATTCCACAGTGCTCTGAGGTCTCTCTAGGGAGCACCAATTATCTCCAGGTTTAATTCTGTTCTTGGTGATCCAAACATACACTCTTTGCTTGTTATTTTCATTCCTTTGCACCATCCTCCTCATTCTGGGACTTATTTTCCCTTCATATCACTTTCTATAGCATCAACTCTGTTATTTCCTTTTCCTAAAGCATAAGGGATTTTTCTCCCTGCTGTTGCATTTAATTTAATTTTGGTATTTTCCTATCTCATCCATCTCTGTTTTATTTCAGTCAGACTCTCAGTCAGAACTTTTGTCATGTAGCTTTTGTCTATCATTCCACATTTCTTCTGTTACAGAGGATCCAAGTTATATTGAATTACATTGAAAACACAGAGAGATAAATTCTTAGCATTTATTCTTTTTCTTACGGCAAGATTTTTTTCAAAGCTTCCTTTTTTTTTTTTTTCTTATCCTTGAATGGTCTAAACATATTTGTTCTTCCTTTTTGTCATTGTGGAAATTTTTATAGGCTAAAAATGAGGGGATTTATTCTTCTGTATTTTATAATATTAATACTAGAAAGATTTTTTCAGGGATATCACTTGTACCAAGTGGAAAAGTCCTCCTGCTGTTCTCCCATCCTCTGGTTTATTGCTGTTAACATGTGCATCACAGGCATAGTGATACAAAGCCCTGTTTCAAATGTTTCTCATGCACAGGTTCATGAAAGTCTGGCATTTGCCATTCTGAAAAACTATGATGGAATATATATTTTTTTTAATGATGGAATATCTTAACCCTGCTTACACTTGGCTATAATTGATGAAACTGTCCAACTTAATTCCTCTAAAAAAAAAGAAAACTAAATTTGAGTTAAACGCAAAGTGAGCTTCAGTATGTTTGTGTATCAGTATTCTTCCCCTCCTCTTTCTAAATGATTTCTATCATTTTTTCTGATACTTGAATTTCATATATATAGGAGCTCCCTGTTTCTGATGACAGAATGAAGAAATCAAAAAAATGAAACCGGTAACTGATTAACAGGACATTTGAAATTATAGAAAAGATGTATTCAGAAAACATTGAAAACTAAAACATTCCTCACCTTCAGCATCAACATCTTCCAGGGAATCACCAGCGGCCAGAAAACTGGCATATAAAGAGTTATGTCTTGTCTCGTGTCACAAAAGGATCAGGGTGAGAAGTTCTAAAGGTATGCAGACAGTCATATATCAAGCATATAGATGCTCTGAAATCTTTAGTGTGTTAGTGATGTCTCCCTCTTGAACGTAAGATGGCTGCAATCCTTCTTAGCATCGTACTTAGGAATAACTGTGGTTTAGCATGAGGAAGTGGGCACTCTGGTGACTATCTTTATTATATAGGAAAACTTTTCCCAGAAGTTACCCAGCAAGGTTCCATTGGTCAGGATTGTGTCCTATTACATTCATTAACAAAAAGAGAAAAAGAAAAGACAAAGAACGTGCATATTTAGCATTTTTAAGAATGGCGCACATTCCAATCATCGGCTTATGTCCTGGAGTACCAGAGAGGAATGTTTCTTTTTGTGGGACCAAGAAGAAATATTCAAGTGTTTCATCTTCCTCTGAACCTGTAGAACTACCACCATTAAATAGTCAGTAGTCTTTTTTTTTTTTTTAATTCCCAAAAAGATGCTTAGACTGATTGATTCCAAAGATTTTAGAAGATTGGTATGTAGGTTTTTCCTACTGGTGTGGCAAATAGGCTAATCTGCTATCTTTGAACCATGTTTGAACATTATTTAAATTAATATATCCAAAAGTGTGAAGGAATCCTAAACTAACCCCAAAATTTTATTCTCTAGGATTCTAAAAACATGTCTCTGTGTCCAGACTGATAAAAAACCTAGAACAAGGAAAAAGCAAAAGTATCTTAATTTCATGTGACTGCCACCTCTATACTAAAAAGTATTTCTATTTCTTGTTCATGTCATTAAGTCATGTGTCAGAGCCAAAGACTGCATTTCTTCATCTTATTAGATGAACCTCACATAAGTCCATAAAAAAAAAAAAATAATGTTGAGCTGGAGAAATGGTTGCTGTAAAATTGTTATATCTGTTCAAAGATCAAGCTAGCTGAGGTTAGTTGGGAGAAAATCTAGAGTAACCTAACAGAAGAACTTCATATCTGTGCCTTTCCTTCTTTAGGAATGGTGAAACTGCAGCAAAGGTGCTCAATTTATTATGTCCATCTTGTGTCTTGGCAGACTCCAAACTAAGCAACTTTGTGGTTTTGCTGCACCCTTTTCTGCCTCCAGCCACACCTGTTACCCCTCTACTCCTGGCTGACTTTCTGTTTATTTTAGCCACCAACAAAACAATGATGTATAAATATCATCTCTGGCTTCAAATACTACATTGTTTTGGGGAGGAAAGAAGCTCAGGTCCTAAACTCCCTAAACTTCCTTTGCGTCCTAAACTTCCTAAACTTCCCTTGCTTCCATATCTTACTACAAATCAGCAATGGGCTTCTGCTTAGGTGTTCTCTAGTAACTTCCCAGGGATGGTACTGTTTCTCAGAAAAGAAGCAAGTATAAAGTGTTTTTTGGTGACCTCCTCAAGTCTAGTTCTATATGCCCTATAGTTAATATTAATTCTTTATTGTTTCCTACATGTGGGTAGCATCCTTCTCTAACTATAAGCAGAATTTCAGATTTTTTTTTCAAATTTAAATATTCTACTTGTCATTTCAATAAGAGTTGGGAACGAAAATTGGATAAGGCTGTGCCTTTCCGCATCTTAACTTGATGTCTTTTATGCATTACTTTACTGTTAAAATGTAAGGGAACATTTTCACCCCTGAGAGAAAAAAAAAAAAAAAGGGAGCGGTAGTTTCATCCAAAAAAATATTTCTCTGAAGTGACTGGAACCAATGGAAATCAACTCAATTTTCATTTTCTGCTTGTGGGTATGTTGTTGTTATTGTTGTTCAATTATAGATATGTAAAATTTTTGTGAACATAAATCAATCTCAGAATATTCTTTAGTATAAGATAATTTCTCAGCAATTTATAAAGTGCATTCTAGAATAAAAAGCTTCATAGGATGTTTTGTACCTTGTCTCCTTCTAAGTGAGATCTCAAGGCAAAAAAAAAAAAAAAAACAAAAAAAAAACCTTAAGAAGTAATGAAATAGGCCAATTAAAACATCAACCAATCTTCACCATCCCCATACACACCCCCATTTTAAGGAACACAAATGCTCTTCTTTTCTCCAGTCTGTTTCCGGAGAGCAACATCGTAATAAACAGTTCTCTTACCCTGTGGTATTCAGAGGCGCTGACCAGAGCACAAAGTGCTTCGATGAAAGAGATGAAAGAGATAGGAAAGCTAAAAATACTGTAAGTTGATAAACACTTAAGTTAATGAATACATAAATAAAATAAAAGAGATAGCTGGAAGAATTCTTAATAAGAAGAATTAGTATGTATGAAATCTGATAATTCTTTTCAGAGCATATCAGTGGAAACCTATCTATTGAGAAATCTTTTAAGAAAGACTTGAAATTTGAAGTACACCATGAGAAATTCTGAATGTAAAACCTACAAATATTCTCTAAATTATAATAAATGTCCTCAGGCCCTAGCACAGGAAAGCTTATAAAAATGGATGCAACCATTCTGGAAATAATTTTGTGAGTATTTAATGAATCTTAAAGTATACATATTTTACCAGCCAGGAACTCCATATGCCCCAGTATTTATGTATCTTAGCAAAATGTAAGCCAAGTAAGTAAAGAGACACATATATGAGGATATTCATGACTCTGTGTGTATCTGTGTGCAAATGCAAGTGTGTTTATTTTGTAATAGCAAAGGGAGGAAAACAATCTAAATGTTCTGCAGTAAATGAATAGGTAATAAAATGTGATCTATAGAAACAATAAGACATCTTACAGCAGTAAATATAAATTACATCTACATACATCAACATAGACCTCGGGATGGATCAAAAGCCAATATTAAGAGGAAAAAAACCCACAGCTATATTTACATTAATGTAATTTTATAGATATGAGATCATGATGATGACTCTTAATAAGGAGATATATAAATGGTTTTAAGACCTACATTAGATACTAGTAAATTATATGTAACATGGGGGTAGGGAAAATGAGATAAAGAATGATAGATGAACCGTAAAATAAATACATAGGGATTCTCTTTGGAGAAAAAGCAATAGTCTAAGTTTGAAGGTTTTGATCCATTTAATTTCCAACCTGAAGTGAAATGTAAAATAAAAAGAGGAATAAAATAAAGTCAGACCAAATTTGAAAATATTACAGTTTTTAAAAATTTCTTATTGAAGAATAAATTCAAAACTATTATTAGGACCTTATAGTATTAAATTATGGAGTTCATTTTGTGTTATAGTTTAATTATAAGAGGCACTTTGACCAATGACTTCTATCTCTGTAACACAATGAACATTTTTCGTTATTTTATATGGCATCTTATAAGCATTTACCACTCTGAAAATTCCAATTTTAGTGATATATTTTCTTAGTTTCTCTGTGTGCTCATCATTCTGATTTTTCTTATTATTTCCCTATTATTCCCTCTTATTCCCCTTCCTGGGCTACCCTTCTCTTCCAGGCATTTTCATTCTCCTTTCACCCCATAGTATTTATCTTTGGGGTCTCCAGTCAAAACCTCTCCATGTAGAATAGGATTTCAGTAGACTTCAAACACATCATTTCCAAATCTTAACATAGGATCTTTGCTTTGATAAACCCAGTCCTCCTCCAAGGTTCTCTATCTCATTAAGCAACCCTATCTTTCCTTCTTCACCTATTTGTCATGAATCCCACATATCCAGCCCACTGAGCACTAATGATTCCTGTCATGAGTTTTGTTTTTGTTTTTCTCAAATTTATCTGTTTTTTTTTTCCATCTCCATTGTCACTCAATCATATCATGCCTGAAACATTTCAGTAGTTTTGTTTGTTTATTTGTTTGTTTCCCTAAGAGAGGGAGAGAGCATATATCTTCTTTGGAAAAATATCTATTCAGGTCCTCTGCCCATTTTTTAATTGGATTGTTTGGTCGGTTGTTTTTATAGTGTTATATAAGTTTGTTATGTATTTTGGATATCAACCCCTAATCAGATATATTATTTGCAAATATAAGCAGAGCTAGAGTTTTAAAAATTACATGTAAACTTCATATTTTAAGTTGTTGGCACATAACTCAAATGTTTTAAAAATATTGTATAAAATAAACAGTTGGCATCTGTAGCAGGATGTGAGCTAAAGGCCATGAGATGGCAATTTCTGTCTTGCAGAGGCTGATTCTGTTAGAACATGTTTGTTGTCACATGTTACTTAAGCATTTTCAAGTCTCCAAATTTCTTAGATTTCTACACGTATGATTAGGAATATGTCATGTTGAGAGAATTTATGAACTTGATGTTCTATTTTTATTTTTCAGTAATTTCCATCATGATTAAGTTAACAGATAATAAAAAATTAAGAATTAATGCACAGATAAGAAGACACAGATGGTTGCTAAATGAAGTAATTTATGTACAATTTCAACTTTAACAGTTTAAAAACGGGTGCTTTCAAAGTAGAATAAAACACAACATAGACCCTAGGTGGGAGGCAGAAAACCTGGAATGCAATAATGATAAAATTAACTTTGCCTAAAAGCTTCCCAAATTAGATGCACATTATTAGCATGTACGAAATAGCTCAGAGGAAATAATGCAGAATAAAGCAAGGGCAGGTACTTTCCTCTGTACAGATATATTAAATTCTCACTTAAGTTCTGTGTAATTCTTCATGGCAACTGAACATATTTTGGAAAGACTTTAAAAAGCAGTACTAAAATGTGCAAGAATAAAGAAATCAGTAGTTGTCAAAAATAAGTGAATGATACCTCTATTCTTAATCTCAAAGGAAATGTGATAAAATACAGCTTTATATGAAGAAATATCCCCAACTAGAAATGCAACATAGGTACATACTCATTCACAAAAATGATTGTTGGGAGTAGCCAAAAGTTGTATTGGAGCTTTGCACCTCTTCAGAATTAGGCTGTGTCAATAATGAATTTTGAATACAGAATCAAATCCCAGATAGATTAGCTATCTTGCCTATAGTAAGAAAAATTCCCTAAGAGATGAGTTATTAAAAAAGAAGAAGAAGAAGAAGAACAAGAAGAAGAAGAACAAGAAGAAGGAGAGCTAGAAGAAGAAGAAGAAGAGCTAGAAGAAGAAGAAGAAGAAGAGGAGGAGGAGGAGGGGGAGGGGGAGGGGGAGGGGGAGGGGGAAGAAAGAGAGGCAGGTTAAGTCTTTTCCATCTGAGAACAGGCGTTACCCCTTTTCTAATAAGAGGTTTTTCCTGGATCACATACCCTATCATTCCCTCTGGGTCTTCCTGAAACAATTATCTGTTGGTTACTAATTATTGACTCATAGCCTTGACTTTTTCTCCCTTCCATCCACAAACATTCTTTATGTAATCTTTTAAAAAATTTTAAATCAGCATGTTCTCTCACCCCAACTTTTCATCCTCAACTTCCGTCTTTTCTTTAGAACCAAACTTCTAGAAAAAGGACTTCATGTTTTTATCCCATAATGGAGAAAGATCATATATATTTTTTCAGAATATACAAGTTCTTACTGTTATAAGGGTCAGTTAAACAGTGAAGTTTATACTCAAAACTAAAACTGCAAGCTATGATCTCTTTCTTACTCTCTACTGTAGACCTTTTCATCTAAGTTAGATTATTTTGCTGATTAAGAGCTAACATGTGTGAAATGCTGTGCTGAATGTTTAATATGTAGTAACTAATTTCATGTTGTCATAATTATTTGGAAATATTACACTGTATTAGATGAGAATCCAAACTTCTAGACAAAACTAGAGGCAACACAAGTTGCCAGCTATGAATTCAGCATCCAAAGTTCATCTTTTGTGGCAATAAGCAGAACAGGAAAAAAGCAAATAAAGGAAAGAACTGTTAGAATATTTTCTTAGACTCCATCAGTATATTTTCTTAGAGTCCATTATCCCACTACATTTAGAAAAAATACCAAAATTGTGAGTTCTATAGCTATCAAAAGAAAAAAACATGTGTGTATCTCATTCCTTCAGGGTTCTGGGATAACCACAAACACACACAACCTAGATGCCAAAAGTACACAAAGAAGCAGAGCCATGTTTCTTTTTTCTCCTGATAAACTTTCATGTGGATTAAAACCCAATTCAGTCATCAGCCTTATTTGCAGGCTTTGCCCGACTCCCACAAGTATTCTGTCTCTCCTTTGTGTTCCCATAGTATTTTCTCTTATAATACTTTCAACGCTCCACTATAATTTTTGGTTTTATTTACCTGACTTGCAAAGAATGCTAGGTCACAGAGGTTATTATTCATCTGTGTGTCCTTGAGGCTTAGTGTAGTCTTTGGCATACAGTAGATGCTCAAATGCAGAAGAAGAGGAGAAACAAAGAGGAGAAGAGACAAAGAGAGGGAGGAGAGTGAGAAGAGAACAGGTATGTTCTGGAAATGAAAAGTACAATTTTATAGGAAGTGGTTGAGATTATGTGCTTAAAAGGAGTAAGAAAGAAAAATATGTGGAACAGAAAGAAAAGCTAAAAGTTATCTGGGTTCAGTGAAGAAAAGAAGTTTGATTTCTAGAGTTTCTTTTTTTTTTTTTTTTAAATATTTGCGGAGCCTGACTCAGGACTAGATCTCATGACCTTGAGATCATAACCTGAGCCCAAACCAGGGGTTGGACGTTGAACCAACTGTACCACCCAAGTACCCCTAATTTCTGGAATTTCAAAAGGCTAATAAGTTTTAGAATATGTATTTCTGAAGCTCTATGGTATATAATGAAATAGTAAATAAATAATAATTAGGAACTATTAGCATATACAGTAATATAGTGGTAACTAATGCAGATGCTTTTATACATTCCAATTATATAGTAGAGTTTAAAGCAAAATAGCAGGAATCAACATCTTATACATGAATATATTTAAAATATTTTAATTTGCTAATTAATATGCTTCCTATTCTAGTAATAATTGAGATGTGTGATTTCTTAATATTTGGTACACTGCTCATGCCACATCTGAGCATGTAGATAGCAATTTTCATTATTATCATTATTATAATTGCATTTGATATTCTTTTACTCAAACACTCTCACCATGAAAGTGAAACCTTATCTCTCATCTTTTGCTACACTTTCTCACCTGCTTCATCTCATTAATATATCTGCTACAGATATGGCATATGTAGTTATCCTTCAACTGTATGATCTCAGACTATATAAAGTTATTTGCCATTGGTTTGTTTCTGTTCTTTCCAGTGTTATAATAAATGCAGCTGCAAAATTAATTTTCCCTTCCCTAAGCTCATGTTACTTTAGTTAAAAAACGATTTCCTGCTCACAGGAGATTTGGGCTGAAACTTATTTATTTATTTATTTATTTTGCATTTTTGAGTTTCCATTGAATGACTCCCTTATATCTAGTTAACAATCTGTATCTGCACTTTTCAGAGGGGAACTGCAACTTTTCTGTGAATCCATCTGGACCTTGTTCCATTTTGAAATCTAGGGCATTTTCCTATTTGACTCCCTCTTGATGAAATATTCCATAACTTGAAGTTCAAGCATGTAAGTTACTTAATTACTCTAAGATTCAAGCTGAAGCACATATTTTCTACCCTATATTGTGTTTATGTTTCTCTGTACACTAAACAGAGTGCTTTTGCTTTTCCTGTAGGCACTGATTTTGTTTCTTTCTTTCTTTCTTTCTTAAGATTTTATTTATTTGTTAGGGAGAGAGAGAGAGAGAGTGCACAGCAAGGGAAGCAGCAGGCAGGGCAGGCAGAGGGAGAAGCAGGCTCCCCCCTGAGCAAGGAGCCCTATATGGGAATTGATTCCAGGACCCCGGGATCATGACCTAACCCAAAGGCAGATGCTTAACCAACTGAGCCACCTAGGCATCCCTATTTTCTATAATAATGAGACATAGGGAGTATCTGGGCTTACAAAAGTCACACAAATAGGAAATGAATGCAGTGATGCTTATATCAAGATAAATTCCATAGTTTTAATATAATTGCTGGTAATATTTTGAACTCTTACTGATTTTTTTATTGCTAGAGTAACAAATAACCACAAACGTGGAGGCTTAACAATACAACCTTATTACAGTAGTCCCTCCTTATCTGTGGTTTTGCTTTCCACAGTTTCACTTATCCAAGGTCAACCTCCTTGGAGTAGAAAACAGAAGGTCAACAGTAGCCAAACCCTATGTCACAATGCCTACGTCATTCACTTCTTTTCATGTTGTCATATAGGCATTCTATCATCTGACATCATCACAAGAAGAAGGATGAGTATAGTACAATAAGATATTTTAAGAGAGACTACACTCACATAACTTCTATTATAGTATATTGTGATAATTGTTTTATTTTATTATTGATGTTAATCTTTTACCATGTCTAATTTATAAATTAAGCTTTAGAATTCAGTGCTATCCACAATTTGAGGCATACACTATGGGTCTTGGAATATATAACCCATGGATAAGGCGGGACCACCGTATCTTACCATATTGTATCTTATAGTTCTGCAGGTCTGAGCACTGGTCTGACTTAGCAAAAATTAAAGTGTCTGCTGGCTGCACGGCTGCATTCCTTTCCGGAGACTTTAGGGAATAATCTCTCTTCTTGTGGCTTTTTTAGCTTCTAGAGAACATACACATTCCTTTGCTTATGCCCCCTTCTTTTCTCTTCAAATCCAGCAACAGTAGGTGGAATCCTAATCATGCTGTCATATCTCTGGTTCTCTGAAGCTAGGAAAGGTTCTCTGCTTTTAAGACCCCACGTGATTGGATTTGGACCACCTGGATAACCCAAGCTAATCTTCCCATCTCGAGGCCTCTAACTTTAATCAAATCTGCATACCATTTGCCATGTAAAGTCATATATTCCCAGGTTTCACAAATTAGGGAATGGCCATGGTGGTTGGTGAGCATTATTTTGCATCCTACAAACTTAAATATGTGTACCTATAAACATCTCTTATGCACTTACTATATGATCTGATAACGTGATCTGGAGTAACTCAGAAGTGCGAAGTATCATTGAAAAGTACTATGAGAACATATATTAAATATAAAGAAACAATGTAAGTATAATAAGTGGTGAAAATCTTATTTTTATCTCAAAGACATCTCCAATCCCATTCCTTCTGCCATAATAAGCACTATACTCATATTTTATACACTTACATATATATTCATACACATAGAAATAGGATCATGCTTTTATTTCACAATTGCTTTCTTCATTTAATAAATATATTATCATTTTGCATATCACTGCATATAGATTCACCTCATTCCACAGTCTAGCTGTAATACAGTTTATTAAATATTTGCAATATTAAAGGAATTCAAAACATTTCTGCTTTTTAACTTAAAAATATTTTGGTGAATATTTTTGGAACTAAATCTTTGAGCACATGTGTGTGTTAGACCTCCTTGGTTACGTGACAAAAAATTCAGTTCAATTAGATCAACAACAAAAACAACTTACTGGTTAATGTAGCTAGGAAACAAAAAGGTGCATGTAATTCAAGAATTATTAGATTTGTGGATTAAACAGTGTCATCAGGCATCTATCCATATCTCCCATTTTTTTCTGATTAGGTCAGCTGAGATAGTTTCTTTCAATATGGTAGGAAAATCATATTCAGCTGTCCAAGTCAACATCCAAACAAGAGAGAGTAACTTTTAGAAATGTTTGGAAAGATCTAGTAATAACAGCTAGTTATATATAGTGGTGAAAGCAATCAGCTGTGGGTAAGGAAGAGGAATAATCTGACTTGAATCACAGCATTGTGAAGGAGAGCATGGAGATGCTCACTGAAACAGTAGGATAGAAAAGATTGCTGTGATTTAGATTAGGGGTAAGTTCCCAAAGGAAGGGAACCACAAAATGTGTTTTTCTGGGCGCCTGGGTGGCTCAGTCGTTATGCGTCTGCCTTCGGCTCAGGTCATGATCCCAGGGTCCTGGGATCGAGGCCCACATTGGGCTCCATGCTCAGCAAGAAGCCTGCTTCTCCCTCTCCCACTCCCCCTGCTTGTGTTCCCTCTCTCTCTGTGTCTTTCTGTGTCAAATAAATAAATAAAATCTTTTTTTAAAAAAGGTGTTTTTCTGTGGAGTTTCTGAGTTAAAAGGTATGTCTGTTTATAAACTTCATAGTTGTTATGGGTTGAATTCTATCCCCCGACAAATTTGTATGTCCTAACACATGGTATCTTAGAATGTATTGCATATGGAGATAGGGCCTTTAAACCTTTAACAGGTAATTAAAGAAAAATGAGGTCATGTCAGGGAGGATGTATTCCAACATGACTGGTGTCATTATGGGAAGAGGAGAATAGGACACAGGCAACATATAGACTTGGGAGCAATCATGTGAGTACACAGTGTGGAGGTAGGCACCTATAAGCGAAGGAGAGAAGCCTTAGAAGAAATCAAACCTTCTACATCTTGGTTATAGAATTTGAGCCTCCAGAACCATGAGAAAATAAATTTCTGTTGTTTATCCCTCCTGTCTATGGAACTTTGTTATGGGAGCCCTGGAAAATGTAGTTATTGACAAATTTATAGAGAAAGATTATAATATTTAACACTTCTACCAGCGAAATAAGAGTGTGACTAACCTGTTTTCATTATTGATTGTTCGTGTTTTCCATTTTTGACTAGCCAGGATAATATCCCATAAATGGAATATTTTGTTTCATTTTTAGCCATTTTGCATTCATTCTCTTGAATTTTCTATTTATATCCTTTCTTCATTTTTATAGGGTTATTTTTTTTATTTCACATCCTCGATCTGATTTTATGTTACAAATACATTCTTCTGGTTTGCTACAATCTTCTATCTATTTATAACTAAGTCTGAGTGTTAGTGTGAGTCTTCTAAGAAGCAGACAGAGCAAAGTGGAATTAGAGATGCAAGATATTTACTGGAAACACCATGAGAAAATATGGGGAATGAACCTGAGGACGTAGGAAAAGCCAGGAGGACCATGGTGTAGGTCTACCCACTGAGGAAGAAAAAGAAGGAAGCAAGAAATATGAAAAGTCTTTGGCTGTGCTGTAGTTCTAAGGTTCTAAGAAAGTTTTGTCAAAATCTCCATGAGCCAAAGTCATTATCAGAGGGTTGCCCCTTCCCCCCCGCCAATCCCCCCACCCCGGCAATGGGCTTGCCATAGTATCCCTGCTACTGGCTGTCATTTGTTGGGAGGAGTTCATGTGAGGTGTGTTCTCCATGTGATGTTCTTCAGAGCGCAGAAACTGAAGATTTTGATCAATTATGGGCCATGCAGTCAGTGGTCTGAGAGGAATTCAGAACTTTCCTGCCTGTTCCAGCCTTCTTGGTCTAAGATACATTCCTGGTGATTCCCCTGCTCTGTTCACAAATGCAGAAAACTTCATTTCCCAGATTCCCCCTGAGAAATACATTTTGGCAGTTTCTGCCAATGGTAGTTTCTCATCGAAGACTGGAAAATGGAAAGAGGAAAAAAGCCATAGGATTTCTCACTCTTTTCCTCTGCTTTTGGAGTGGGGTTATCCAGAGCTGGTTATTCCTCCTCCAAGGCTCAAACTTTTGCAGAAACGTTTCTTCCTCCTTAGTCCCAGTTTTCACCGATCTAGGAATAGAAATGTTATTACCGAACATGGAAGTGTAATTTTGGTCAAATGCTAGAGGCAAAAGCTTATTGTGAGGAGGTTTGGGGGGAGAACAGCAGAAGAGAGCATGGAAACAGGGAAGTAGAGAGAAGGCAGGCAGAAGACACATCATCAAGCAGATTTCCTTGGTGGGCGATAAGGGCTCAACTGGCAAGTTTGGGAGACGTTGTGGAGTGTGTTTTAACATTATTCTAAGAACTCTGACATGGTATTGATCATTACTCATCTGTCACTGAGATACCAAACTCAGGGACTTCCAGTTTTCCCTGTGTGCGTGAGCTAAACGTGCTCATCCATGGCTGTAGGGAGAGCTTGATAAATTTCTCTGACAGAGCACTTCTGTAACTAGGTAGAGGCTGAGGGGATGTGTGTTTGGCACAAGCATCATCTGCTATCTCTTAATGCCCCTTTGGGGACAAAATATGAATTTACCCAATACTGTGTTTGAATACTTTAATCAGGCAAATGGGAAAGGGAAAAAGTTTTTGTTAGCTTTTTTATTTGCTAGAATGGTCGTAGTGTCCCATGTGAGGAATGTGATAGAATCGGATGGGGTGAGAGCTAGTGGGTACCCCCTCAAAAATACCTTTGAGAGCACCAAACCAGCTTCTTCATGTGAGAGAATTTATGTAATAAATGGAGTCACTCCATGAATTAATATTTACATATACCAATTCCACACACGGACTTTATGAAGCACTGTTATCAATTCACCTTTTTCAGCAAGAGACTATTTCCATTTTATTTTTTTATGAAACAAAATATTATGAGGTCTTAGTTAAGGCCTTTCAATTCCAAGTAATAAAAACCCATACAAGCTAGCTTAATTTCGGAGTCTGTGCTTGTCAGACTTACCTGTGCTAGTTAGGATTATCATATGGAAAAAAAAAATTGCAGACAAGTCTCTTGAGATTCTAGAATCAGAAACTGAAAAGCCATCTGAAATAGAAGCATATATTCCCTTTTTTTTTCTATGAGTCTCTTTAGTTTAGCTGATTTTTTTTCTTAGCTCAGATCACATTCTCCCTCTTCTTTACCTTCCTCTCCCTCCTCACTATCCTCTCTCTCCCTCAGTTCTTTCCACCTCTCCTGTTTGGTTTCCTGTGCTTCTGCAAAAATGTGTTCATTTTCTGTTGATAATAACATTATCAGAAACTTAATCATTTGAAATAACATTAATTCATGATTTCACTGTATCCAGAGGTCAGGAGTCTGGACGTAGTAGATTAACTGGGCTCTCTGCCAGGGTCTCACCAGCCTGAAACCAGAGTGTCCGCTGAGATTCCGGGCACACTTGAACACTCACTGGTTGTTTGCAGAATTCAGGTCCTTGTGTCTATAAGAATAAAGACAGCTGGAATTTTCTTTTTCTCTTTTTTTAAGTTTTTATTTAAATTCCAGTTAGTTAACATATAGTGTTGTCTGGTGTACAATATAGTGATTCAACACTTCCATACATCACCAGGTGCTCATCACAAGTGTATGCCTCAGTCCCCATCCTCTGTTTCACGCATCCCCCACCCCCTCCACTCCAGTAACCACTGGTTTGTTCTCTATAGTTAAGAGTCTGTTTCTTGCTTTGCCTCTCTCTCTCTCTTTTCCCGTTTGTTCATTTGTTTTGTTCCTTAAATTCCACACATGGGTTAAATCATATGGTATTTGTCTTCTTCAGACTGACTTACTTCACTTAGCATAATTCTCTCTAGCTCCATCCATGTCCTTGCAAATGGTAAGATTGTATTATTTTTTATGGCCGAGTAAGACTGCATTTCTTTATCCATTCATCAGTCAGTGAACACTAGGGCTGTTTCTATAATTTGGCTATTGTAGATAATACCGACATGAACATCGGGGTGTATGTATCCCTTTGAATTGGTATTTTTGTACTCTTTGAGTAAATACCTAGTACTGTGATTGCTGGATTATAGGGTAGTTCTATTTTTAACTTTTTGAGGAACCTCCATACTATTTTCCAGAGTGGCTGCACCAGTTTGCATTCTCACCAACAGAGCAAGAGGGCTTTCCTTTCTCCACATCCTCACCAACACCTTTTGTTTTCTTGTGTTGTTGATTTTAACCATTCTGACAGGTATGAGGTGGTATCTCAATGTAGCTTTGATTTGACTTTCTTTAATGATAATTGATGATAACCATCTTTTCATGTGACAGTTGGCCATCTTTCTCTCTTCTTTAGAGAAATGTCTATCCATATCTTCAAGGCAGCAGGATTTTTCAATGCCAGCAGGAGAATCTCTCTCATCCTTCACATTTCATCTTTCAGGAACAGCCAACTGCCTTATAGCTTCACCTAATAGCTACACTTAACTAACTTGACCAGTTAGGCCAGACCTACACAGAGATAGCTTTCTTTTGATTCCTTGTAGTCAACTGATCAGGAACTTTAGTTATACCTGCAAACTCCTTCCTCCTTTGTCAGTATAATTTTATCTAATTATCAGAAGAAATCTGTCATAGACTCAGCCCCATGCACATTCCACACTTACAAAGTGGGGACGGGTTATACAAGGCATTAACATCAGGGAATGGGAATCTTGGGACAATCACAAAATTCTGCTTATTACTAGATATACTGACAAATGTGGCCCCAAGTGTCAAGCTTATTTTCAGTAAACAGCTAGTTGGGAGTGATCATTTCAAAACTAATTTTAAATTTTGGGGAGTAAGACTGAATGACTGATTTGGGGTCTGGCAAAGACTGCTGCCTATTCATCTATGGCTTGTGGGATTAAGTAATTTACCATTAGCCTGGTTGTCACAGTGTTCAGAATAGAGGGGATGCACAATACAGTATCCAGTAATAGAGAGATTCAGAAAGAGCAATTAATGGGGAAAAAAGAAAATCAAGGAACTCTGCTGACCTGGAAGTCAAGCAAAAAGATATGTATGTAA
Organism: Lontra canadensis; assembly: GCF_010015895.1. Classification (NCBI taxonomy): domain Eukaryota; kingdom Metazoa; phylum Chordata; class Mammalia; order Carnivora; family Mustelidae; genus Lontra; species Lontra canadensis. The sequence continues at coordinate 17,984,226 of NW_022631027.1, forward strand.
TATATATTTTTCCCAAGGGTTGATGGACATTTGGACTCTTTCCATAATTCAGTTGTTGTTGATAATTCTGCTACAAACATTAGGGTATATGTGCCCCTTTCAAATCAGTATTTTTGTATGCTTTGGGTAAATACCTGGTTATGTTAAGATCTAGTCTCTTGCATTTGCAACCATGTAGATGGAACTGGAAGTACTTTGCTAAGCAAAATCAGTCAGTCAGAGAAAGACAAATACCATATGATTTTACCTGTCTGTGGAATTTAAGAAACAAAAGAAACAAGCGAAGGGGGAAAAAAAGAGAAAGAGGCAAACCCAAGAAACAGACTCTTGACTATAAAGAACAAACTGATGGTTACTGGAGTGAGTGGAGGAATGTGGGGGGATGGGTGAAATAGGTGATGGGGATTAAGGAGTACACTTATTGCGATAAGCACTGGGTGTTTACGAAAGTGTTGATTCACTATATTGTACACCTGAAACTAATATTACCCTGTATGTTGACTTATTGGACTTCAAATAAAAACTTTAAAAATTGCATCTAGTATATTAACAGCTTTCAATGTTTGAATTTCTTTTTAATTGGATAAAAACCACATAGTACTGGAAAACATCTTTCAGTGAAACTTAGTAACTTTAGTCTGGAGATCTATATGGAAAACAATTAGCTGGACCAGAGTTGACATGTCAAAATAGCCTTGTACAAGGTAAGTGGTAGAATGTGCTTTAATAATAGAAAGTGGATTAATCTCCACATTTTCTGTTAGGAGTTCAACATAGTTACAGGAAGTGTTTTGGGTCCTATTCATATTTCTAGGATTTCACTCATTTTCAGCCATGAGTCACTCTGTACATTAGGCACAAAAAGAAGGAGGGAATTGAGCCACTTCAATTCAGCAAAGCACATTGTTAATTTCTTGTTAATGTCCAATATAGTATAGTGGTTATAAATGTAGTGGTTGTTACACAAAGCTGAACTGGAATCAAATCCATTTCTGTGGACAAATTTCTTAACAGTATAGACCTCAGTTTGCTCAGAGAAATAAGAAGAATGATAAAAGAATCTACCTTTTTGAATTTGCACAGAAATTTAATAAGACAATGCATATAAATTACTTGGCTCCCAGGAATCATGCATGTAAATTGCCATTATTATTTTAATTATTGTAAATTAATTATTATAAATAATTATTTAATTATTATAAATTAATTCGGATCTCAGTAATATCAAAGCATCGAACTACTTTTCTTTCTATTTCCAGCCGAAAGAGCTTTGGACTTCAATTGTATTATTTTCCATTATGTAGAAATCTAATCAAAACAATTTACTATATTTGGCTTCTAAGTCTCCTAAAATGTTAGTTTATGAGAGCATATCATCTGGATGCCAAAAGTAGTAGAAAATTACTCAGTTAATGTACATATGGAGCCAGTTTCACATGCCAAAGTAAAAGGAACTCCATTCTCTCTACTCCCCATCCAGGTATGGTTCTGGGGTGTTACTTGCAATCTCAGGCTTTGGATCAAATATTGAGGTACTAATGATTTTTTTGGATGGAGAACTCAGTCTAGCTTAAATAAAAAAGAAGAACTTCAGTAACCTACAGAGCCTAACTTTGGGAAACCATTTTATTTAGAATATACTTGGTTCCAGAATCAATAATTACATAAGAAACAGGAAAAATGGAAGTTAGTACTTTGGATAGTATGTCTCTCTCAGTCCACCTTCTGTCTTTCTCAGTTCACTTCATTTCTTACTCTCTTTCTATCTTATAGTATTTACTACTTCATATGCTTGACCTACTTAGGATAAATGCTAAGCTGCTATTTTAAAAAAAGAGGCCCAAAATAAAGAAGCTTAGAAAAAAGATTTTTTTTTCTCTGAGATATTAAATTCCCAAAGTGAATAGCACACGTTGGCAATCATTCAAAGACCAGATATTTTCTAAATTCCAATTTTTATATACCTTCTAATTTTTGTCTTTGACAGTTCAGGCTGGATTGTAGGTATTTTTATGTTCCAACAATTTGGGATGCATGGAAGCACAGGGTCACGTAATGTCTTAAGACCAAGACAAATATTTCAATGATGAGAATTTGTATAAAGTCACATCTGGTGCAGTGGAAGTTGGAAAATATTACCTTTACTGAGGCAGCCATGTGAGGACCAGTATTTTCTACCTCAATAGTGAAGTCCTAGCTCCTGAATGTATTTTTCTTAATTTTGAGAAACCACAAAAACCAATGTCTTTAACCCCATTTCTAAGTTTTCAGTAGAGAGAATCTGAATAGGACACTCTTGATCCAAAAAGTTATGGACAGAGCTAAGTGACCTAAAACAAATACAGTTATTGATATCCATATCTAAAGCCAGATAGTGGTTCAATGGAAAGAGGTTGAACAAATAATCCAGTGGTTGTTTACTACCTATGTAATAGAATGTTAATTTTGTGATGCTAATAATAATGCTGACATAATCCCGACATCAAAACAAGATAATACACTCACAAACAGAAAACTTACTAACCAAACAAATTTGATGGATGAAAATATTGTTATCTAAAATACTACCAAACTGAATTTTGAAGCTACTTCAGTAGTAAATCACCATGTTCAAGTACAGCTCACTTTTTAAACTTAAAGGTATTTTATAGAATGACTTTTTAAAGTATAACTTACCCTATCAATATGTCAAGGTAGAGAAACTATTTTTTTTAAGATTTTATTTATTTACTTGAGAGAGAGAGAGAGCACGAGAAGAGTGAGGGTCAGAAGGAGAAATGGACTCTCTGCCAAACAGGGAGCCACATACAGGACTTGATCCTGGGACCCCAGGATCATGACCTGGAGCCAAAGGCAGTTGCTTAACCAACTGAGCCACCAGGTGCCCTGAGAAACTATTGTTAATATATTTTGTTAATAAAAAGGCATTTGAATTGATTCAACATACATTTTTTTCTATTTAAAAACATAGTACTAGGGGCTTCTGGGTGGCTCAGTGGGTTAAAGCCTCTGCCTTCAGCTCAGGTCATGATCCTGCAGTACTGGGATCAAGCCCCACATCGGGCTCTCTGCTCAGCAGGGAGCCTGCTTCCCCTTCTCTCTCTCTCTGCCTGCCTCTCTGCCTACTTGTCATCTCTGTCTGTCAAATAAATAAATAAAATCTTAAAAAAAAAACAAAACATAGTACTAAAAATAGATTTACCATTAAAGAGATACTGTATCTCAAAACTTCTCAGTCAGATCTGGTGATAGACTGCATGTCCTGTCCCCCGCCCAAATCAGAAAACCCATGGAATGCTAACCTGGCATGATGTATGAGTTGGCTATGGGATCACAGTCCTTGATTCAGTTTGCCAGGAGGTAAGTGCCAGAATTTCTGGCTTCCTCCTATGGAGTGTGTATGTGTGTGTGTGTGTGTGTGTGTGTGTGTATGTGTGTCTGAGAGAGAGACAGAGAGAGAGAGAGAGATGGAGAAAGAGGAGGAAAAGAAGGAGATAGAGGAAACTTGTGTGTGTATACATGGAGATTTTTCTGGAATTTTACTTAACAAGAAAAATGGAAATAATCTTTTTCTTATTAGTTATTTATTAGGTACTAAGTATCCTTGACATTGATGGTACCAGTGCTATTACTAATTTTTTTTACCATTAAAAAATAAGAATAAAGAAAGCCAAATATTTTGCACAGTTTTGGGTATTTTTGATATTTCACTGAATAAAAAATACAAAGAAACGGTTTAGATTATTCTCAACAGAATTCTCTTTCTTTCTTGCTCTTTCATAATATCAACTAATTCCATAATTGAATGGCAAATTCCAGCACTTAGAAATACTTTCTAGATGTATGACTGCTTGCAGTGAGATAGATCTCCAAACATAAAGTATAGCACTTAGATATTCACACATATTATTTGCTCTTATGTGAAAAGGAGTTATTGATTCCTATATCTATTAATAAATCAGTTTTATAGTCATGCAATCAGGGTTCAGTAAGAGTTTCTAATTCAAATTTGCAGATACATTGGACTTGAAATATGTTTAAATCTAAACAGGCAGCACTAGTCTCAAAACTTGCATTGCTGCTTCCCATCTTTCAAGACATAAAATTTTCCCTCTGCTATACAACATAGCCTATGTTTCTAATCCTCATAACACCACATTAAGAGAATAAACATGCTTTGAATATATCTGCTTTACCAAAAATATGTATCTCCTATACATATTTTTTAATCTTTGCTTTGGTGAGCATTAATTTAGTACCTGTGTTCTAATTGTTTATTTGCGTATTTCTGAAATCCTTACCTAAGGGGAGCCCTGCCAAGGAATGCCATGATCAGTTGCTTCTAGACCTTGTAAATAACTGCTTACACAAGCCTACAGACAGACCATCTTTATATATACTGATGCAACTGTGTATATTGAATGCTCGGTCATTATTATGTAACTGTTGAGCAACATAGCTAGATAATGCTGATAGCATAATAAATTGTTTTTCAGATACAGACATTAGATCCAGTATTCTGGCTTAAAAAAGGCAAGTTCTGCAAACAAGTAATGTAATTTTGCTGGGGTTTTGGGATGACATACTTGGGATGTATAAGAGGGATTTTGTTATGCCCCCAATCTCTGCCTGGTGAGGTCTTACTCTGGAAGGCAGAATTTTAACACCATCTCCATTTAGGAAACAGGAAACATAAGATTGCCTACACACAGAGCTCCCCGCTACTTCCCCACTGCCTGCTTGATGTTCTCTACCATGTAGAAAAGGCTCTGTTGAACATAGTTTAACTGATTTCTGTGAAATTTTTATCCCATTTTTTGGCCAAATATCAAACCCTATCCTCAGTAGCACGATTTGAGTAACACATAATGATACAGATAGTAGAAACTCAGTGAAAGATTATTAACCAAGCAATGGGATAAGTAATTACCATGTCTTTGAAAAAATCTTTGTGATCTCACTCCTGGAGTCAGTAGTTTTATAACCATCTTTTCCCCTCTCCAGTACTTCCTATCACAAGTTACTCAGCACACTATTTCCAGGTTATTCTTTCTTAAATGAGACATTTCCTATGACGCCATCTTGTTTACAACCCTGATGACTTTTGAGGGGAAAAGTGTGTTAATGTTTATTAAACTTTTTATTTGTTAATGTTCAGAATATGTCATCAGAATTTTTATAGACTAGATGTAAAAATTACTCAGGAAAAATTAAATTAAGGGATCTTTGTTGGTTATGTGACTATTATATGCATTACCTACGATTTAGCAATTCATCTAGAGTATATCTAAGGTGAATGGCAAAGCATTCTAAGGACACAAATACTCAAGGTCAACAAAATAGTACAAATTTTTGGTATGTGTACCTCTCTTACTGATTACAAAGGAGTAAATTTAAGTGAACTTCAATGGAAAGACAAATTAATTGAGTTTGGGAAAACTGTAGGATTAGATCTTTGAGATTGGGAAAATATGTTCCATGTTAAGTTTTTTAATCTTGAGCTATCAAATTGGCAACTGAATATGTAAAGTTGGACTCAGGGAAGAGTTAATCTAAGCACTTATATTTTGATGTCATTACAAATAATTGGAATATAACACCCAGACCACTAAAGTATATTATTTAGGAATAAAGTACAAATAGGATAAAAAGACTGAGGACAAGATCCAGAAGAAGCTCCTTTTAAAGATAGGGAAAGGGTGTATGGATAACAATAACAACAATAAGAAAAATAGACTGAGAAGGAAAAGAAAATTAGGTGACAGTGTCATCATAGAATCCAAGTGAAGGAAATATATCAAGAAAGAGGGATTGATCAAAAAGTGTCACATGCTGCATAGAGGATTTCACAAGATTGAAGATGCTGATGGCCTTAACCCAAGTAGTTTCAAGTAATTGTTGGACTAAGAAGTGGGTTAAAGTGAAAATGAAATACGAAGAAACAAGCTCAATTAGTTCAGACAGACTTTCAAAAACTTTGTAACAAATGAATAGAAAAAAGGAAATTGGGAAGGGAAAACTGTAGAGGAATGTGGAGGTAATATGTTGTGTTGTTTTGAGTTCTGATTAGTTTGCTTTAAAACAGGAACTGTTACAGCAGTTGATGAGAATAATCCAGGAGAGAGGAAATATTAAAGATGCAGGGAAATGGAACTTTTCAGTACTAATTCCTTTAATGGCAAAGGTTTGTGGGATCCCCTGCATATTTGAGAGTATGAGTTGTCTGAGATAAGAACAGAAATATTCATTGGAGCAAGGAGGGGAATATTCCTATGCAAGCAGCCTTCTAAGATAAGACTTTTTTTTTTTTTTTACTCTACTTTTTAAAAGGAAGAAGTTAGATCATTAGCTGAAATTGAGGAGAAGGTAAGTTATAAAGTTGTATAGAAAAGAGGTATTGAATTACTATTTTGGATGGAGAATATTCTTTGGATATCCAGTAGGATTATTGGATAGTGTGGGTCCCCATTTGAAATGTGTGTTCCTAAATTTAAAGTCCACTCAACATGTGCAAATGCTCTTAAAAAGACATACTATGTATATGTATATGTATATGTATTTGTATATGTATTTGATAATTGAGTACTTGGGACTTATTAGAGTTATTGTTCTCCCAGGAAAATATTATAAGGGGATACAGGATTTAGTGTCATTTATAAGATATTTTTACAGTGACAGATCATGGAATTGAAGAGAAATCAGGAAAACATGAGGTGTTATGGTGTGAGGAAAGGATCAATGGTTAAAGAACAGGAATTCTCACTGAGGTTGAAGAAATGCTGGATTGGAATATTGAGCTAAAAAAGTAATAGAAAATAAGACAATCAAAAGGTGTAAGTTAAGATTTTGAATGAGGTACTATTATTGGTGATAACAAAATCGGGGTTTATGGCTGAAGAGTGATGGATGAAAATGTTATGGAAACCAAGAAGATCAGAGATCCAAGATCCTCAGTAGTTGCTTGGCTCATCCTTATGGGTTTTGATAACAGGCAATATTCACAACAGTGCAGAAATGAAAATATGCCTGACAGATTACTGAAACTGTTGGCTTCCAATAGTCACATAAGAAAAAGGGGAATAAGGACATGACAGATTTAGAAAATATTGAAACTACTAAATCAGTGATACAATTAGTGTGATGTTAATAGACAAAAGGAAAAATGTCTCAATAGATGTTGAAATGGTATTTTATAGAATTATTAATAAATATATAAAAATACATGTATATATGTTCATTTATATATATACATATATATAAACATATGCTGTCACTATTATTATTTAACTTTGACTTGAACATACTAAATGAAACAATTAGAAAAAAGGAACCGAAATGAGGTATAAGTGTTGGGAAGTAGGAGGCAAAACTTTATACATTCATATTTTATCACTTATTAGTAAATTTGGTGGGAAAATTAGGTGCTTTCCATAGTCTCTCCCAGGGTTAGCCTTCTCCAATGCCTCACTATTTTTTCCCCTAGGATCCCAGTTTAATTGCCCCAGAAAACCCACATGCTTTTTGCTTCATCCTTTTTGCATCACCATGGTAATAGCTTTTGGGATGAATCAAATAAAAACACTGATGACTGTATAAGATCATCATATGTACCTATAATAACCTTCCTTATAATTTAATTTGCTTTTTTACACTTGAGACTGTATTTCCTACATGCACCAATACTGTTTTCTAACTGTAAAGGGAGGACACTTGCTTGATAGGAGTAGTTAAAAAAAATTATAAAGCCAATCATAATTAAATAATTATAACTAAATAAAAATAATAAATTAAATGAAATTTAAAAATAATAATTAAATTTAATTTAATTAATTAAAGCAAATTATAAATCTTAAGCTTGGCTTTCAATTTTTTTGTTTTTTTGTTTTTCTCTAACAGTTAAATAGGCACTTATGTAAATAATCCTGGTATGAAAGACTAGTGGATGAAGAATGTGGGTAACTGGGAAATTAGATGATAGAGCTTGTTTGGATGATATTTGAGTTTTACACCAGCTAGAACATGTATTTTCTTATTTTTTTTCTTTTTCCTGACCTAATTCTTCCACTCTCTCTCTTTCCCTCCATTATTTAATCTTTATCTGACATAACAAAAAATATATATATACATATATATGTTTTTATATATATATAATATATATATAATATATTATATATATTAAATCAAATATATATATCAAATATATCAAATAAATCAAATATATAATATATATATAATATATTATATATATTATATCAAAATAATAGAACCACTGATATACCTAACACAATTTTGATAAAAATAACCACTTTATTAAGTTTCCAGATATTCTGAAATCTGTGTAAAACCTGAAAGGACTAATATAACAAAATTTCATTGCTTGATGAATGCCTCAAGGACAGAATGGATATCATTCAACAAGCCCAAGTAGACACAAATAGATACTCTCATAAACAAAGTGCTGGAGGCTAGCTACATCATCTCAGCTTTATTTCTTAAATTCTCCTTTTACTGTTCTAGACCAACCACTCAAATGATCTATCACCATTCTGGAATGTCAGAGAAAGTAGCGATTACAACCAGGGAACATGTTAATCAGCAGAATGGATATGTTTGTGTCTCTAGTCCCATTTTTTTCCCTCTCTGCTTTTCTTTTCCTGCCCTTTTCCCTTTATATTTCATGTCCCTATTGCTGAATTTATTGTGGCCTGGATTTTTGCCCTTTCTCCATTCCACTCATAAGTAAACACTACATAGATAGGGAATAAGGAAAGTCAAACACATATCTTTTTTTTTAATTTATAATATGAGAAGGAGTACCAAACTGAAAGATATTTTTATTTTTGTCATAAAACAGTTAATTAGACTATATTAGTAAATTTGTTATAATGCATATATTATATGCAGTAAGCACTGTATATGATACATTAATAAGAAAACTTATCCTCGTCTTTGTGAAGATAACAAGAACTTTACTGAAAGAAAAATTAAAGGAGACATGATTAATATTTTCTCTAAGAGAATAGAAACACAGTACCATAGATTTTAGAGAAGAGATATAATCAACTGTGTTAGGACTCAGAGAATAAAAATAAGGGGAGGGGGGCGCCTGGGTGGCTCAGTGGGTTAAAGCCTCTGCCTTTGGCTCCGGTCATGATCCCAGAGTCCTGGGATGGAGCCGCGCATTGGGCTCTCTGCTCGGCAGGAAGCCTGCTTCCCTTCCTCTCTCTCTGCCTGCCTCTCTGCCTACTTGTGATCTCTGTCTGCCAAATAAATAAATAAATCTCTAAAAAAAGAAAAATAAGGAGGGGGGAAGAAATGGAAAAGAGAATTTGAGTGAAGAGAATTTGAGTAAAAGAGAATTTGTGAGGGGCTGCACTGAGAGTATATCAGGTAGTAATAACCTGCAAGTATAGGAAATAAATAAATACATCTGGAATGTAACCAGCAACCCAGTTCCACTGAAGAATATGGGAAGAGTGGTCATTAAGGCTGAAAAGGTACTGGATATGAAAGGCCTATACATTTAGGTGGGAGGCTGATATCAAATATATTCACTATCATTGGAAGGCAGATAGGCTACATGATTTGCAGAGCCCAGAGCAAAATAAAAATATACAGCCCCTGTTAAAATGCGATTAAGAATTTGAAGACAGGGCGCCTGGGTGGCTCAGTGGGTTAAAGCCTCTGCCTTCGGCTCAGGTCATGATCTCAGGGTCCTGGGATCGATGCCCATATCGGGCTCTCTATTCAGCAGGGAGCCTGCTTCCCTCTCTCTCTCTGCCTGCCTCTCAGCCTACTTGTGATCTCTCTCTGTCAAATAAATGAATAAAATCTTAAAAAAAAAAAATTCAAGACAGCTATAGCACAGCATTTAAACCAGGTGTGGGGCACTTCTATGCATGGGGCCCTGTGGGACTGCACGTGGCCATGAGTTGGCCCTGTTGGTGAGTAATTGTTTTTGAGTTTGAAGAAATGACAGTAGGTTTTACAAAGGAAAATAAGTCTAGCATGAATGCAGATATCCCTTTTACAGAAAGTTCATGTAAGCCACTTCACTTTTACAAAAGACTGCATTAGTACCTGTTTTTGCTAATCAAAAGAAACCTGGAGAGCATTTTTACTTTTATGAAAAGAGGCAGAAAATGAAAATAGCACTCAGCATTTGTTTTGTAGAATCCTTATAGAGGCAGTGCGTATCCCCAGCTGTGAGAGAGGCCCCACCAGACTCCTTCCCCTCACTCAGCATCTCAGCACCAAGCCACCGTAGCTTTGAACTGTGTCTGTAAGTGTCTGTACTTTATCTTGATGTAATTTGTGCATCTTTTAGCAACATGTGTCCTAAGGTATCAGGAAAGCCTAAGAGGGGTTATTTTGGGGTTCTGGGAACACTCAAAAAATTTTTCTAGGGGCATCTGGGTGGCTCAGTCAGTTAAGTGTCTGTCTTCAGCTCAGGTCATGATCCCAGGGTCCTGGGATTGAGTCTTGCATTGGGCTTCCTGCTTGGTGGGGAGTCTGTTTCTCTGTCTCCCTCTGTCCTTCTCCCTCACTTGTGTTCTCTCTTTCTCACTCTTTCTCTCTCAAATAAATAAACAAAATCTTTAAATTTTTTTTCATATAAATTAATGGTTATTGCTTCTTCATTTTACACAATTTTAGTTAATGAAGGGTTATATAAGAACACTCTACGTTTGTATAGTGGGGAAAACTATATCCAAGATAAATGGGAAAGTAAGAAAATAGGGATGGGAAAATAATTGAAAACCACCAGAACTTCAAGAAGAGTTTATAGTAGCCTAATTGTTGAGAATAAAAAAATAATTAAAAATGTTATGAAATGGAAAATCATCCATAGTAGTTGACAAATGACAACTAATTAAAAAGACGAAGCAGAGAATTGAAGATGAGTCTGCATTTTTATGTTGGATGGTTAGAAGAGAAAGCAAAAATTTTAACAAAGAGAAAAATCAGAAAGAGGAGCTGATTGTAGGGAAACATTGGGATAATGCTGACCTTTACTGTGGGAGGCCAAAATATAACTGAATAGAAAAACAAATGTGGTTGCTCGTGTGTATGGGATCAAATAGCAAAATAAAACATGATTGGGTAAAGAATTAAAGATCTGGAAAGCTATGTAACCCAAAGAAGAGAATAGTTGTTCTCTTTTAAGAGGAATTATTCAGAAAATTAATCCTTATAATCAAGGGAATGCATTATTCTCAGATGACATAATGGTTTTGTCATCCTAGACTTAGCTCGGCTGTCTTCTGCATGATGGTCAGAATTGAAGGTATAAGGATGAGTGGGATAACTAATGAAGAGATAATGAGAAAGAAAATAATTGAGACTCAATTCAAAGCTACCAATATTTCAGGTTAAGAGAGAGAAAAAGCATATAGTGAAGAGTATCATAAAAGAACAAACTAAACTGTAAGGAGGCTGAGTTATAGGTGGAAAAACTTTCAAGATGGGGCATATCGAGAGACAAAGCATGATTAATGCCCTAGAGAAGTGGAGAGAGCATAGCTGTTACTAGCCTGTGAATGTGGTGGGTGGGTTGTTGATACTGATGTGTGAACCAGTCGTTCCAGGCACAGTATACAAATAGCAGACATACTAAGAAGTATAGTCATAGAAAAGTGTGGTATCACAGGAAGTTCAGCCTGTATTGTGCAGTGTGGAGATGTCTCCTAGCGTGGGATTGGGCAAAATGGGCAACAGGGAACCACAAGAAAGTGAGAGATTCTATGAACAACAATAAAAATGTAGTTCAGGTTAAGACCTCTGCCTTCTGCTCAGGTCATGATCCCAGGGTCCTGGGATTGAGTCCCACATCAGACTCTCTGCTCAACGGGGAGCCTGCTTCCCCCTCTCTCTCTGCCTACCTCTCTGCCTACTTGTGATCTCTGTCCATCAAATAAATAAATAAAATCTTAAAAAAAAAATGTAGTTCAGTGTTAAAGGGGAAACAAGGAAATGTAGACTGGGGTAAAAATGGGAGAAAATAGTTGAGTTAAAGAATCAAAGGTTTTAAGATACTGACCAGTTGTTGTGAGAGAGATAAAAGAAAGAGAGAAAGGAAAGAGAGGGAATTGAAGATACTGTGATAAAAATGAGAATTTCCCAATTTCATGACTGTAGAGACAGATGGGGTTAAAAGTTTTTGATACTCTAATTTAAAAGGGGCCAACAATAACTTCTTGTAACGTATTTCATTTCTTCTTATTATTTGAAAATGCTAGTTAAGGTTAAAACATGACTGGTATATTTTTATATTATTATTTTTATAAAACTTGGGTTTTTGTTTTTTTGTTGTTTTGTTTTGTTTTGTTTTGTGTTTTTTGTTTTGTTTTGTTTTTTAGTTCAGCTCCTTAAATTTCAGCTTTCTGGCTTCTTATTCTAGGTTCAATATATAAGAGTTGTACTCTGACTTTTTTGCTCCAAAGCTATTTAAATGAATTATATTTAGGAAGTCTTTTCTGCAATCTAAGAGCTAAAGATACAGCCCTTTACTTCTACTGTCTCATTTAAATTTCAGTGCCACAAAAAACAGGAAGCCTTAGGTTACCAGAAAGGTACAAGAACTAAAATCTCTACCTTTTGACTATTATATTTGCATTATAAAAAATCAAGTTCAGAATTTACTGTGTATTCAGATTAGTACAGACAAGAAGGCAGAATTATCCTGTGCATTTCTTCAGATTGATAAAATACATGCATGCCCTTAATTCTGACTGGGACAGATGGTTTGTATTCTTTCACATACACCATTGGGGAAATTCTTTTTGGGATTAGTACTTCAGTGTGAACAAGATCATGTAAGGCTGCTGAGAACACAATTGTGCTTGCTGATGCTCTAAAGGCATTTAAGAAATACCTCTACTTTGTTGTTCAAGGTGTCAGGGATGGCACCCTGAAAATTGTGAAAAAGGCAAAGTTTTCCTTTGGTTTTGTCTATAATTCTTCTCTTCCTACCACTGCTATGCCCATTATCACAGCATACCTTCACTGAATATGGTAATGCTTATTAAAAAGTACAATAAATAATAATTTATTTCTCTGAGTCTACCTTTAGGCCTTAACTCTCTGATAGGAAAGGCTTCTGCCCTAATAATGTTGATATCAGTGATTTATAATACAATGTCTGAATTATAATATACCCTCAACATACATTTCTTAGGTTAATGTTAAATGTATACACATTATCCAAATTTTGGGAAATAATCAGAGACATTATTCAATTTCTCCCAGAACTAGAACAAAATTCCCCATTGTGGGAGTCCAAATAAGTCTACAAGTTGTTTCATACACAGGCGATAGCCCTCAAAGTGTCACAATTATAAGAAACCTTAAGATAAAAGTCTAGAACATCATGAACCTCTATGAAATCAGACAAAGTAGGGTGATGAGAATTAATGAAGAAGAAATACAGTTAGGAATCTCCTCTCCATCAAGATCATCGCAGCAATATTTTTTTCCTTGTGAGAATATTTCAAGAAATGAAATATACAGTATATAACTTTTAAAAAAAGATTTTATTTATTTATATGACAGAGATCACAAGTAGGCAGAGAGAGAGGGGGAAGCAGGCTCCCCACTGATCAGAGAGCCCGATGTGGGGCTCCATCCCAGGACCCTGAGAGCATGAGCTGAGCCGAAGGCAGAGGCTTAACCCACTGAGCCACCCAGGTGCCCCTTTACAGTATATAACTTTTTGAGAATTTTTTTCATTATGCATAATGCAGTTGAGATCTGTCTAGGTTTCTGTGAGCAGCAGCAGTTCAGTACCTTTTACTGCTGAGTAGTATTTCATTGTATGGTATCCCATTGTATCAGAGTTGGCTTAACAGTTCACCTATTGAAGGACAAGGGTTGTTTCAAGTTTTAGGTTATTATAAATAAAGCTGCTATGAACAATTGTGTATAGATTTTAGTGTGATATAAGTATTTCATTGGGATAAATGTCATAGAGTATGACTGTTGAATCATATTTGAAAGTGAATATTTAGTTTTAAAAGAAACTGCCAAATTATTGCCCAGAATGGCTGTTCTATTTTACGTTCCTACATTGAAATATGCAAGATCCAATTTCTCCAAATGCTCACCAGCATTCAATATTATCACTGTTTTTTTCACCCTTCTAATCGATGTTTAATGATAAGTCATTGTGGTTTTAATTTCCATTTCCTAATAGCTAATGATGTTGAACATGTCTTCACGTACTTGCCATCCATATCCCTTTTATGGTAAAATATCTGATCATGTCTTTTGTCCATTATATATTTAGATTTATTTATTTTGCTGTTGAATTTTTAGAGTTCTTTTTATAGTTTGTATATGAGACTTTAGCTGGATGTGTTTTGCAAATGTTTTTTCCTAGTATATAGTTACTTTTTCATCCCTTCATAGGGTCTTTCACAGAATAAAAGTTTATAATTTTGATGAAGCTCAATTTATAATTTTTTTAAAACAAATCAGTTTTGGTGTCACATCTTAGAACTCTTTTTGTTTTTTTAAAGGATTTTATTTATTTATTTGACAGACAGCACAAGTAGACAGAGCAGCAGGCAGAGGGAGAAGCAGGCTTTCTACTGAGCAGGGAGCCCAATGCAGGGCTCAATCCCAGGACCCTGGGATCATAATTTGAGCCAGAGGCAGTTGATTAACCACTGAGCCACCCAAGTGCCCTATAATTCAAACTGTTTTGCAGGGCATGAAAAGATTTGTCTTGCCTGAGTCCTACTTACTCCTGACTCAGAGAGTGCTAGTCCCCTGTTCCCAGTCTCTGATACAGTCTCTTGGATATCTATCCAACATTCCCATTCTTTTCTTGGTTGACTCTGAATCAACCTTCCGGACTCAGCTGAGATCACCTCCCCGAGAAAGCCTGCCGGGGCTCTCATCCATTCCTAGTCTGAGCAGCAAAAAGCATGTTTTTTTGATTGTTTGTTTGTTTTATTAACATGTATTATTTGCTTCAGGGATAAGGCCTGTGAATGATCAGTCTTACATAATTCACAGCACTCACCATAGCACATACCCTTCCCAAACATCTTAGAACTCTTAACCTAGCCCTAGTCCCAGAGACTTTTATTCTTATGTTTCCTTCTGGTCCTTAATATTTTAAACAATTGCTTATCCCAATAAATGTTTTTCTGACATGCTACAATACATGCAAATAAGTGATGTAGTTACATTTAGTTATAAATTGAAATGTATGAAAAATTTTCTGAAAGATGATATAATTTCACATGAAAATAACATGATCTCATCATCATTCTGTTTTGGAATGAGAGAGTTGGGAGAAAAGTGCCAAAAACAAATATGTGAACAGAAAGAGTAAGTGGAGTGTAGTCAAAAGACTTGAATAAAATTTTCTATACCTAACTTTATATAGCAATTTAATTAACTAATCAGTTAATTCTGCCCACCCATTTCCAGGACACACATATACACTGATAATCCCATAATAATCCATTAATTAAATGATCCCATAAGAAGGGTTGCATTTTTAAAAGTGAGCGTAGATAATGGTATTATAAGAGAAAAAGTAGGTTAAGTGTAACTGCTGCTATGAAGCACAAAAGTTAACTCTTTATGTCCTGGAGTTGCAAGCATAAACGAAAGCATAATTAGTTGCAAAATGTTTATTATTTATTAGTAAGAGGTATGCTAGCTGGTAAGGGGAAATTGTTCATACCTTGTAAAATGTCAGAAGGACTAATTACATGACATTTTTTCCATCGTTGCCATCAAATGAGGAAGGAACAGAGTCTACAAATGGAATTTTTACCAATAGTCAGAGAAGACATTCATATAGTCATAATGACCCTTTATAAATAATCAGTTCTCAAAGAGCTGAAGAAATGCTTTTCAGTTATATAAATTTCTGGTGTTGTAATTTCACATGCTAAAAGAAACACGATCCAAAGGAACATATAAATATCCCTTTTTAATTACTCTTAAATATTTCAATTAACTCCATCAGAGCTAAGAGATTTCTGAGAAAAGCTAAAGATCAGACTATTAAATATTAAGGTGACAGGAAAGAAGTAGAAGGAACCAACATTCATTAAGTGCCTGCTGCAGGGTGTGGTTATTAATGTACTTGAGAAAATGGTAGGAATGGAAAAAAACATTTCTAAACAATTGCTCTAGTTAATTAACTTGCTTCATTTCATGTTCTTCAAGAGATGCAAGACAATTTAGAATTTCTTTTTACTCTTTGCTTTGCGAGTCCATTTCTTTAACATTCTTTAACATTTCTTTAACATTATGCTGAGATTAGGTTTGTATTCTGTTTATATTTGAAAGTCATTTAAACAACTGTAGGCCAATGGTGCCATGCCCAACTGGACCTGCTATTAAAAGTATAACTCTGATCCAAAATTGTATGTTCATTATGACTAGTCAAACTTTATACTTACAATTTAATGTGCTTTTGGTTCTAAACATCCATGAGGGAGTCAACAGTTGTAAGGGAATATCATTGTGATAGGAACAATAATTTTGGAAAAGAATGCTTTTCTTTAAGACTCTATGACTTTGACACAGATATATGGCATACTGTGAGTTCATTAAATTGCAGGTATCTAAACATCTTCTGAAGCTATCACTTAGAAATTAGATTTTACCCCAACTTTTGAGGAACACTGAGTTTTATATGCTATTGAGCCTTTTTCTTTTTTCCTTTTTAATAGATAAAGCTAATGTGATGCCTGCTTAGAGTAACTTATGAATTCCACCTGGCTCCATTGGCCACAAATAGTAAAATACCCTGGAGAAATGGGGGTTCATGTGTTACTTTCAATCATTCTTTGGAACCAAACTGTAAGCTAATGTATTCCTACTTTGAAGGTATTATACCAGGGACTAGAAGAAAAAGTGTACTTGGCTGTATTTGAGAACAAGCCACTGATAAGACCCGATGAAGCTCTTTGGATGTGAAATCCTGCCAGGGTCTAAATAGGAGTCTCCAAGTTCCAGAAATCAGGATAATTTCAGTCCTCAGACCATAAACCATCTCATTTGTTTGAAAGACTCTCTTCTTTCAAACCGTCATATGACAGAAAATCAGTGTGATTGAGATCCAGAATTCAAACATGTAATGTGTCTCCCAGAAAAGGAAGCATCTGACTTTGCATTCAAATTGCAAGAACTACTACTATAGGAAGCTATGTGAGCGATGTGGCTACTAGCAAAACGTATAGGCTCAGATGCTCCTGAATCTATGTATGTATGAATAATTTAAACTCAGTATTTAAATGTGTTTAAAATAAGTTTGAGTGTTCAATGCAAAAATAGTAACATTATTTGATAGGGTTCTCAATGTATGTAGAGGTGGTATAGAAGAAAATTATAAAAGGG
The DNA here is from genome assembly GCF_010015895.1 of Lontra canadensis. Taxonomy (NCBI): domain Eukaryota; kingdom Metazoa; phylum Chordata; class Mammalia; order Carnivora; family Mustelidae; genus Lontra; species Lontra canadensis. The sequence continues at coordinate 18,001,590 of NW_022631027.1, forward strand.
GGAAGGGTAAAAGGCCTATATATTGATAAGATTTCTTTATTCTTTTGGTATTTTAGTAGACTGTGAAAACTAATTATAAAGTTTATAATGCCCAAAGCAACCACTGGGGGAGGAAAAAAAACAGATGAAACATACAAATAGAGTAAAAAATAGAATAGATAAACTAAATGAAATAATAATATCAAAAAAAGACAGGAAAGGAGAATCAGAGGAGTGAAAAAGAAATAATAAGCCTCTAGCAAGACTGACAAAAAATTACTAAAGACACAAATTACTAATATCAGAAATGAAAGTGGTAAAAGAGGATTTGAGGATGTAATGTAGAAACATGCTAACTATAGTTTTTATCATTTATGGTATAGTTGAAATTTACTAAAGAGTAGGACTAATTGTTCTCACCAAAAAGAAGAAGAGAGAGAGATATTGCTAAAGACGCTCAAACTTTAAAAAGATCTTGAGGAATTGTACAAACTTTGATGTCCATAAATATGACAACTTAAATGAAATGTAATGTATTAGAGATTAATGTAAGTATTAATTATGTAATGTAATTATGTAATTAATGTAAGTATTAATTAGTGTAGTATTAGTTCATTAATGTATTATTGTATTTCAATAATTAATAATTTATTATTATAATTATTAAATAATTAATTTAATAATTAATAACCAATGCATTAATACCTTAATATAATTAAAGTGTTAATTACATTAATGTAATTAATGTAAGTATTAATGTAAGTATTAGAGAAATTACACTCCTATTTTGAAACCTCGAAAAAAATTCTCCAGGCTCTGATGGTTTTACTGGAAAACACTGTCACACATACATACATAATGTCTTCTAGAAAACAGAAAAGGAGAAACTAGTACTTTTTAATCGATTTGTTTAGGCCAGTATTACATCATTACAGAGAAAGAGAAAGAGAGACCAAGAAATACCAGACAAATATTCTTCATAAACAAAGGCACGAAAACTCTCATCAAAGTTATTAGTCAATTGAGTAGAGTAGTGCACTTTCTTCCAGGAATGAAAAGCTAACTGAATATTTGAAAATCAATCCAAGTAGTCCAACATATAAGGAGAAACCCTTTATGACGTGGAGTTAGGCAAAATCATGACATATAAAAGAACAAAATTGATAAATTTTCCTTCCACAGGGAAAGCAAATGAGCTATTTCAATGAACCTCTCTTATAGTGGTTCTCTTATACTCTCTAATAGTATATTGGAGAAATGCCTTATATAACAGCTTATAAAATTACATGTGAAAGAATAATTAATATGAATTTAAAGACTTTGTAAAAACATTTAACCCTAAATAATTTGCTCATGATTTTGCAATGAATTTTTGAAATCCAAATTGAAATAGTTATATTTAACCAGTGAAATTTGTTAAGATGCTGATATAAGCCTGTTCATAATCACATTTTCCCCAAAAGGATTAGACCTGTAAATCCAATGTGATTTTTATATATGAATGTAGAAGTATTAATATATGAATTGAATAAAATGGTATGAGTGAATAAATGGTATAAAATATTTATTTCCTAAATTAAGTGTACATAAATGTATATATAGAAAAATAGAGGCAGGATATGATATATATATGGTATATGATTTACATTTATACATGATTGATAGTCATTATGAATAATCTTTGAAGGAGAGAAGTAATCTTATGACAAAGCAAAGTGTTTTTCTGTTGCAAGAAATATATTAAAAGATTTTTTAAAATTAAGTAATATGTGTGTGTGTATGTTCAGTAATATACTAATATTTTAGAGTATACAGAATAGTTAAAAATTCTAAAGAGGTACTCTACCCTTTTGGTATTTTCTCAGGAATTTACAGTTCCATTATCTTGTCAGTTCTTTTAAAGTTCATAGGTTAATGCCATCCTGGCATCAACCCTGCTTTGAAGTTAACAAAATACTTTAATTGTAGTTATAACTTATCTCTTATAGTTTAATATCTTTGTGTAGTGCAGAAATTTAAAATGAGAACTACAAGAGGTCAATATCTGAGATTCTTGCCTTGCTTGTGGAATAAAAATTAGTATATTTCAAAGGTTGAAAAAGGATCTCAGGAAAGCTAATTTCACTTAATTTTCAGAATTAAAAAGATACCATTGGTTCTACTCTGGGAATTAGAACGTTTGTAATTGTTTAATCTGATTTGTGGTAAATCTTATAGTAAGAGAAGTAGATATAGTTATCCCATCCATATATACTTAGAATGTAATCACATCATCTTAATGTCTAAGGTATCAGAATATTATATTATTATGTAAACCGGAGATTTCAAAAAGCCCATGGTTATAATGAATAGTCACAAAATTCTTGTGACTTCTCCAGTCACAAGAATTTTTTTCAATCAAATGACCATCAATGTGAATGCAAAAATGAGAATTTTTCCTCAGTGTTCCTTCCACTTGGCAGGCATAGGTTATAACATGCTGTTCAAAATCTTCCTGTATAAGACAAAAATCATTTTATCAAAAAAATGAGGGCACCTGGGTGGCTCAGTGGGTTAAGCCTCTGCCTTCGGCTCAGGTCATGATCTCAGGGTTCTGGGATTGAGCCCCACATCGGGCTCTCTGCTCAGCAGGGAGCCTGCTTCCCTCCCTCTCACTCCCTGTCTCTCTGCCTGCTTGTGATCTCTCTCTCTGTCAAATAAATAGATAGAATCTTAAAAAAAAAAAAAAAAAAAAAAGGGTCTCTTAAAAAAAAAAAAAGTTTAGGACAGAACTACCGTAATTTTCCTTTTGTTTCAATTTACTTCATTAATGAGAAAAACAGGCAAATGCAAAAATAAATAAATTATTTTAAAGGGAACTTTAAAGGAAAGATTTCTGTTTAGAGTAATATATTGAGGATCCCTAAACGCACTGCCTATAAGACACACAAAAGATTTAAAATATTTTTAAACACTGAAAGAGACTGCCAGAAATTAGAACGATTTGAAACTAACAATGAAGCAAAGACACCCATCCAGCCATCCAGGACACTGAGAATATGGGAGGATTATCAAAATACCCTAATGGCATTAAGTCTTGGTACTTCCACCTTCCATGTATAGAGACTGCACAGGAGGTAAGAGAGAGAGGTGCTATGGGCTGACCCTGGGGTTTTTACTCAGTAGTGAGTCAGAAGAGAAATAGCTATTCACAAATCTGGAATCGGGACAAGCTGTATTTTGAGGAAAAGTACGAACTAGGAGAAATAGCTTTTATTGTGTGCTCTGAATCGTAAACTAGTTCCCCATTTCTCTCTGGAATTTCAAATACATTAACCACCCTCATGTGTTTAAGGCCATTTACATCTTGAAATCATCCAGTTAAGATGGTCGGTACTCCTGAGAGTACCAGGAAAAATCAAACAGAAGTCTTCTTGGGTAAACACACACTGATACACATGTAGAGTGTTAATGGTATAACCTTGGCAGAGGGTATGGGGATCTCCAAACCAATACCTGTGTCTTTGAACTTTTCTTCCAACAGTTCTGATAGAAGTGAGCCTATAATAGTAAAGTCATAAACACACAAAAAATGAGAGGGAATTCAAAACTAATACCTACTTAGTAATTAAAACCTTAGCAAATTTCAGTGAACTTATTTTTCATCTCTTGTATAAATTACATCTTAAGGTACTAATGAACAATGTTGATTTTATGGCAGGTCCACTGTAATTAACACTGGTTTTACAATCGTGGAAAATCAGAGTAGCTTAAAGTGAGGTGGTAGATAAATGCATTAATTTTAAAGTAATTCATTTCTAAAATTAAAAGATGCTAATGAAAACACCATAATAAAATCCCATAATAAAATCTAGCCTGAATTGTCATACAGATTTGAAAAGACTAGAAGAGAAAGGAATCATTAGTAGCTACCCTAAATAGAAAATCCCATACCAAAGGAAAAGGAAAGAAAGAAAAAAATCATGCCAAATTGTGCTTTCCAGAAGCACTCATAGAATTTCAAACAAGCATCTCAAATGGAGTTAGGAATATACTCTTTGATATATTATTAATATATTAAATACATATATTTTTTCAAGTTTGATGTCCTTATAGACATAGTAGAGATGTTAGTTGTTTAAATTTTGATAGATGTGCTGTTATATTGTTATATTGCTAATGGAAATACTATACCCAAAGAAAGATTATTATAGAACTATTCAACAGGGACTGAAATCTCTTGCAGTGTGCAAAAGAATTCTCTCTTCATTTTACTTATCCAGTCATTATTCAAACATCTTTAGTTAGCATTTACCATGTGCTACTCACTGTCCCAGGAACTCAGTGTCCTAGGAACTGTGGCAATGAAACAAAGTGCAAACAAAATCAGTAGCCTGTTATATTTATGTGGGGGGGAGACAGACATAAAGGTTAAACAAATGAATGTATAATATATGAGATGCACTAAGTGTTTTGATGAAAAGTAAGGCATAATAAGAGAATAGAGAATTACAAGATGTTTTATGTAAGATGTTACGATGAGATTTCTCTGATAAAATGACATTTGTTCAGAGACCAAACAAAAGTGGCCAAGAAAGCTAAGCACTTTTGAAAAGAGGAAACAGCAGGTCCAAAGAACCTAGAGCAGAAACAAGTTCAGCTTTTTGGTTAACTTCTGAAGTAGGTCCTCATGGCTGAAGCAGAACAAGAAAAAGAGAGTAGTAAGAGAAGGTATCTGAGTGCTGTCAAGGAACTACATCATATATAACTCTCAGTGGAGAGTTCTGAGCAGGATAGTTATGTGATCTGACTCATGTTTTAAAGTTTTAACTACAGCTGCATTGAGGAGAATAAATAGTAGATAGGGTGGGGCAGAAACGGGGACAGGGAGAGCCATTAGAGAACTATTGCAGATGCCCAAGTAAGAATGTTTAGATGAGCCTATGAATGTTTCGGTCAAGTCAATAGCAGTGGGAATGGAAAGATTTGACAGAAGGTGATGACAGAAAGATACATGGGCTGTAGGAGAAAGATAAATGTCAGAAGACTCCATGATTGTTCACTTGAGTAATGGAGTAGATTATTCACTTGAGTAATTGAAAGAACGGTCTTCTTTTTGGAGTGGGAAAAACCTTTGGTGAGGGAAATCAACTTTTTAGTTTGGAACATATTACATTGGAGTTGTCTGTTGGACTTTGAAATAGAGATGATGAGTAGGGAATTCAATTTTCGAATTTAGAATTCAGGAAAGTTTTTATTTGAAGATACACATTTGGTTTTCATCAGAATAAGTGTTTCTGAAAGTCGTAGATTATGATGTTACCTAAGGTATAAATGTAAATAATAAAAGTATAAATATGTACATAAATAAAATGTATATAGTAAAAGCCCCCTTGGACTGGGGCCAAGGCTGTCCAAATTGAGAAGTCAGGAGGAGATGAGCAACAATGATGTGAGAAGACGCATCCAGTGAGATGGATGAAGAGGAAATAAGAGTGTTGACTCAAAAGTAAGTGGAAAAAATGTGTTTTAAGAGGAAGGTATGACCAACTCTATCAATAGCTTTTATTTGCTGTAGTAAGATACTACTTGAGAAGTGAAAATTGTATTTACTACCTGGAGGTCATTTGTGAACTTAACAGTAACAGGTTTTGATGGGTTGGTTAGGAAGAAACCCGACTGGTGTGAGTTCAAGAGATAATCAACAGAGATAAAGCACATTCCCTGGGGAGTTTCACTGCATTTGGGAGCAGAGAAGTGGCACAGTAGTTACAAGGGGGATAAGGTCATTTTTGTCTTATAGTAAGAAATAGCATGTTTGGATGATCTGAAATGAACAGTAAAGAGGAAATAATTGGTGACACAGGACCAGAAGATGCTATTGTAGGAGTTGTGGTGCCTAAATGAGGTGTTTCCCAATTGGATGGGCACCCAAATGTGGGGCAAGGATTGGATGGAAACCAGAGACACTGGAGATGAAAGAATTCACCTGAGGCAGAACAAAGGAGATAGAAGTTTATTGAATACACCTCAAGGGAGCAGGGGAGAGGCTGTCTGCAATGAGCCAATGGCTGGGACTGTTTTTAAAAGGAGAAGATGAGGAGGTTTGGCACGTACCGAATCTTCCTTTTTTTTGGTAACTGTGCCTAGTGTTAGGTATCCCATTGGTCCGGTAGAGCCTATGGATATTTCAGGATGGGTTGCCGGTTGGGTCCATCAGTATTCAGCCCAGTGGTCACTGTGGGACCTTTCTACTTTGCATCCCTCAAGAGCTTGTTTGCTTAAAAGCCGCCTCTGTAGGAGTGCTGTCCTTGAGTAAGTAGGGGATGCAAAAAAAGGACTGACTTTTGATGGAATCCTGGCTAGTTCATGGAAGACAATTTATACAGGCCTAAGGATGGATTTGAACTACATACCTGGCATTGCTGTGCTGATTCCCATAATCATCCATTGTACTTGGCAACTATGTATTTGCTGAGCATTTCTAAATTTGGCATCTTCACATAGGCCAAGGGAGAAGACACCATCAAAAATTGAAGGGAATTAAAAAATTGACAGCAGAGTGTAAATTTCCTAGAAAGTAATTAAGAATAAAAAATCTGTAGTTAATATGCAAGTACCTAAAACTCATCTGTAAACTTGAATTATTTTAGTTTTCTTACATTCTGAATTGACAAATTGGTCTTAAGAAGCATCTAGATTTTCTACTCTTCTTTTTCCTTCTCATGTTCAGGAGAAAACATCCGAAAAGCTAAAGTGAAGAAGAAGCAGAATTTGTCAGCCCCAAATATGCCTCTTTGGCGTAAAAGATTATTTTAGGCTGATTACTGTTAAGAAAACAGCAGGCACTGAAGCAGCTCTGAACATGGGAGTAGAAGTTACCCTTTTATAGGAGAAGTTTACATTTACAAGGGAAATCTCCATTTGTAAGAGTTTCTCCCTAGCTGCACTGGAGGAGGGTGATGACTAAATCTCTAGAAAATCTTATCAGCGGAGAAGGCGGAGACTTAATTTTGCATGACACAAATACCCTCCTTCACTGTGCTTTAAAAACCGCTCACAGCTGGCACTGCTTTCCCCAGCATCTTTTGTCTTTAGCTGGAGATGGTATTTAATCCTTTGGGCCATTGTGGGGGGAGTTAGTAAATTTTCCTAGGTGTCTCCCAGATTTACTGGAATTACACAAGTTATTAAATTTGTTTGTTCTGCTCCTGTTAATCTGTTCTTTTATTATAGGGCGTTGAGCTCTTAGCCCAGAATCTAGAAGGATAGAGGGAAAATTATTTTTTCTCCTCTACAGATAATTCAAATTGTCCCTTTTGGATAGAAGATACACATTCCAGCACTCGTATTATTTTATAGGTGTGCCCAATGTGTTATCCTATTGGTCAGAGTGCAGCGTATCTATCTATTGATTTATTTATGTCCATATATTTGTTTTATTGTTTTGTTCCTTCCTCTTGTGAATTTTATGTTGAATGCTAGTAGGACAGCCCCAGGGTCAGTCCCAGCCCATCATGCAAATTTTAATGACTTGAAATGGAAACACCTGGCATTTATTTTTAGTTGTAATTGGCTGATTATATAACCTACTAACAATGTAATTGGTAACATTACACAGCTCAGGATGTTTTGCAGCTAATGTTAAAATGTGATTGAAATGTAAATAGAGTAGCAAGTGTTTCAGGTAGCAATGAGTTTTGATATTTTTCTGTTAAAAAAGGAAAGTCAAATTGGAAGAGCAAGTTAAAGCCATCTTAATAATTTAGGGTAAAGCTGTATCTCTTCTTGATGGACATTGCTTTGCTTTTGTATTAATCCAATAACTAAGATGTTTTGCTTTTTTATTTTCTTTTTTATCATACAGTAATGTCTATTTTGAATTAACTGGTGACGTCAGGCAGAAAGGATTCCAACATTTTTTAAGATCTTAGGCTTTTTATGTTAAATACCTTTTTATATCTTGGCAATGTAATTCTGCTGCGTTAAAGGTAGGGTAAGGTATGTGCCATTTTTCTTGCATAGAAATATTAATGTATGGAGGTTTTTGGTTTCTTCTTTCTTTTCTTTTCCTTTTCATTTATATGATAATATGAGGTTTTTCTTTTCGTAAAAGAAAATGGACCCTCTCTTTAACAAAGCCTTTTTTTGCACCATTTTTGAAGCATTATCTTTATATATCAGGTTCTGTCTTCTGCAGCTGTTCCTACCAATACCATAGATAAATAAGTGAAATCAGTAGCAGGAGAATTGTTCTTTATAGATTGAGTTCTGCATCAGGTTGGCACTATCACCTCTTCGGGTCATCACCTTTTTTATGGTGATTGGCATATCTGATCTGACATTTTCCAGCCTGCCTTTCGATTGGCTGAATTTCTCTGATAGCCCTCCCAAAGGCACAACCTTGGACCCTGTGCTTTGTCCAACAGCTGTGCCTCTCAGGAGTCGCTAAGCATTTTCATGAGGAAAGGACAGAGAGGTTAGGAAAAAATGTCAATCATCTCTAGTTCTATTGCATTTCCCACTGCCCTGGAGATAAAGAGACTATCTTTTAAGTGACTTCAGCATAAATGCTATTATGTTCTTTTATGTCTAATTGTATCATCTTGACTGGCTTACTCAAATTAATATAATCTGTGGAATTACAGGCCTATTTCAAAATATATATTAAATAAGGAGATTAGTGTAAATAAATACACATGTGATGATGAAATAATCCTTTAGAAACTAATCACATAGAGTTCATAAAATACTTTTATATATGTACATATACTTCTATTAAACTATTATAAAAGATTATGGTTTACGTTAGGAATAGGACTTTGTAACTTCTATAAGGGGAAGGTTAATAATTACTTAAAACTTCCTAAAAAATGAAATTCAGCTGATTAAATTTGAAGATCTAATTGGCTTTATTCAGTGATTCATGAACTGGGCAGCATCCCATCTAGCAGATAGAAAGAAGCTTCAAGGAGCTGTACAAAACAGAAGACTTTTATAAGCAGAAGAGGGTGGGAAAAGAAGTTTCTAGCAAAGAATGGATTGTTTCAGGCAAGGTCTTCTTCCTTTGGCTGAAAGGCGGAGTCTGTAAGACAGATAACCTCACTAATGCCAACCAGGTGATTCCAGATTGGACTGGTTAAAGATCACCTTCCTGGGGGAGGCTGAAATTGCTTTTAGGTTAGGTATTAAGTATGGTTTGCTGATGTGGGGTTTAGCACAAGTAACTCCATATGGGCCCAATGTTTCCTTTTGTTTTTAACAAGCTCTGAAGCAAACTCTTTCCCCAGTGACACAAAAGAACCTTTCAAATGTTAACAAAGATTTGAGATTAATACATGAAAGTTTTGTAGCCCCATACATAGATTGCCTAGAAATTTGTGCTTAAAGATGAAAAAAAATAAGGTATATACAAATCAGTTAGGAATAGCTGCATATTTTTCTGAATTGTTGTATTTTTTTTTTTTTGGTAATGATGAAGTAAACATTGAGTTAAAATTTATTTCTACTTTTGTTAATATTATTTGTTTCCAAAGTATTAAAATATTCAAAGAATGATAAAAATTTAAGACATCTGAAACAATAAAAACCCATTAATGTGAAATTATGTCACATCCAAACACTTTCATGAATGTCTGCATTTTACCTATATTTTCTTGCCTGAAAAAATTCAGGCTCCACACAGTTTAGTTGTAATTACAAAGAGCATTAAGATAATTAAATTGCAATGTAGCACACATATTTCAACTTTTATGAAGAGTTTCTAAGATGATCTCAAGGAATTGCATTTATTTTCTTTACATAAAGATTTTTAGAAAATCTGGTGGGAACATGTTTACCATAAACACACTAGTAACTTTGATGAAATAAATTATTTCACTGTTGGGGGTAGAAGAGGAGGAAAAAGCCTATTCACTTCGTTAAGGAGCTGATCTAAAATGCATCGGCTGTCATCTGTGCTGTCCCCGTTTGACAGTTCAATACCTCCTCATCTTCTGAGAATGGCATCCCTGAGCTCTGAGTAAACGGTGCCTGTATGCAAACTGTCAAAGAGAGCCTGACATATCATTAGTACTGACCTCCATGATGACAGTCACAACATGAAACCAAACAGCACAGCTAATTTTCATTAGAGTTCAAATTAATCTCCGAATCTTTCCATCCAGGACTGTGCAAAGCAAGTCCCGGAAAGAAGGCATTTGATGAACTGTGTGATAGACTGACAAAAATCTTCATGCGGAGGAGTCCACATAAAAGTCTGCATTCTAAAAGGCTCAGTACGATTATTTTCATAAGTCAGGCAAAATGCAGCCCTTGCGACCAACAGTGGAATTAAATTAGTGTGTGGTAACTCACAGCAAGTATTACAAATTGCCCAGTCTCAGCAGCGCTGCTGCTTTAATTCCCTTCTAGCTCAGATGCTTTAGAGGAAGACCAACTGCCACAAGAGGCGCGCAGGTAAGGCGTAGCTTGCCAAGCTCTCTGATGTTTCTTTGCCCAGCTGCTCCCGGGCCTTGCGGGAGCATGAAGTGCGGTGGGAAATGCGCCTCACGTGACCGACAGCGGGAGAGAGCGAGCGAGCAAACAGGACCAGCAAGTGTCATATTGACAAACACTGTGCAATGATGCAAATGCACCAATTTTCTGGCGTTTGCTCTTCAGATTTCAAGAAGTCACAGAGCTAGGTCATCTGGGGGAAGCAATCTGCCTCCTAGCCCCAGGACTGTAAAGATCACACATTACCCATCCTCTCCCCCTGTGAGAGTCAAAGGAATGACCTTTGGTCCTGACGGAGGCTGCTTACCAGAGCCATCGACACACACAGCGTCAGACTGTCAGGTCATACATACAGACAGCATATGTGACACCCTGAATATTTGTTCAACTCAGTCTGGGGGGAAAATACATTTTAAGGATGAAAGGATTGGTTTTAAATATTTAAACTGCCTATTTCTGTGTCTTAATACATAAATTGATTTCTTACAGAACAAGCCTAGTTTTCCCAGAAAAATATATTGGGCACCTTTGGAAGAGCATTAAATCTTTGGGGTACCTCTGGTCCTGTTGCTCAAATGACCGCTTCCACACATCCCACGGTGGTCTGTTTCATTACTGTGGGGACGCAAAAACAGAAAATCTACAATACTGGAAAACAACCTCAGGAACTGAGACTTCCGCTGTGGGATCCTGAAGGGCAAGATCAGTCAACTATCTTGGGAATTTAACAATCAGATACGGAATAGTTCATTTTGTGCAAAGGCCCTGGACAGCTGGTGAGGGAAAGTGGCAGAGCGACAAACAGTGACAGGCTCTGGAGACAGTGACTACATTAGCAACAGTGATGTATATACAGTGACTCATTTTTTTTTTCCACTTTCAGCCATCCTCACATAAATAGCAACAGCATCAGCAACAATAACTAAGCTGAGATATGAAACATCAATGATATATTTTAAATTTTCTCAACACTGGGATATTTGTCATAACTTAATGGAGGCCACATGGAATAGTAGAAAGAGCACAGGGCTTTGGAATTATATACTATGGTTTAAATCCTGTTTTTGATCCTTACGGGTTTTATGACCTTGAAATGGTTACTTAAACTCTTTTATTCTCAGTTGTTCCTCTGTAAGATGGTGATAATAACCTCTAAATTACTTACTGAGATATGGATTAGAAATGATATATATGACTAGAGAGACAGTATCACTGGCATATCAAGTGCTAATTATAGATTTTACTTGGTAAGGCTAGATTTCCTGAGAGTATTATTTTCTGCTTGATGCTTAAACTAAAATTTAGATAACTGCTAACAGGTCAAGACAGTTTTGACTTTAATTTTATGGTTTGAATATTTGGGTTTCCCCCAAAGCACAGTTATGTATGTCAAAAATAATTCACATGCTTTATTGACTCAATTTTATTTTTCTCATAAATTTGAGGATAACTAGTTAATGGCATATATTGACCACAAGGGGGAGCTCAAGATTCCTTTATCCTCTTAACTCTTTACCTTAGGGTGGGATGAATCAGAGGATGGCGGAGACCAGGTGACGTAGGTGAGTTTCCTTTGTCGAAACCTTAGGACTCTCAAGCTATCCCATCGCATCTCCTCCTGAAATTCTTCACACTGGAGCTGTAACCTCTGAGGTAGTTGGGAGGCAACTGGGTTAAGTGAAGGGCTATTTGAATACAAAGGTGTGCATCTCTGAGAAGGCCCCAGATGGGCGAATTCATCTAGTTGTGCTCTAAATACTGAGAGAAAACACTTTTTTTCTCTTTACTCTTCTTTGATCTGGTCTTTTCTTCTCACCAGGGTGGTAATTTTTCAAGAACTGTGATCCAGAAATAGGTTTAGGGAGGAAGAGATCAAATAGTTTTCTTGGCCTACTTAGATGCCAGAATTTGTCTGCTTTCTTTCAATGACAGGAATCTTTGCTATGCCACAGAGATCAAGTTGATGACACACAAGGAGATTTCATTAAGAGTTCTGTTAATATAAGTTAACTTGCAGCTTGGTACTGCAAGAGATTGATTGTTGTCTATTCGAACTTTCAGGATCCTAGATGCCATAGACATCTAGATGTCCTATGGACAGCTGTAGTTTGTACTCAGAACTTGGACTGAGCTTGTGGCTCTTCCATTTATTAGTTGTATGACCTCGGGTAAATTATTTAATCTTTCTGTGCTTGTTTCCAGATCCGCAAAATTAAGATTATAAAAATGCATTTCTCATAAGGTTGTTAATTCACTTACATAAGCCCCTGATACCTGACAGCCATAGTTCTAGGCTTTAAAAATATAATGTTTAACAACAAATACCCCATCTCCACAAACTCTGTTCTAATGGAGGGTATTGACAATGAATGAATGTATATATTGAACACGTAAATATATGTTTCACTTAAAGTACTCTTAGGAAAAAGAATAAAAGGTAAAGTATTTGTCAAGAGAGTAATCTCAGGACACTCAGGTGGCTCAGTCAGTTAAGCGTCTGCTTTCAGCTCACGTCGTGATCTCAGGGTCCTTGGATGAGCCCCACATCAAGCTCCCTGCTCAGCTTACCCCCTTGTGCTCTTTTTCTCTCTCAAATAAATAACTAAAATCTGAAAGAAGGAAGGAACGAAGGAAGGAAGGAAGGAAGGTCACCTCTGAAGTAGCAAGCCATGCAAATGTTAGGGGAAAATTCATTTTATGCTAAGAAAAAAAAAAAGTGCAAAGACCTTAAGATGGTATGTGTTCAACATGTGTAAGGATCTGCAGAAATACTAGTATTGTTGAAAGTACTTGAGCAAGGAAGAGAGTGTAAGACATATGGTCAGAAATTGTCATGAAACAGATACTATGGTGTCCTTTTGGGCCATTGAAAGAATTTCAGATTTTGTTCTATGTATGGGGAGAAGATATGTTCCCTTGAGCAGAAAGTGACCCAACAGGACTTCCATTTCGACTACAAGTGGACAATGGAACATAGGGAAGTCCAGAGTGGTTGCAGAGAAATGTTCAAAGTTATAAAAGTGGTCCAACCAATGACTGGGAAAGAGGTATAAAAGTAATGGGGAAGAAAGAAATTAGAAATACATTTGAATGGTAGAGCTAACAGAATTTTCTCATGGATAAATTACATGTAGGGTATGAAGGAAATGGGATGCCTAAGAATGAATGGCAGTGCTGGGAGAGATGAAGAATAATAAATAGATCAAGAGTTCCTTTGAGGTACTTGCTTAACATCGAAGTGGCGATTTTAAGAAAATTCTGATAATTATTAAAGTCTTGAAACTATGTTTTACACATTATAAGAACTCAAAGAACCATAGCTATTATTTCGATTTCTATTTCTGCTTTGTCATCTGACATAATATTGACAGAGAAGGTGAATATGTGCGCAGAAGATCAAGGATAAAAGTGCTGCATGGGGACAAGAGGGCTACAGCACTGAGAGCTGAAATTATTCTGGATGAAATCCCTTGTCAAAGTAACAGCAGCTGGCATTTGCAGGATTAGCATTTATTAAGCAGCCTGGATGTATGGAATTTAGGGATTCAGACATTCCCTGGCCAATTCTTTATAGTCTCACTGTAGACAAAATTAGATTGATAAAAGCTATCTTTATTTTTAAGTAATTGTTCAGAGAAAAAAAAAAACACACCTGCATAAATTTTTTTACTTTATAGACCACCAACTGCTTTTTTCTCCCTGAATAATCGAAACTATTTCTATCTTTAGGCCTAGTAGAACATATTCTTCTAACCCACCTAGGATCCTTCTAATATTGTCTATGGTGCTTTTGAACATGAATAACTTTGTGTCAAAGACTATTGCAGAGAATTTCAACTAGCCTTTTAAGTTATCTTTAAATAATTTAAAAAGAGAGGGTAATGTATTTTCAATATAAATGGAGAATGGGTACTAAAATTGTTTTGAATTTATATTAGGAGACATTTTTAACACAGAGAAAGACCTAGAGAACAAAATCATAGGTAGTTACTCCCCTGCCACTTACCAAATATTAGCATTTTTTCATAATCACTTCAGAATTTTTGAAATCCCTTATGTTTTTCTTCTAGTTCTCAAAGGGAAAAATTCCTTTGATTCAGAGTGTATTTTTTGCTTATAAATCCTTCTAACTTGTGTTATATAACTACATACTCAAATATAGTCTTTAGTATTTTTGCAAGAACATAGTTTTATCTGAAGAGTGACAGTCTGCACCTTATTCATTTTCACTTGACCTTATACTTGTAAAAATTATCCATTTGGATACGTGCACCTTTTGGCCATTTTCATTTTTGGAAATATGCTACAGTGTATTCATATGGTATATTAATTCTCCAGTTTATAGACTTTTAAGTTGATCCAATTTTTCAATATTAAAATGAGGTTGCAAAGAACTTTTCTACATCGTCTCCTTGTGTACAAATTCAATATTTCCTCTAAGGCAGAGACTATTCCCAGTATGACATAGATGGATTTTGGGTATACCAACCTAGTTGTGCCCTCAGGTCTCTGAGCACCAGGTGGTAAAGGGGAAGGAGCCTAGACCTGTTGCCCCCTAGGACAGCCCAATTTATTTATAGGTGATCCTTGAACTCTGGCTGGGTTAGGGACATAAAGTGGGGTTAGGGACACTGGCCTCCCAGACAGCAGAAAATCCAGGTATTACTTTTGACTCCCGCAAACTTAACTACTGATAGCCTACGGTTGACCAGAAGCCTTAGGGATAACCTAAACAGGCAGTTAACAGAGACTTTATATGTTATATGTATTATATGCCGTATTATTACAATAAAACAGAGAATCAAAAATGTTAAAAGCATAGAGAAAATACATTTACAGTACTGTACTGTGTCATAAAACATCCATGTGTAAGTGCACCTATGCAATTCAAACTCATGTTGTTCAGGTGTCAGCTTTAATAGGTCTTCAAATATTATTGTTCTCACATGTTTTATGGCAAGGAGATATTTGGGAAACACACATTCAGCTTATGCTGCTAAAAACAGAATTTCTGATAATTGGGTGTACAAGAAAGAATCAGACTGGCAGACCGAATGTTATCTTTTCAAAGGCCCACTTACAAGGTTGGCCCTTACCTGACAGGGGACTTGAATTTCAGGAAGTTTTCAGTATTCCCAGAACTGATAAAAGTGACTCACTGTGCCTAAAATGTTTGTACGAGCAATAGGATTTATACTGAATACCTGCTTTCTTTCTGGCTCTAGAATTTGTGTACGTGCTAGGCAGAGGGTACTATGTGACTAGCCTCCAGCAAAACCCTTAGCACTCAGTCTCCAACAAGCTTTCCTGAGAGATGACCTTCCCCATGTGTTGTCATGAGTCGTTGCTTTGAGAACTAAGTGCATCTTCTGGAATGCCGCAGGGAGAGGACTCTGAAAGCTTGTAACTGGTTTCCCCTACACTTCGTTCATGTGGCTTTTCACTTGGCTGGTTTTTCTCTGCTGCTTTTTGCTGTAATAACCATAGTGATGAGTATGACTCCATGCTGTGTCCTGAGAGTCCCCTCCCTAGAGAATCATCAGATCTGGAGGTGGTCTTGGGGATCTCCCAACACATGGAGTATTGCTACTTTATTCTTACTGTGCAAGCTTCAGTAGAGGCATTTCTGGTTTTTAACTTGTAAGCAAGGTGTGGTGTGTTCTGCCTTGCAACTCAGAAGATTCTAATTCTTAATCTGGATCCCAGAGCCTTCTGGGCTGGTCATCTGAAAAGAGGAAGTTTCTTCCTGGTGGGTGCCATTTTTAGTGAGCGAGCAGCCAGCCAGGATAGAGTGGGGAAGCTCTGAGTTCATGGGCCATCATGTCTAATATCCTTTGTTTTTCTCTTAATCCCTTATAATTCACTTGGGTGTTCACTTGTTTCATTTCAGACCGTAATATTTTTCTACTTCAGGAACTTCCTTGTCCTAGATTTCAAACTGTGGTCCATTTCTATAACACCCTTCCTCTCTGCTACTATCACGTATTCTTTAATCATGTGCTTAGAATTACCTCTGTACTTCTCAACAAGCACCCCAAAGATGAACTATCTTTAAGTGTGTCTTTAAAAAAAAAAAAAGGAATACTTTTTTTTCCTTTAGTCTTAGGATATCAAAAATGTAACTGAATCTTTTCTCAAGGCTTTCATTTTTCTATTCATAGTACTTATTGAACTGAAGATAGATAGATAGATGATAGATAGATGCATATATACCTAAATATGTACATACTGTGCTACAGAGTATCTCATGCAAATACTCACATATCAGAAGAGCACTTAAATAACTAATGAGTTAAAGTAGCCTCATATCTTAAGGGATTAATTGCTGATTATTTAATTAAGTACTTTATTTATCTAAGAGGCTTTGCTTTGAATAAATAAATATACTAACAAATCCACCTGTTTGGATTTCACTATTGTTTCTCTCTCCAAGAAATCATCTTTTGCCATTATTTTGATATGAAAAATAATTTCTAATCAAAGAAGTTTCTCAATTAATTTTTTTCTTAGAAATAAGGTAAATAGAAGATTAATTTTTGAGGTTATTCATTATTTTTTCTGGCTTAAAAAGTTTAACCAGACTCAAAATTTTTCTCTCTGTAGAATACCCTGAGCCACATCATTCAAGGTAATGTAGTGTCATTTTTTAGAGTAAATTTGGCACCCTTGGTAGCTTCGTTAGTTTCACAGTACATGAATGCATTTAGCAAGCAACATTCCATAATAAGACTTATTTTCCCAACTATGTTATAAATTCCTCGAAGATAAGAAGACACAATATAAGGACCTAAGATAAGGTGTCATAATGATGCCTGGCATAGTGATAGGTGCACAGTAGTTGTACACACGTATACACACACACACACACACACACACACACCTTTGCTAAATATAGAAATAGGAGGATTACTATTGCCAAAAGAGTAGAAAGTATATGATTATTATTTTTTTTAATTCACCAATGAATCACTAAGGAAAAGACATCTTAAAATGACTTTTTCCCCAGAGTTGTGGACAAAGTTCCTACCAAACACCTTATCTGGGATCACTAGAACCTGGAAAAGTCGGTATGCTATGCTGGCATCATGAACATGATGCCTCAGTCTTAAAAGTGATTTTTCAAAGAGTTTTAATCCAATTTCACTTTCAAGCCTAGCTTGCTGTGGTCCGTCCTTCTTCTATTTACTGCACAGCATCCACTTAGATGCCCTGTGGTAATTGTTAATGTAACTGCTATTGAAAGAATAGTGTTGCCCAGGGATAGAGTACATGTTGCCTGCATTAGAACTTACTTAAAAATCAAGTATTTGGATGTCAAACCAGTATAGACCTTAGGGACCTGACACTTAGATACCAATTCATTGCCATTATGGAAAAAATGCTTCAAGCAGAGGAAGAGAATTCTAGGTGGTCTCATAAAAGAAAAATTATGTATTAAAGATTAATAAATAGATAAGTCTTTTATTACATACGCTACTGGATAAAGGTAAAAAAGAAATGAAAATGATGATGCATTTTTTTAAAATATAATGAGACCTAGAATAAAAACTGGATTTGTTTTAATGGTGTCATGGGTGAATTCAACTCATACGAATTGGGCTAAAATAATCAATTTACTGAGTATCAGTGAAACAGGTAATTTTATACAGGAAAGAGCCAAGTTGAATAGTGTGAAGGTTTCAAAATTTTTGAACATGAAATTCTTTTATTTTAAAACATCAAACAGAAAACTTGTATTTTCAATTTCTGATGACTTAAAAAACATTTAAAGATTTTTTTTAACTAGCAGAATTTTAATAGTGTTCCTAAATTTATTCATACCTTTTCATGATATTTTCTCTATTCTGTATACACCTAACACATAGGGCACATATGGAGTCACCAACCACTTGAAATTATACCATTACCCTCCTCTTTCTCACTCCTGTAAAGTCCTTGATCAATAACTTGGGACTTACGATGTAGAACAAAAAAAAAATCTGAAATCCAGGCAATAAGTGGTTTACATACAGAGGTTCTCATAAGCAAAAGGCAAAGTCTGGACTCCATATCAGGTCCCGTGATTTTTAAGACTTGCTTCCTGAAGTAAAAGTCCTTTGTTTCTTGCTAAAGATCATTGTTGTTGAGCCAGAAAGCCATGATTAAACCTTTATCTGACTGGCATTTCAAAACAAGGAAAATGCTATGACTAAAATCAGGGTCAGCTCAATCTGACCTTTCGGTTTGTGGTCCAGGTAACAAAGACCATCCCAGAATGGGAAGAAATGGGTACACAAAGAGGAGGAGAAGAGCAGAGAAAAATACCTCTGGTCCCTACTGTCAATTATCTTTTGTTTATCCTATCTGCTCTGGCTTATTCCACTCAGTACTGGTCCCGAGAACAGTAGCTCCCAAGGAGTGGATCTTTCTACGAAGGTCTTTTTTGTGGTGGTTACACTATCATATCATTGTAGCCAGTGTAAGTTTGTGTAGTGAGGTCTGCAGTTTTGTACTGACAGTTGCCATTCTGATCTCAGTAAGAAAAAAAGCAGGTGATAAACTATTTTATTCAGCTTTCTAAGTACAGAGGGATTGATGGACAAAGATTGTAACTAACTCTAATAGGTGTGGCTTAAAGAACTATAAATGATAGCTATCCACTAATATTTAAAGGCTGAGCAGCCCAGGGGCAGAGTATAAATTTAGCCAGGTTGAAATAAGTGTGGGGGAGGAAATAGTATTAAAATAAAACCTCACATGTCAACTGGAGAGAAAATGTGGACTCTACCTGTAAATAGTAGACTAAATAAATAAGTAATATGGTGAGAAAGGGAAAAGTGAGATGGAGAAGTGAGATGGAAAAACACTTCTTTTATGGGAGGCTGTTGTCTTGGGAAGGGAGTTTTTGAGGGTATGGGGTAGACCATATTGAGAGGTTCACTGGAGTCAAGAAGAGATAGAGCACAGGTTAACTGTTAGAAGATAACTATCTCCCCCACCTTCTTGTCTGCCTAAGGGAGAAATATTCTATTCTATTTTTTTAGGATTTTATTTAATTACTTGAGAGAGAGAAACAGAGATAACAACAGAGCTAGTGAGAGAGAGCATAAATGGGGAAGAGAGGGAGAAGCAGGCTCCCCGCTGAGCAGGGAGCCAAGGAGGGGGCTGACCTGAGCCAAATGCAGACGTTTAATCAACTGAGCCATCCAGATGCCCAAGAAATATTTTATTCTAAATCCAGCAACAAAATCCTGAATTCCTGAAAATTTATGTATTTTTGTGTGCAGTGAAAGTATGGAAACCTTTTGATTTTGAAAAAAGAAACTCTACATGATATGTTTACAAATAAAATTTTGAATATACTGATTCCCTTAAAGCCTTCAATTTCTTTTTTTTTTTGCCTGCAATTTCACTGTAATAAAATAGAGTATTTCCTTTAAAGAAATTAAATAAGCTTTAACAAAAAGATAAGCCATTCATTAGTGTTAAAATGGATTATTTTACCAGCTAGTACAAAACTGTGTAACAGTTGTTCACTGCGTTCCTTCCCTCTGAGTCCCCTTTACCTACCAAGAACTGATTTGCTTATTAGGTCAGGCAGTGATTTGCAGAAATGTCACTTACTATGGGTCTTTCTGAAATGTTGTTACACTATCTTGTCCTTTGCAGCCAGTGGTAAGTTTTTGAAGTAAAACCTTCAATTTTGTACTGAGAGTGGCTATTCTGAACTCAGTAAGAAAAACCATCAGACTAGAAAGCAGGTGATACAACATTTTATTCAGTTTTCTGACTAAGGCCAGAGGGTTTGATTTATTATGGACAAAGATTGAAAACCCACAATGGGTGTGGCTTAGCTAAATGAGAGCTATAAATGAGAGCTATCCACTAATATTTAAAGGCTGAACAGCCCAGGGCAGAGTGTAATTTTACCCAGGTTGAAGTAAGTATATGGGGGAAAAGGGCTAGGAAAAAAAAAAATCAACATAGTCTAACTAGAAGAAAATGTTGCTATGAATTAGTTTTCAAGGAAGAAAGAAATACACATATATTTTTAAAAATAACAGCTTAATTAAGGTACTTTCACACTTTGAAAATGACCTCCAATTTAAGGTGATACTACTTAGAAAGATACTAATGGACAATGGTATGACCCAGTATGTAAATGATTTCTGGGATGAGAAAGTGCTTCTGGAACTTCTGGTATGACCCAGTATGTAAATTATTTCTGGGATGAGAAAGTGCTTCTGGAACTGCTGGGATGGTTTTAGGTTTTTTAAACCTTAACAAATAGAATTTTAATGGAGTTAGTTTGGAAAATACAGGATGGTTTTTATTTTACCTATAAGTAAAGAGGTGGTCATTTACAACTGGCACAATTAAGAACCCAAACAAGAAGTTTTGGAAAAAATTCTGAATTAAAAAAATCTATAGAACAATGTCATTGATACATAAAATAACTGATTTCTGTGTACTGGTGTATAATTTATTGTCCCATCTCCCCCACTTACAGTAATTTTTCATGAACCGTAGGTCCCACCAATCCCAGTTTTTCCTTGAGCTTTTAGACTGAATCTCTGACATAAAAATACCTGAAATTTCTTGCAAGTGCTTTCTATTGTTTTCTTGTTGTTGTTGTTGTTGTTATTGTTAAAGTATAACCTTTAGTATTTGCTTTGCTGAAGAAAAATGGTAAGTTCCTTTAGTCTTTATATGTATGAAAATATATGTATTTTACCCATATATTAATGTTATTTGATATAAAAATCAAAGTTGAGATTTCTCACAGTGATTAAGATTTTAATTTATTGTCCTCTATAATGTAGTTGTTACTGAAGAGAATTCTGATTTTCTTTTTTTTGTCCAAGAATAATTTCCTTATAGATAATCCATTTTCTCACTGACAGCTTTTCATATTTTTTCTTTATTCTTGATGTTTTGCAGTTTCTGTGTATCTTCATCCCCTATCTATGTGAGTTCAATTGTGAGCTAAAGATACAATAATTTAGACTCTCAGCAGCTGTCTTCAATATTGGTTTTCTCCCTTTTGACCGTCTTCTGTTGGAACTTCATCTAAGACATGTGGTCAAGCTTCAGATCCACACTCCAGATCTCCTCCTTGCTATCTGCTTTTGGTTCTTTGAATTTATAGTATTTTCAAAATCACAACATCTCTCCTCGAATGAATTCTTTCCTGAAGTTTATAGAGTTTCATTTCTGTTTAGATCTAGACTTTAGTATTTATATAACTTACCTTAAGGTTTTTTCAATTAACGAAAGTCTGTAGTTGACATTAAGGCTGACTTTTGTTGTACATTCCATAGGTAAAAGAAATGTGTAACAACATGTATTTTTCATTGTAATATCATACAATGTATTTTCATTGCTCTAAAAGTCATCTACACCCCACCTGTTCATCCAACCTTCTTGAACCTCTGGCGATACCTGATCATTATTTTCCCCTTACCTTTGCTTTTTCCAGAATGACACGTAATAGGAATCATATAGTCTGCAGCCTTTTCAGATGGCTTCTTTTGCCTAGTAATGTACATTTTTCTTCCATGTCTTTTCATGGCATGTTAGCTCAGTTCTTTTTTATCAGTGAGTAATATTCCATTATGTGGATGCCCCACAGTTTATTTATTCATTCATTCATCTTTTGAAGGATTTCTTGGCTGCTTTCAAGTTTTGGAAATCATGACTAAAGCACCTATTTATATCTGTGTGCAGGTTTTTGTGTAGGCATAAGTTTTCCACTCATTTGGGTAAATACCAAAGAGCATAATTGCTGGATTGTATGAGGATATTTTTAGTTTTATAGGAAACTGCTAATTGTCTTCCGAAGTGACTGTACTCTTCCAACAAGCGATGAATGAAAATTCCTGTCACTTCATACTTTCTAGTGATTGGTGTTTTTAGTGTTTTGCATTTTAGCCATTTATATAGGTGTGTATTGGTATCTTCTTTTTTTAAATTTGCATTTCCCTGAAGATATATGAAGATGGGCATCTTCTCCTGTGTTTATTTGCCATCTGTATATCTTCTGTGGTGATATGTCTTATCATGAGCTCAAGCCCATGTTTCAGTTGGATTGTTTGTTTTCTATCTTAGAGTTTTAAGAGTTCTTTTTATATTTTGGATGGTATCCAAATATAAGTGAGTGTAAGTGAGTAAGGACATTGTTTTCCCCCTAAAGCCTTCATAAGGGAATGCAGCCCTGCCAACACCTTGAGCTTAGTTTGTTGAGACCTTGTGGCAGACTTACCTGCAGAGCTGTGAGATAAATTTGTGTTGTTTAAACCACTAAGTTTATAATGACATGTTGCAGCAGGATTTGAAAAGAAATATCTATGAGTCAAGGCTCTCATGTTATAAGAAGATAATCTCAACTGATTTTACACATATGCAACTTAATAAAATGATATATGCCAATTCACATGTTCGATAAGAGGACTGTCAAGCCAATTTTAAAGCAAATCATCCAGACCACAGCCCAAAACCAGACCCTAGATTTGGTTCAAGAATAAATCTACTGCCTGAGTCAACCATAAATAAATCCCTACTGTCTGCACATGCTGAGCAGCTTTTGCACCAGGAACCTGGTATCACAGCCACGAATAAAGTGCTGCCATTGGCATTATAACTGCAACCACCAAACAGCCAGCGTTTCTGCCATAAGACGTGGAAGCCAATGTGCAAGATCCATAGAGCATAGTTTTCTAAATTGCTTGTTTCCGAACTGAAGTCTTATTGAGTCGCACCTGTTGGCACATCCTAGAACATATGCCTGTATCCTGGTGTGCAGGGACTCCCTAGAATGTGGGTTTCTACTCCTACATTGGGAAAGTAGGATTCATTATGTCAGCGTATCACCAAGTATGTGTAAAGTTTCAAAATACCATATGTAATGTTGATAGAAGGATAGTGTACTAAATTTGTGGATTTAGGGTAAGTTATCTGGGACAGAAAGATATGTCAAAATACAAATGAAATATGCAGATATGCAGATAAAAGAATAGATAGATGAGTTTATGTAACAGGGCACAATAGGATGGGAGGCACGATTAAATGGGGGTAGGCAATGATCCTTGTTACTTTGGTTATAAAGCTCTATCTTCCTACTAATGACATTATAATAAAATCAAATTAATTAAATAGTGATCATGAGCTCTTCAAAACAAAATCTTTCTAACTTCATTTTGAAGCAGACACTAAGAAGCATGTCAGAACTGTTTCAATAGAGGATAAAGAGAGAAATCATATAGGGGTTACCTTGGATGGAAATAGAGTCAATCCTGACTGTTCAGTATCATTAGTTCTATAAAGTGGTCACATACACTAAGTGACTGCTCATATATAATGGAGAAATACAGGGTTTGGTTCCTGCAAGCCTCTGATCACATTTTTATCAACTGATTAAAGCAAACTTTTATGTGTGTTTCTTTTTGAAGATACCTTATTTGATAAATATTTTTGGTTTGCTAGCATTGAGTTCATGGCTAACAGAACTGTAACTCAAACCTGAAAGAAGCTTGTCTAACACTTGCACAAGGCATAGGGCAGCCTTCTTGCACTTAGGAGCATGAGGCAGCCCTTAAGCATTATACTTCGGGGACATTTTGAATAGAAAAAACACCAACAAAAAGCACAAAAATGTGAAAATCATGGCACTAAAAAGATGGAAAAGGACACTTGTTTATAGTAAAAGACCTGAAACAGAAGGCAGATGGTTACCTTGTTTGACCTCAGGTGGGAATGTGAAAGTCAGGTGGCTCAAGATTTTTGCCTTTCTGCATGTGTAGAAATGCCTGTGAAAGCACCATGAATATAGGTTTGGGGGTTACAAAATAGATTTGGGGGAGTAGTCAGATTTGCAGATGTGGAAGCTATAAATAATGAAGATCAACCACATGTTGAACACACAGAGCCTGCATGCTTGTCATTTCTCCCACTGGCATCATCTCTCTTATGTAAATAAACCAAATTCCCATAATCCACGTTGCCTCACCTTTACTTCTTTTTGGTACCATGGTAGCTCTCAATGTAGCCTGTCAGTGAGCTTCCTATGATATGTAACACAAAATTGGAAATAACTTAAACATCCAAAAAAAAAAAAAAAAACCCAGGGTCATGGGCAATAATTCATATAAAATTGTCAATACTGATATAATCTGAAGTCATTAAATATTATGATATACATGTATTAAGATTTAGTGGTATGGAAATACTTTCATGGATTACAAATGATAGATCCTATCCAGAATAGAGAATAGTGTGATCCATTTTGATTATTCATTTACATGAAATATATTTTTCTGAAAATGAATAGGACTAAAAGGACTAATAGGACTAATAGGACTAAAAGGACTAATAGGACTAAAAGATTTCATCAAAATTTCTGTCGTTGTCATTCCTGGAGATGTTTTAATTTCTATTTGGTTTTCTTGATTTTTTTTACTTTTATATAATGATTACATTTTATTTGTGCATCTAAAAATACATATGAAATAGAAAAAAATTTAGGTGATTAATACTAATTCAGTGAATTACCAGTCATTATTCAGCATTGTCCATATGCACAATTGTTTGTTTTCCTCCCCTTCCCAGTTTTTATTTTTCTTCTCACTTTCAGTACACATTTCTGGTTCTTCTAATCACGTTGAAATACTGCCAGTCAACAATACAGGAGCCGAATTGAGTTCACACGTTAGTACAAAACTAAGAACATTATATAAGTGACATTATTTGAACTTTAAAATAATCCTGTTAAATGAGTTAATATTATTCTCATTGTTTATAGATGCCAAATGCCGAAAAATAGTTTACTTAATTTGTCCAGGAATATACAGCTAGTGAGGTGTGAAAGTAAGATTTATAGGCAGGGAGTTTGTTGTTTGTTTGTTTGTTTAAAAGGTGTAATTTATTTATTTGACAGACAGCAAGACCAGGAACACAAGGGAGGTAGTGGGAGAGGGAGAAGCAGGCTTCCCACTGAGCTGAGAGCCTGCCATGGGGCTCAATCTCAGGACCCTGGGATCATAACCTGAGCCAAAGCCAAACGCTTAACAACGGAGCCACCCAGGTCCTCTAGGAAGGGGGTTTAATTGCAGTGCTCATGCACAAACCACTATTTCCAGTAAGGACTTTCAGTTCTCTTCTTCACTGTCACAGTTAGAAATATCCTATAAATTTAAAGAATATATTTTTGAAATGGACATTTTTTTTTCCATCTTAAGAAGAACTATTTGAGGAGGAAGATTAAGGTTTGGTGTGGGTGGATGAGTGGAACAGGAAGGGAAGGAAGCGAGATTCCCTTGGAAAATTTCAAACAATCTAGCAGGTCTGTGTGTTGAAGCCTGCTTCCCAATCTACCAACTCAGAGAAAAATATCAATGGGCATTTAAGGTTTTTTGCTCATAAACTCATTTGATTAATGATGTTAGCTGAGGAACATCAATTACAAAAGCACACTTTGCTCTAGGAAATCCCAAGATCCAGTCACATAGGGATATTTATGGGAGAACACAAGAGATTTATGCTGTTTATGTAAAGCACTATATGTCTTGGATGATAGTTTGTTTATCTTGTACTTCAGAACAGGGATTCCAAAAATATGCATGCTATGAAAGGCATCATAAGAAAAAGAGGCCCACAGTGTGATAAATGCAAGCCTGTTTCAAGAACAAATTACTATCAAATAAACAGGTCCCTTTAAACATTTATGAAAGCAGAATATTAATTCATAACCAAATATCATTGGCTGGAAGAAAAAAAAGGCACCTACAGGATTCTATGTGCCCAATAACTCTATTTTTCAGATTTACATTGGAGCATATAATTTGCACATTGCATTTTTAATCTTCCAGCTCATTCCAAGTGAATCAAAAAGAGGGAAAAATGCTGCCCATTCTTCAGTGAGGATTTATTCTGCGATGCTGAAAAGTCCCTTCAGTGAGGATTTATTCTCTGATGCTGAAAACACCTAAATTATGTGGAAAAAGTCAGTAGCTACCAAAACCAAAATCAAACCAAAACAAAACTGTAACCTGTGATCTATTGTTAGTACAAATTATTGTTGCTATCATTTCTCTAATGTCTACCATTTGCCAGACACGTATGATAGTACAATATCATTAATTTCCAAACATCTGTACCAGGAAATGGGTTTTATTCTACACTGATAGTTTAGGAAACAGGGCCTGGGTGACTAAATGAATGACACATTTAATAAAACACCATTAAATTATAATTCATATTTTATATATTACATATATTGCTGTGCAAGGGTCCCTAACTTCTACACCAAGCATAGAGCATAGAGTTGCTAAAATTCAGCTGTATCAAAATCCAAAATAAATCTTTGAGATCAAAACCCGGTTTTGGAGATTAAGTTTACCTTGTACTTCATCAACCATAATGTTAATAAAAACAAAACAGTCGTGATGTAAAGGCACCAGTAGAAATGGAAGAGACGAGGACAAAGCTAAGAAGAAAATTTTGAAAAGAAGGTACAACATGTGAAGCAGCAGACATTATCCAAACCAGTGGGAACCAGAAAAGGAAAACCAAAAAAGGAAAAAATAAAATATCTTAAATGTAAGACAGAAACAAGATGGCAGAAGTTATTCCTAACATAAACAGAAACTTTAAATGTATTTAAATAGGCTAAATGTAAACATTAAATAAAGAGACTGTTAGATGGGTCACAAAATAAACTAAAACTCTAGAAATTCGTGGTCCATCATGGAGACACAGAGACTGAAAATTTAAATATGGGCAAATAGGCACTAGGCAAATATGAATAAAAAGAAGACTAGAGTATAAATTTTAATATATGTCATTTTGTGTCCAGAAAGGAAAATAGAAGCCTCTCCAGATTTTTCAAAGGAGGAAAATGTAATGCAGGGAATTATTTTTAAAATGTTGGAAACGTTAGAGAAGAAAAAAGGGAAAAGGTGAGATACTTCCAAATAAGTAACTTTAGGAGTGTGATAACAGTACGTGGACTCAAGGGACATACAGCGAAAACCCCTTCTGTTGATGTTTGAAACACAACCAGCTCCCAAACCTAGAGCCTGCACCTCTGCTTTCCGTGCGGGAACCGGGCAGCGGGCCCTTCCCCACCGCAGCAGCTGCTCTGCGGCTGCCGCCCTACCTGCCGTACCTGCGGGGGGCGCTCCTGGACAGGAAGCCCAAGGTGGTTCTCCGCCTGAGACTGCTTGCTGAAGGCCTGATTGCCCTCACCACGGCTGGGAACTTGCTTCCCGAGGGGAGACGCGGAAGTCTGCGTTTGCTTGTCACTATTCCTAACGACAAAAGCACTGCTAGGAAAAAAAAAAAAAAAAAAAAAGGGGGAAAATAATGTTTTCTTTTCTCTGCTTTCACTAGTCTTTCCTATGCCTCCCACTGACAGAACTGAATGGGACTCTTGTTAATAAGAGTGTTTGATAAACGTAGTTTGCACGTTTCCAGATCCCTGGTATGGAGAGGAGATCGTAGTTGGGTGAAATGGAATGTAGAGCAAATCAGGGATCACCTCTCTGGGTGATTAAGCACCCATTCTCGTCAGCAATGCCATTTACAATATATAGAACAGTAATAACAATAATAAGATCCTGCCTAATATGATGCAACTATACCTTATAAAGACTAACCCCATACTCTCACCTTCTTCCCCTAACTCATATATCCCATTTTCACCGTATCCCTTACTAGGTGATTTTAATACCTTGTACAGTTCAAAGATGTTCAACTGCAATATCTTCTGATCTAACAACTATATTGTTGTTAAATCAACAACACTTCATAAAGGTAAGTTGGGAAGGGTAAAAAGTGATACAATTGGTTAATGTAAAATGTATATGTAGTACAAGAAATTTAGTAAATTTGCACAGTGCTGAAGTTTTCACTTCAGTAACAATTCTGGATATATGTACAGAGTTATTATAATATTATTTCTAAGAATAAAATATTGGAAAAAATTTAAGCATCCAAAAGGAAACAATTAGTTAAATGCTATAACTATACAAGCATACGCTATGCTGCCTTAAAAAGAAATAAGAACTCAATGAACTGCTATCTTTGAGGTACACAGTTTTTAAATGTAAGGTGCAAAGGATGTAAATAGTATCCTGACTTTTCATAATAAATGAAGGAAATTAAAGAATATATTTACTTACACACACAAACACATTCTTTCATTTGAAAAAAAAAAATAGAAGGATAAATATGAAACAGAGGATTACTACCTACAGGAGCAGATATTTTTGTGTAATAAAACCACCTAAGTAGTTTTTACGTTTGAGTAATGAAAATTCATTATATCTTCAAAAATGAAACAATTTAAAAACTTCTAAAATTAAAAATAAGTTGAATAAATGAATAAGCTATGTATCTGACCAATTTTTGAAAAAAACACTCAGAGAAAGAATTTATCATAAATGACCATAAAATACAGTTTTGACTGTATAAACTTAGTGGGATATATTCTAAAGGTAAAGGAAACTAATAAAGCTTTGTAATCTTCACTCCAAAATTTTATTTTCTGCAATAATATTGATATTGTCCTTTGGAAATTTTCTTTATATTATAGATTTTAGCAAATCTGTAATTACACATTTGAGGGATTAAGATTTTCAGTATGAAAGGCAAAACACAAACTAAAACTTTAACTATATATAGATACACAGTAGTATTAAAAAGAATTAAAATAGGGGTGCCTGGGTGGCTTAGTGGTTTAAGCCTCTGCCTTCAGCTCAGGTCATGATCCCAGGGTTCTGGAAAGGAGCCCCACATTGGGCTCTCTGCTCAGCAGGGTACCTGCTCCCCCACCCCCACCCCACTTCTCCACCTACTTGTGATCTCTCTCTATCAAATAAATAAAATCTTAAAAAAAAATAATTGAAATAAAAAGAATTAAAAGAAAATATTTTCAAGCACATCCTCTAACCCTGTCCACTGACATGACCTAATATCAATACCAATCCAGGAGCAGTAAGTTCCTCTAGAACCTAGATTTTGATCTTAAATATCATTTCTTCATAAAAGAATCAAGACTCTTTGGGGAAATGACTGTACGTCTGAGTCAGAAAAGGTACAAAGTAAACCACAGATATCTTTTTTGTACCAGAAAGCAAAGAAGTTTCCAAACAATCATTAGGATCCCATCAGCAGAATTAAGAACTAGCCCGTAGGAGCCTGCCCTGGTGAAAATGAAGCCACCGTGTGCATCTAAAATAATGATGTTGCTCATTTCAAATACAATGAATCAAGAAAATCCATGCATACAGAAAGAGACTCAAAAAAGAAAAATCTAGAAAAAAATGTTCACCATTCAATACCATTGATAAGCCATCACTTTTCTTTCAAATATCGTAACTAAAAAGAAAAGAAGTATGTGAGGCTTTTTTTAAAAAATGGAAGTATTTTTTATTTCTTTTTTTTTAAATTAACATATAGTGTATTATTTGTTTCAGGGGTACAGGTCTGTGAATCATCAGTCTTAACACAATTCACAGCGCTCACCATAGCACATACCCTCCCCAATGTCCATCACCCAGTCACCGCATCCCTCCCACCCTCCTCCACTCTCCATCAACCTTCAGTTTGTTTCCTGAGATTAAGAGTCTCTTATGGTTTGTCTCCCTGCCTGCTTTCATCTTGTTTCCTTTTTCTCCTCCCTTCCCCTATGATCCTCTGTCTTGTTTCTCAAATTCCTCCTATCAGTGAGATCATATAATAATTGTCTTTCTCTGATTGACTTATTACACTTAGCATAATAGCCATGTGAGGCTTTTGTGAGGCTTTTTTTTTTTTTTTTTGCCTTTCATTTAGGCACTTTTTTCAGAGTAACTGGATAAGTACTGGGAAAGCTCTTGATGGGGGGAAGCTCTACTTTATAGACTTCAAGGGAATATTGTAGAACTAACACCAGAATTGAAAACCATTGTTTTTCTAGTCCTTAATGAAATCGTTGACATGCCAGGATAATCAGTTGGAGTGAAACTAGTTATATGTATCTTGTCAAAGTATACATTGTAATGTTATATATAGTATAGATATTGTTATATATACTTTGCAAAGTAAATACAAAGTGAACCATCAAGATTATCCTCTAGTCTCAAGGGAGGAAAAACAAACCACAAACCCATCACCACCCTAAGACAGTGGTGAATATTAGGATTATTAATAGAGAGTCATCTAGATGTTCTGAGTCTCCTGAAATGTTGCATAATAGCAATTAGGATGTATTCTACCCAAGTACGTTTAACTTGTATCTATCTAGCAATTAAGAGTATTCTACCCAAGTATGTTTAACTTGAATCTATCACACCTTTAAATCTAAATACAAGTGACAGATAATTTAAATGATACCACATAAAAAGCAACCACATAAATCCAGAAGATTAGACATTTAGGAAGACAACTGGCATGAGTTTGTTGAATAACCCAAGACATGAAAAATAAAATGAATCTGATGTTAAAATGACTTTAGAAGGGCACCATACTCACATAAAGTGTGTTTTTTAATAGACAAATCTAACAAATCTTATAAAGGAAATTTTTGGGGAAATTTATTTATGAAGTTGGGCCTTGAATGAGATAAAAATCTATTTACTAGGAAAGATAAAGTTTTAACTGAGAAGAACAGTCTATCAATTGCTATATTATGTGGTAATGTTTGGGTTAAAAAATGCAGATATATATATATATGATACATTAAAATATGCCATTTTTTAACATTGCTATGATCAAGAAGGTACGGATATAATGTTTCAATTCTTATTTTTGCTTTTCATCATTTTCTATCATTTTACAGTCATATAGACTGCTTTTTGTATAATAAAAAGCTTATATAACAATAAGTTAATATTACAATATGTTAGAAATTAGATCATTTATAATATGATAAAATATAGACATTAAATTAATATTTTGCAACAGCATACATACATTTACATCCAACAATATTTGTGGGAGTTGAGCAAAAGTTTTGAAGATGACTGATCTAAATGAAGAAGACTAATAAAGTACTCCTGTAAGACAACAGGGAGAAGTCAGGAATCCAGTGGAAGAAATATGAGCAGATAAAATTTAGAAGAGGAAAGCTGGAAGTCTAAGACATTTAGTAGAGATGGTCGCATTCAAGGGTAAACAGAAAAGCAGATTAAACTGTATGGGAAAGGCTTTTCTACACCTATTCAACTGGTATAACTTGATTGATACAGCCATATGATGTAGGTATGTAGTTGCTACTGCTGAAATATAAGATAGCACATTCTTTCTTAAAAGTAATTTGAGAGTAGTACTGACTCTCGTGGAGTCTTGGAATTTTTCTTTGCCGATATTTTGATTCTGAGCTGACTCTCAGTTCACTATTACCATTACCATTACATATGTATTACGTATGTGCCTATGTATGTTTGTGTGTGTGTAAATATATATATAGGTGAAAGCTTCAGTAATCCACCAACCTAGGACCCTATTTTTTATTACTTATTTATTTTGTTTGTTTATTATGTTTGTTTGTTTATCTTGTGCTTTTCTGTACAAGTAGGCAGCTAAATTTAATACATGAGAACAGGACAGCATAAAATTGTTTAAGGGAAGTATTTTATCCACAGTCTTATACCAGCACTAAAACAAACAAAGGTTCTTTAAAAAAAAAAAAAAAAGATTTATTTATTTAAGAGAGTGTGAGAGTGAGAGAGCATGCACAAACTGGGAGGAAGAGAGAGAAGCAGAATCCCCACTAAGCAGGGAGCCTGACGTGGGGCTCGATTCCAGGACTCTGGGATCATGACCCGAGCCAACGGCAGGCGCTTAACCTAGTGAGCTACCCAAGCGCCCCAAAACAGTTATTCTTCTCAATATGCTTTTTTGCTCTTAGGCTAATTAATCTCCAGTCCATCCCTTCACTGACTTTTTAAAAAGTATTATTTATATTTTAGATAGGAAAGAATTTGATAGCAATAAATAATGGGTAAATGATTAATAAAAATCACAAATGAGTGAGGAGTTAATTGTACTAAGGACTCAAAAGAGGCATAAAGTACTGGAATCAAGATCCAGGATGCAGAAGTAAGTTTTGCTCTTCTGAAGGTAAACAGGCCTCACTCTGTATGAAGCAAAGAAGGGGGAATAATGGAGATAGAACAATTTGGGGCAGATTGACAAAGGATTGTGAAAGTTTCTGGGGTTTGGCTGTTTCTCATTCTTTAAAAAAGCAAAATGATCTTCTATTGGATGGAACACTGTGGCTTTGGGCAGTAGTTCTTTACCTTGACTATACATTGGAATCACCTCTAGAGTTTTAAAAACTACTGATGACTAGTTATCATTCTCAGAGTTACACATTTTATTAGTCTGTGTTGTGTCCTGAGCATTGGGATTTATAAAAGTTTCCTTCCCAAGTGAGTGTAAGGTGGAGCCAAGTTTGAGAGGCATTGGCATAGGAGGCTGAAAATAGTTTTGAAAATCAATTTCTGTGTAAAGAGATAAGAGGCCACTTGTGGTAGATACAGGATTCCTGGACACAGTGAAGGCCTAATTAAGATTGGATATATGTCACTTTGTAGCATTCCTAACCAGGGCAATGGCTCAACATTTTAAACAATGTTGACACATAGTCATACAACTAAAGAAAGAAAACTGGGAGGTTATTTTATCTCTTAGAACCTGGAAATAATTTACAGTATACTGCTCCAAATATCTCCATGCCCAGCAAAAGTGGCTACATAAATTATCCAAAAATTTCTCTTTGGTAATATAGATCTAGTTATTTTACCTAACCCATGTCTATTTCACAACAGAGTCTTCATGTAAACCAAAATTTTTATCCGTACACTGAACACTTCAAAGTATAGTTAGTGTATGTGGCCGAATTGAACTTAATGCTAACACTCTAGATCTGAGGAATGATTTATCTAGCATTTGACAGCTTTGATTTTCTAATTTCCTTCTAGTTTGAAGGCTAGAATAAAAATAAGATTTTAATTACTATGTTATTGACCTGATGGCATTTTTGTTTTTTTCTACAAAAACAAAAGGAAATTCTTTGATGTGCTAGAAAACATTTGTGCTAGAAACTGCTGTGCCTTTAATCACTACTCTCACAGAACCGTAATTGGGTGGTTATGGGCTGCATCACACAATTGAATCCCACATGTTTCCTAACTAGCAGTGTTTCTCAAATTTAAATCTTTATCAAAGAAAAGAAGTCATGAATCCTTACTGACTTAAAATATTCTATTATAATTTTTTTAAAATATGTAAAACAGCACAATTTCTTTATGATCATAGCTCTTTTATAATTTTAAAACCAAAATATTTAAACAAATTAAATATAATCATGCCAAATAATAAAATATCAAATTAATAATATTAAATACTAAATAACACTGCAGATGATATTTTGCTGTTAGCAAATGTCCTTTTCAACAAAAATATTAATGCCTTTAGGAGAAGCACCTCCCAACCCTTGGCAATTCTTGTTACCTTGGTAAGCTTCATTTCTATCACCAAATCAAACTATTAGGACCACTGCAAAAAACTTGGTACAGTGCTTCATAAAATTAGCCTGTGTTCTCTTCTCATTAGCTTATAATAACCAAGCAGTGAGTTTAAACCAATGTAAGTAAGCACAAACAAGAGGGTCCTCAAAAGCTTGTTATAATTCTCAGTTGTAAGGTAGCCATTCAGGTACTGGAGGATATAATAAGAAGAATTTCTGTTAGTTTATAATTGAAAAGAAAACTTATCTTTTATGGTAAACTCACAAAATTCTAAAATACATCCTTTGGCTCTATATTTATAAATTAGCCACATGAAGAGGCAGTAAATTGAGTTATTGTTCTATAAAGCATGGAGCTCAAAGAATATTTCATGTGCACAGGTTATTTATATAGACCTTAAACAGTTGGCTATCTCTATATCTTGGTTTCTTCTAATATAAAACAAAGATAATATTATTATCAGTCCTGTCTTCCTGCTGTTAAGGGTCAACAGATGTGTCATAAACATAATACTGTATTTTTATCTTTATAAGAACAGATTTGAGTTTTGATCTCATGAATACCTTCCCCATTGTTAACCTTAGAAAAGTTGAAAAAATATTTCAAATGTAATAGATGTCATAAATTCACATAAATTTTAGACAAAAGAAAGCATAGAAGAGCATCCCAGAATGAAAAGATAATTACACAGTAGCTAAATGAAATGTTAAATGCAGTAACTAAAAATGAATGTAATAAAAGATCATTATTAATTGTTTTATTCTTAATTTGGCTGCCAACTTAATGTTAAAATCCCTATCTGTAAGGGATGGTTATATTAGTTACTTATGTCTACACTATTTTTTTACCTTATATACATAGTGCAAATCTCATCACTTAGGAAAACTATTCAGCTGTTTCAATCAAAAATGGCTAATGCATCAAAGATTAAATATTCATTCACTATATAGTTTAAAAGACATAAAATATTTGAAACCTGAAAAAAATAACATAACTGTTTTTTATTAGGCATAGGTAGTTTTCCACAATTGTTTGGCAATGGCTATTGTCCAAACTCCAGTATAAATACCTACCAATCTGAGTTAATAAAACATTGTGAATAGTTTCATAAAATTTTCAGTATTATCCATAAATGTTACCATCTAGTAAAATCTGCAGTCACCCTTGCAAAATTGAAGTTAAAACAGTGACTCGCTATATACCAAGTTATCTATCAGGGAAAAAACTAACAAACCAAGAAAATTAAATCTACTAAAATGTTTCTGTTACTTTTACTGATCATTATCTTAGAGATGGATTAAGCTAACCAGTAACAATACCAGAAATAAGTGTCACATTTGTCTTTGAAATTTCACCTGGCTTGTTTAATACTTCATCTGTTCTGATACAAGCTTTTTACTTTGTAGTTACTGCATCACTGTAATGTTAACTGAAATGCCAAGTGTGACTGTCTAGAGAGAAAATTTTTCTGATGTGCATTTATCTATGAGTATTCTAAAGTGACTTTAATAATCGATGAAAATTTGAAATTTGTTCCACATGATTTTTTTTTTCTTACTCTGCTATTCTTTAAGTATAGTGACTTTTTAAGAATTGCTATCTCCCCTATGGTCAACACTTACGTCATTTGATATATTTGCATTTATTCAATATAACCCACTCAGATTCTAATAGCTTTCATCCTTATTGTTTGGCACATATTCAGGACATGATATTAAATTTTCCCTTTCATTTTATGCATTACAACTATGGATAAAGTCCTCTGAAACCAGTTAACACAAATTGTTGTCAAATACTTACCCTTAGTCAGAAAGAGAAGGATCTAAGATCAGTGTTATGCACAAAGTAACTGAAAGTATAAATTAAAGATACATTTCTTTTGTTACTCCTCTGAAAGGAGAAATTCTCAGAGATCTATTAGAATGTCAGCACTTGATAGAGTGAAGTGATTTAAAAGTACACCTATGACATTTGATAATTCTGGGTTTGAACTAACTGTGTCATTGAAAAACACACTGGTATTTTCAGAGCTTCATTTCCTTGTATGCAATATGGGGCTATAATACTGCAAACTACTTGAATTAGTGTAAGAATTAAATGAGATAGCATATGAAATCGCTAAGCAGAATGACTAACACATGAGCGCTCAAATATTTAACTATAGGGGTACCTGGGTGGCTCAGTCATTAAGCACAGTGTATGCTTTCAGCTCAGATCATGATCCCATCATCCTGATATGGAGCCCCACATTGGGCTCCCTGCTTGGCCAGAAGCCTGCTTCTCCCTCTCCCACTCCCCCTGCTTGTGTTACCTCTCTCGCTCTGTCTCTCTCTGTCACATAAATAAATAAAATCTTTTTAAAAAATATTTAACTTTATGTCTCTGCTTTTCTATATCCATGTGTCAAAACAACAACAACAAAAACAAAAAAAACAAAAACCTTTAAGTCATAAAGATATACATGCCTACACATCCCCTTTCCCTAACTCCTATCTTCCCTCCCTCCCTCCCCCCTATTTTACCAAGCAGACAAATATTATAAATATTTACATACTCCAAGAGGGACCTTAGAAAGAGTGAAAAACACACTGTATTGCCAAAACCCACAAAGATTAGGCTAGAAAATAGATAATCTACATTTGGTTCTGATATGTAGAGAGCTTGGAAATGGTAGGTTTGTCCTTCAAAAAAAAAAAAAAGTTGGACAAATTGAGAATCAGTGAGTTTCTTGGATCCATTAGAGAATTCAGGTTGCAGGGCAAATAGAGACCTCCAAATCCAGACAGACAGACTGATCTGCCCCTGGGATCTGCTTACCTGGAGCAGAAACTGCTAGATAACGTCTGTGGTGAGATCGCTTACTTTACTAGTAAACTTGATGAATTTTCAGCGGCTGAGTGTAGACTACGTCAGTATAAGAGTTTGGAGTGTCTTGGACCAAAAACATAAGTGGAGAGTACATAATTTCTCAATCTTTTACTTCAGAAACCATAGTGGAAGGGGTGGGGCGGGGGGGCGGGTAGGGCGCGGTATGAAACAACCAGACCAGAACAACCAAAAGAACTGTGAGGTAATATCAAAACATATAAAAGAAGTGAAATTGGAATAACAGAGGAAACTAAAGCAAGAGGGACAGAAATAGTCGAAATAATAATGACTGAAAGCTTTCCAGAACTAATGACAGGCTACAACCACAGATGGAGGAAGTTGAGAGAACTTGTCATGATAAAAACCAAAAACATACCTAGGCATAGCATATCCAGACTTCAAAAATCAGAGACAAAGAGAAAACCTTGAAGGAAGCCAGAGCATGGAAAAATATCTTATCCATATTGGAACAAAGATAAAAAACCACATAAGTGAGGAGAAAGTTGAGTGACATATTCAAAGTGTTGAAAGAAAAAAAAAAAAAAAACCTACAGGCCTAGCATTTTCTTTCAAAAAGTCAGGACAAATAAGGCTTTCTCAAGCAAATGAAAACTGTGGGAATTCACTGCTAGCTGATTTGTGCAGAAAAGCATATTATAAGGAGCTCTTTAGGCAAAAGAAAGATGATAGAGGTCTGAAAATAGAAATCTGCCCAGGGGAAAGAAGAGTATCAGAGAAAGCACAAGTGAAGCTAAAATAAAATATGTAATACTTTTTTTCTTAATTGATCTAAAAGATAACTGTTTAACGTAATAACACTAACAATGTCATGAATGATTTTAGTATATGGATAAGTGAATTGAACGCTGACAATGTCACAAGGATGGGAGAAAGGATGGGAATACTCTGTTACAAATCCTAAACTATATGAAAGGGAATCATGTTATTTGAAAGTACACTTAAATTATTTGTAAGTGTTGATTGCAAATTTTAAGGCAGTCGTTAAATAAATTAGTATAATTGCTATGCTAGGAAAGGAGATAATGTAGAATTGCATAAGGTACTCAGTTGAAACAGGAAGTCAAAATATATGGAGATAAAAAAATAAAGAGCAAATGCAATGAATAGAAAAGTTACTAAGATAGTAGACTTAAATCTAACTACATCAATAACAACTTAAAATTTAAATGGTGTAAATAATTAAACAACAAGGAATTTTGGACTGGGTTTTTTTAAAAATGTATGTTGTCTATAAGAAAGTCACTTTATAAATATACTTACAAATATTTTTATGTTTAGATATAACTTTTAGGTTAAAAGAAAAGGTATGGAAAAAGGTATGTCATAAAAATACCAATCAAAGCAGCATGGAGTGGCACCTGGGTGGCACAGTTGGTTAAGCCTCTTCTTGATTTCAGCTCAGGTTATGAACTCAGGATGGTGAGATCGAGCCCTGTGTCAGGCTCTGTACTCAGTAGGGAATATGCTTGAGGCTCTCTCTCTCTCTACCTCTCTCCCCACTTTCTCTCTCTCTCTCTCTCAAATAATAAATAAATAAATCTTTAAGAAAAAAACAGTGCAGGGGTAGCTGTATTAATTTGAAGAACACTTAAAAACAAGATTATCAGAGGTAAAGGAAAAAGATTTAAAAAAAGAGAGGCAATGAGGGGCGCCTGGGTGGCTCAGTGGGTTAAGCCTCTGCTTTAGGCTCAGGTCATGCTCTTGGGGTCCTGGGATTGAACCTGGCATCTGGCTCTCTGCTCAGCAGGGAGCCTGCTTCCCTCTCTCTCTCTCTCTCTCTCTGCCTGCCTCTCTGTCTACTTGTGATCTCTGTCAAATAAATAAATAAAATCTTAAATAAATAATAAAATAAAAAGAGAGGCAATGAAAGATAAAGGGGTTAATTCTTAAAGAAGTCATAACAATTCTAAATGTGTAAGCATGCAGCAATGGAGCATCAAAATTCATGAGGCAAGAACTGATAGAACTGAAAGGAGAAACAGACAAATCCACTATTTTAGCTGGAGACTTCAACACCTGTCTGTCAGTAATTGATAGTTTAAGTAGGCAGAAAATTAGTAAGGAAGTAGATGACCTAAACATCAATCAAATAGATCCAATTGATAATTATATAATACTTCATCTAACAACAGCAGAATTCATATTCTTCTAAAGCACAGATGGACCACTCAACAGATTACATAAAACATACTCTAATAAATTTAAAGGGATAGAGATTATACAAACTATATTCTCAGATTATTGTAATCCATCATATTAATGCAATGAAAAACATATGATCACATTAGATGATGAAGAAAAAGCATTTACAAAAATTATCACTCAGTCATGATAAAAACTGACCAAAAAATTATACAGAGAGAGGAATTCTCTTAAACTAATAAAGAGTTTATACAAAAAAATATATAGCTACTA
Source organism: Lontra canadensis (assembly GCF_010015895.1). Lineage (NCBI taxonomy): Eukaryota > Metazoa > Chordata > Mammalia > Carnivora > Mustelidae > Lontra > Lontra canadensis. The sequence goes on from NW_022631027.1 coordinate 18,040,838, forward strand.
TTATATTTAATAGGGAAGAACTATGCTTTTCTCCTAAATTCAAGAATTAAGCAATTTTGTTCTCTCTCACTATTCAGCAGTAACTAGAAGTTCTATCTAGTACAATAAGACAAGAAAAAAAAGAACTAGAAGTATGTAGCTACAAAAGAAGAAATGAACCTGAATTTATTTGCAGATGACATAATTGTCTATATAGAAAACCTCAAAGAATATAGGAAAATGAGTAAGTGAGTATAAAAAGGTCAATGGATATAAGGTCAGTATACATTTCTTAGTGGTCTCAAATAAACTGGAATATGAAATTAAAAAATAATTTACAATAACACTAAGTTATTAGGTATAAATCTAATATAAAAAATATAAATACAAGATCTGTACACAGAAAACTACAAACACTGATGAAAGAAATCAAAGAACATTTATGTAATTGGAGAGATTTTTTTGTTTGCATAGATGGAGAGACTCAATGCTGTCAAGATGTCAAACATCTTGATAATATTTAGAGTTTCAATACAATACCAATCAAAATCTTAGTAAGCTTTCTTTTATGTATGTCAGCAAACTGATTTGAAAATTTATATGGAAAGAAAAAGAGTGTAGAATTCCCAACAGTGTTTAAAAAGAAAAAAAGTTGGAAGACACACACTACCTAATTTTGAAATAATAAAAAGTAAGAATAATCATAACAGAGTATTACTGGTGAATTAACAGACATAGATATCAGTAGAACAGAATAACAAAACCAGAAACAGATCCACACAAATATAGTCAACCAAGTGTTGACAAAGATACAAAGGCTCAATGGAGAAAAATGAATCTTTTCAACACAAAATGCTAGAGCAATTGGACATGCACATGCAAAAATTGAGCCAAGACACAAACCTTACATCTTTCAAAATAGTTAACTCAAAATGGTTTATAGGCCTAAAAAGATTCTAGAAGAAGACGTAGGAAAAATCATCATCTTTCCCTGGTTATTGGGGTCAGTTTTTAGATACAATACTATTACTACAATCTATGACAAAGAAATTTGAGAAGTCGGACTTTATTCCAAACTTGTTTTATGAAAGACATTTGGGGAAATATTTGTAAATCAAATATAGACTAGTATCCAGAATGTGCAAGATTTTTTAATTTTTTTTTAAAAATTTATTTATTTATTTGAGAGAGAACACAGGGAGGAAGGGCAGAGGGAGAGGGAGAAACAGATTCCCGCTGAATGGGATGGAGGGCTTAATCCCAGGACCCATGGGATCATGACCTGAGCCAAAGATAGATACTTAACCAACTGAGCCACCCAAGGACCCCAAGATTTCTTAAAATTTAACAACAGGAAATGAAAATTCAATTTTAAAAAGGTGGGCAAAATATCTCAACAAATATTTCACCAGAGAAGGTAAACAGATGACAAGTAAGCGTATAGTTAATGTGGTAGGAGAAGAGTAAATGAAACAAGTTGGGATTGGGAGGGAGACAAACCATAAGTGACTCTTAATCTCACAAAACAAACTGAGGGTTGCTGGGCAGAGGGGGTTTGGGGGGGGTTATGGACATTGGGTAGGGTATGTGCTATGGTGAGTGCTGTGAAGTTTGTAAACGTGGAGATTCACAGACCTGTACCCCTGGGGGGGGAAAAATATATATATATATATATATATAT
>NW_022631027.1:18042597-18104439 GCF_010015895.1 Lontra canadensis
TAAAAAAAAAAAAAAAAAAAAAAAAAAAAAGTTTCCCAACATTATTAGGGAAATGTGGACTAAAACAATACTGAGATAATATTACATAACTATTAGAATAGTTAGAATTCAAAAATTTGAAAAATCAATTACTGGTGAGGATGTGGAACAGCAGGAACTTTTATTCATTGTTGGAGGGGATACAAAATGGTACAGCCACTTTGCAAAACAATTTGGCAGTTTCTTACAAACCTCACATAGTCTTACAATACAATTCAGCAGTCTTACTAACAGGTATTTATCCAACTGATTTGAAATATCAAATCTATACCAAAAAACTGCAGATAAATGTCTACTTAAAATGACCAAAAAAAAAAGAAGTAACCAAGATATCCAAGATAACCAAGATATCCTTCCTAAAGTGAATGGAATAAAAGAGTTTATTTTATATATATATATATAGATACAATACTATTACTACAATCTATGACAAAGAAATTTGAGAAGTCGGACTTTATTCCAAACTTGTTTTATGAAAGACATTTGGGGAAATATTTGTGATCTCGGGGTCCTATTATGGTTCCATTTATAAGGCAAAACTATGTGGAAGGAAAGGCATCATGGATTGCTAAGAGTTTGCAGAAGGGTTAGTTTTGAATAGTTGAAGTACTGCATTTTTTTTTAAGAACTGTGAAACTATTCTATATAATACAAAGAGATATATGATATATATTTGTCAAACTCCATCAAACTTTACAGCACAAAGAGTGAGGCTTATTGTAAGTGAATTTTAAAAATTAGGACATTGGGGGAATCCCATAATGAAATTCAGACTGTGACAAAATAATCTAACTGTATTACAATTGTGTGGCATCACTTCATTGAAGAGGGGGAAATAAATGCTGACATAAGTAACTTTAGAAATTCACGGAGACTATGACAAGACAACAGGAATTGTACATAAGCACTAGTTGGCAGAGTTCTTTCTTACTGGTATATGAGTTAACAATTCTAGAACCACTGTAGTTGTTCTATGGGATCTAATAAATTAGTAAATGGATGGAAGATGGTGGGACCCAGATTTCTTACTGCTGGAGTGGGATGTCAAATATAAGCAAGAAGTTGAAGCACCTGGGTGGCTCCATCAGTTAAGCATCCAAGTCTTGATTTTGGCTCATGTCATGAACTCAGGGTCTTGAGATTGAGCCCCAAACTCAGCATGGAGTCTGCTTGGGATTCTGTCTCTGCCTCTCCCTCTCCCTTGGTCTCTCCCCCACTTCCACACACGTGCTCTTTCTCTTTCTCTTTAAAAAAAAAAAGAAAAAGTGTGTGTGTGTATATATAAAAGCAAAGAGTAGGGATGCCTGGGTGGCTCAGTGGGTTGAGCCTCTGACTTCGGCTCAGGTCATGATCTCGGGGTCCTAGAATTGAGCCCCGCATCAGGCTCTCTGCTCGGTGGGGAGCCTGCTTCCCCCCTCCCTCTCTGCCTGCCTCTCTGCCTACTTGTGATCTCTCTCTCTCTCCCTGTCAAATAAATAAATAAATAAATAAATAAATAAATAAATCTTTTTTAAAAAAGCAAAGAGTAAAAGATAGAATGAGCCATGGGATACTAAATTAAAATTGACATTAGTATAAATTTATGTTTAACATAATATACAGATGGATAAATATAGAAATAGTTATAAATATGTATGTATACATGGGTTAGTATATAAACACACAATTCCAAAATCTGTCGCTAAGGGATCCTAGAAACATTAACACCCAAGCACCAGTGAGCACACCCAGTGCACAGATCTTGGTTTCTAATACTAATCTCCAATAAAGGAAATCAGGGCTTCTTGGAGAAATGGCTTATTCTAATACTAGAACAGAAAATATAGATGATCCTGGAGATAGTGTCAAAAAATAAGAAAGTATTCAGAAAGAGAAACAATTGAGGTATATCAAAGGACTGCAGGCACTGACTGAAAGAGGTCCAGTGGCCAATAACACCGCAATAATTTGAGCAGCAAAATATATAAAGTATATTGGATTGTAATACAAAATATAAAATAAGTATCTCAGAGTTCATGTTGATAAAAAGAAATGATTGAGTAAACAAACATATGGGGAAAATACATGGATTTCTCTTTAAAATAATTCCAAATAATTTATGTTGGTATTGACCCTCAAGAGGGTGGCATAATATTTCATTTCTAAGTATGGCCTGTACACATTGACTTCCTAAGAATACAATATGGAAAGCGGGGAGAGAGACTTTATAGGGAAATAATTTAATACCTCGACCAGCTAATGATGGTTGGCATCAATTGTGGTAACTCATGTTCGTAACATATACCCTTCGTATAGTGTCATAAGAACAGCATTTTACTTCTGTGGTCTTCCTCCCACAAACTCATAACTCATGTCTAATCATGAGAAAATACCAGACAAATCCCAGGTAGAGGACATCCTACAAATACCAGAACCATATTCCTTAAAATAGTTGAGGTCATCAAAATCAAGGAAAATCAGAAAAGGTGTCATAGCTGAGAGGAGCCTAAGGAGACATGATGATGAATGTAATATGGTATCCTGAATGGGTGAAAAACTAAGGAAATCTGAATAAAATATGGACTTTAGTTAATCATGTATCAGTATAGGTTCATTGCATACTAATATAAGGTCATTATAGCATAAGGTATATGTGAATTCTATGGATTGTTTCTGTAACTTTTCTCTGAATCTTAAAATATTCTAAAATAAAAGATTATATTATCAAACAAAAAACAAACAAATAATGCCACATCTGAAAAGCTAACTGGTTTATGTTTCTCTCAAAAGTATAGGGATACAAATAATGCACAGCCTCTGATCCCAAATTCCCTTTCTAAAATTAACTTATAATTAGTCATCATAATTATAAAGGCATAATTTTGTGATTTTTTTTCCATTGAGATTTTTACTGGGATAAAGCCTGGGGAACAAGTAAACACTCTTTTATTCAATAATAAATACTGAGAGTTTCTGAGACTTTTCTCTCTTCAGAATAGAGGCATCATTACCACTTCAAATTGATAATAGTTTCCCATTTTTCTCTCTCCTTTTTTCCCAAGGATTTATTCATGATACAACTAGGGTTACATTCTCTTCTTTAGGCACACTGAGGAGCTCTTTCCATTACAGTATATCAAATATGTAGTTCAATGCTCAATAAATTTGTTCAAGTATAGCTTGTAATAAATGGAAAGTAGAATGAATTTTATTAACCATCAGATATGTATTTTTTTTTAAGAAATCTAGGGTAGAGAGCCAATTTGGAAGGCACACATAAATCTTATAAATGTATTGGTAGAGAACCAGTGAGCAATGCTATCAAACACTGTATTTCTTATAATTTGATGATCTTTAAGTAGATGGGTGTGCAGAGTGTCTGGAATGATATCCTGAAAATTATCCTCACAGCTCTTAATATCACTTTCAGGGCTATTCATATATGGAGTCATTAAAAAACATTATAAAATTCTTGTTTAAAATTTTTTATTTAATATTAGGAGAGTGTCTTCAGAATTTCAGCATTAACTGACCTCCACATATTTTAGTAAAATAAAAAACCAATCTTCAGAATAATCAAAATGTTCTGATTAATTACGAGAGATTGATTATAAAAAAAAAACCCCTGGCTTAGCTTGATTAAATATAACTATTAATAAAGAATAGAACAATGAACTCAGGACTAATGTATCCTGATACTGCACTGGGATATGTGAGAAACAGCTTGAAGGCCACATTCCTACCAATGGTCATAGGGAGGAAAGACTTTTAAGTAAAAGCACAATCAAACTGCAGAAAATGTTTAAATATGAATAATTATCCAGGATGCTTTTGACTAGGACATCCCAACAGGTTATTGTGCTATGCTAAGATCCAGCAGTCATTTTTTAAATAATTGTAAGCATTTTAATAAAATGTAATGCTGCAAATATTTTTGAGCATCAGAATGATCTACAATTGTTGCACTTGCTGGGCTGGGCTTGTGTTAGGCTATGCAATGTATAGTGTGTGAGTATGTGTGTGTGTGAAACATCTGTAATTACATGTATCTTAAATATAATAAACAATGATATTGTACCTTTGTTCATGCAATCTGCAAATTATTAAGTACCAGGCCTCATTCCAGGTGCTTGGAATACATCAATGAAAGAGAAAAATCTCTGTCAGGGTTCCCCATGATGTTTACATTCTACAGTAATTTCTAAGAGTTGAGGGGTGGGGGGGACATACTACACATGATATGTCTAATAAGTAAGTACATCATATTGCATATTAGAAGGTGATATGAGCTGTTAGAAGATTTTTAGAAAGAAGGGCAGGGTAAGGGAGATTTGGAATGTAAGGGGGTGGGAGAGTGGATTAAAATATTAAACTGTCTTTTTTCATAGTGAGTATCATCAAATTTAAGGAAAGAATAAGATCTCCAATGGGCTCATTAGTAGAGTGGACATGGCTGAGGAAAGGATCTCTAAGCTTGAAAATATGCCATTAGAAGCTTCCAAACTGAAAAGGAAAAAGAAAGAAACAAGACTGGGGGAAAAACAAATAAATGAACAAAAACAAACCATGACACAATATCTGAGAACTGTAGGACAACTACAAAAGATGTAACACATATAATGGAAATACCAGAAGGAGAGGAGAGAAAGAAATATTTGAAGCAATCATGACTGAGCGTTTCCCCCAGATTAATGTCAGACATTAAACCACAAATCTAGAAATCTCAGAGAACACCAAGCAAGACAAATAGCAAATAGCAAAAATAAACTACACCTAGGCCTATCTTACTCAAACTGTGGAAAATTAATGATACACAAAAAAAATTTTAAAAGAACCCTGTGGGTGAAGGGGAGGATATCTTACTTAAAGAGAGGAACAAATATAGGAATTATATCTGATTTCTCAGAAAGTCAATAGGAAGTTTTAAATGAGGCCAGAATTTTTAATTTCAAACGTATTAGGTTTACTATGCTGTTAAACTCCAAATGGAGATGTTAAGTGGTCAAACAGCTATCTGTAGTCAAGGAGAGAGGTGTGTGCTTGAAAAAGGCATTTAGGCAACAATGTCATGCCATTAAAGTGCATGTGATCACCAAGATAGTAAGTACTGATAAAGAAAAGAATCAAAGCTGATCTCTGGGTGGATCCAACATGAAGAGTTCAAAGTAAACAGAAGCCTCAAAGGAGCATGAAGAGTGACCTGTGAAGCAGAAGGAAAATCCAGAGACCTCATGTTTTAAAACCAGTTAAATATAGTATACAAGGAAGAGGAGCACAGTTGCTAACATATGGCTAATAAGTTAAATAAGTTAATTAAGATAGGAACTGAGATTGACCAATGGATTTAGCAAGCTGAAGGTCACTGCTGATCTCATGGAGAGAAGTTTTGATGGAACAGTGAAGAGTAAGCCTAACTGAAGTGAGCTTAAAAGGGAATGAGATTTATGGTGAGTATAAATTATTTGCTCAAGGAATTTTGCTGCCAAGGAGAGCAAAATACTTTGATGGTGACTGATGGGAAGATAGAGTCAGGGCTCGTTTAAATATGGGATAAATATTAGCATTTTAGTAAAGAGTAAAAAATTAATAATACGGGAGATAGGAGAATTGCTGGAATGATGGCCAGAGAAGATATACATAAATTAACTTCTCTAAGACCTATCTAAAACCTCCATTGCTTAACACTCTAGGAGTCTGTAAGCCATTCAACAGTTTCATAAGGGTCTTCAGAAGGTTGTTTTGCCAATGCAAAGTTTTCAAGGGTCAAAGGCTTCTTCAATACTGTGCTTCCGTCTGTCACCTAAGACCTGAGAGTTCCTTTTTTCTCCCTTGACTAGTGATTGGAAGGACAGCATGGAGAAGATATATTTGCTTCTTAAACACTTGCCAGAGTGACACATATTACTTACCCCTCACATACAATTAGTAAGAACTAATAATGTGCTTTATCTAGGTACAAGGGAAACTAAAAAATGCAACCCCAGAACAAATAGTTTCATATTATCAAAATTGTTTACTGTGGAAAAAGGCATGTCTCTTTTATGATCTGTCAGTCCTCTGTGCCACAAGAGGGAGCCTAGTGTTGAAATGGAGGGATTGGCTTTACATAGGGCAAAGTTATCATCTCAGAGTAAAGATGGAGATTAGTGGCGTATGGGATTTCAGAAATGGGAAGTGAATGAGAAAGAACAATATCATATGACTGTCTAGTAAGATTAATGGCCTATTTGAGTTTCATGGATATAAATTTATAATGAGAACAGTTAACAAGGCTATATGTTTTATCCAGCCACATTCAGCTACATGGATGCATGTCAGGGAATTGATGATGATTTGAAATTAACTTAAGCAAATGTGACAAAACTAACAGGTGCAGAACCATAAAGGGCATGTGCAAAGTATGATCGTAATGATTGACCATACAATTTTAAATACAAGAAAGAGGATATTAAGAGGATGAGGAACAGAGAAACGTTGACAGGATTAATGGCTAGGGGGTGAAAAATGTATATTCACAGCGCTAGAAAGGAAACTAAAGAAAACAACAAGAGGCAGTGATCAGAAAATGAGCTGTACAAAATTGGTGTTGCAGAGGAAGTGCACTTATTGATAACAGCTATAGCTAGAGAGTAAGTGGCTGAGATATGGTGGATGACAAGAGTATTGGGAGCAGAGAATTTTAAGAAACCTGAGGCCACATGTGTAGAACATTATCTAAAAGTTAATTGAAAACACCAAGAATTAGAATAGAGGTAATTGGAGAGGGACAGCTAGGAAATGAGTCATGGAGAAATGAGGAGGAATGATCCAGTGTTTGGGAGATAGCAGCTATAATTGAAGACAGAAGGTTCTAAAATTGAATGGTATGATATACAAAGTTTGGGGTTTTTAGAGGAGGTGAAGGAATATACTCTGAAACGTGAAAAGAAAACTCAGACATCTACCTCATTACCATTCCTAGTGGTATAGGTCTAGAAGAGGGAAAAAAAATTCATAGACTACAGAAGAAAGCATACACAGCAAAACTCATACTTTGGGAACTGGGGTCTAAAAATTAGTGGCTTATATGGGAGGATTATATTTTTGCAAGATAAAGTTACAATAAATTTGTTTTGATTGAACCATACTGTTTTAAGAAACACAAAGACAAAGACTATGGAATGTATATAATATATAATTGACCATAAACTGAACTGAAAATGATCATAAGGCAGTGTCACTTACTAGCCCTCCTCCCTATTTCCACTAGTAAAATAAAACCTTAGCCAAAATAGAATTTAGATATTTTGGGGGCGGTGGCTTTGTACAGAGGCTGAAAGTCAGTCATCAACTGAATTGTGTCCAAATTGGCATTGTGGCACAATTTTCTTTTCAGTGTTTGGTGTATTTCATTCTGATTATGCATATCAAGGAAAGATTCTTCTTCTTTTTTTTTTTTTTAGATTTATTTATTTGACATGAGAGAGAGAGAGCGTGCACAAACAGGGGGATGTCAGGCAGAGGGAGAGGAAGAAGCAGGCTCCCTGCCGAGCAGGGTGAGCCTGATGTGGGACTTGATCCCAGTACCCCAGGATCATGACCTGAGCCGAAGGCAGATGCTTAACCAACTGAGCCATCCAGGCACCCTCTCCCACGCCCCCCCTTTTTTGAGAGAGAGTGTGTGTGTGTGTACTAGGGGGCTAGAAGTGGGAAAGGGCAGAGAAACGAGGGAGAGAGAGAATGCTAAGCAGACTCTACAGCCAGCAGATCCCAGTACAGGGCTCCATCTCACAATCCTGAACTGAAATCAAGGGTCAGGCGCTTAACCGACTGAACCACCAGACACCCCTCAAGGAAAGATTCTTTTTTTTTTTTTTTAATTTTATTTCTTTATTTGACAGAGAGGGATCACAAGTAGGCAGAGAGGCCGGCAGAGAAAGAGGGGGACGCAGGCTCCACCTGAGCAGAGAGCCCGATGCGGGGCTCGATCCCAGGATCCTGAGATCATGACCTGAGCTGAAGGCAGAGGCTTAACCCACTGAGCCACCCAGGTGCCCCAAGGAAAGATTCTTGAAAGAGGAACACATTAATCTCATTCTTTAAAATGAAAAGCTTGTTTTGTTTCATTTTTTTTTAAATTTTTATGTTTTTATTTACAATCCGGATAGTTAACATACAGTGTAGTATTATATGTTGAATATAGTGATCCAACATTTACATACATCACCCAGTGCTCATCACAAGTGCCCTCCTCAATTCCATCCGCTAATTCACCCATCCTCCCAGCCACCTCCCTCTGGTAACCAGCAGTTTGTTCTCTACAGTTAAGGGTCACTCTCTCTCTTTTTTGCCATTTGCTCATTTGTTTTGTTTCTAAAATTCCACATATGAGTGAAATCATATGGTGTTTGTCTTTCTCTGATGGACTTATTTCACTTAGCGTAATACTCCCTAGCTCCATCCATGTTGTTGCAAATGGCAGGATGTTTTATTTCATTTTTTGACAATGGACAAAAAAATATTTTGACTGACTTCTCCATATGTTAGGTGACAACTCAGAGCTATAATCATCAAATAATTTCTAGCTTACAAGTAATTTGTCCCCACTCACTCTTGACTGAGAATGCCATTATTTTCTATATATTTCCACCTACATATATTCTTGGAAGAAGGAGAAGCTGTAATATTTCATTTCTTTTTTTTAAATAAAAAATTAAGTCAAGTTATAACATACATGCCAAAAAAATGCCACATCATAATTGAACAGTTTGAATGGTGAATACACTCTTGTAACTACTGTCTAGACAGACAAACCAAAAGATTATTAGCACCTTAGAACCATTTCTTGAGCTCTGTCCCACCCATTACTATTTCTCCTTAAAAGTGGCCATTGTTTTGACAACTTCTCTCAACCTTTGATTTTGAACTTTGTCTGAATAGAGTTACACAATAAAAATACAATAAAAATGGGTAGAATTCTAAGATGGCTCCCAATATTCCCTTTCCCTGGTATATATGACCTGTATATGACCTGTATATGATCTTCCTTTTCAGTGTAGGAAAAACCTGTGAATATAATGGAACTTTATTCCTGAGATTAAGTTACTAAATAACTGACTCTGAGTTATGCAGATTAGAGATTATCTTTGGTGAGCCTGACCTAATGAAGTGAGCCCTTCAGAGTAACTGGACCCTTCTTTGAAGTTTCAAATCCATATATGTTCTCCTATTGGCCTTGAAGGAATAATCTATCACCTTATGGGAGGATCATGTGGCTGAGAGTGACTTCCAGGAGCTGAGGGCAAGCTCTGGCCAGCAATTGACAAGAAAACACAGACCTCAGTCCTGCAGTTGCAAGGAACTGATTTCTGCCAACAGCTTGAATGAGTTTGGAAGAGGACCCTAAGCCTCAGTTGAGACTACGATGCCAACAGAGACCTCAATTCAGCCTGAGCAGAGGGTGCCAGCTACTCATTCCTGGAATCCTGACCCATGGAAACCAGGAGATAATTAACCTACATTAGGCTAAGCCACTACATTTGTAGTAGGTTGTTATACAGCAATAAAAAACTAATCCTTGCATCATGTACCCTTTTCTGTGTGCCTTCGTTCACTCAGTGTTATATTTATAAGAATACTCCTTGTTGTTGGATGTAGCAATAGTTTATTCATTTTTAATGCTCTATAGTGTATGACCGTATGATGTAAATGTACTTCAGATTTTCCACTCTGCTATTTTTCCAAGTTTTTGGCCATAACAGATAGTGACCTGATGAACGTCCTTGGCTGTGTTTTCTGGTGCACGTGCTCTACTGACAAGCAGTGGAAATGCAGCTCCAGCGTACCCATATGCTCAGCTCTAACAGACACCGAGAAACAGTTTTTCACAACAGTTGTAGCAGACAAGAACCCTAAAAGCAGAGTGGAAGTTTCTTGCTCCATGTGCTTACCAGTAATTGATACTGATCTCATAATTGTGTTAGTTTATTTGGCGTTTTAGAGATTAACTATCCGGGTGCTGGGTAGAAGGATCTGATAGCAATTGCTGCTCTCTGCATTGTGAACCATCTTGTCCTCAGTCTTCTGTTTGGGTGGATGCACTGCCTTCTCAGTTTCATTCAAATTATGCTGCTGTCTTGAAGCCAGCTGGCTAGGAGGAAGCAAGGATTTGACTTATGTGGCAAAGGATGGGAAGATTATCCCTTTAAGATGAGCAGGCAGCTATAATTATAAATATATAAAAAAGGCAAGATGTTCCCATAATTGGTCAGATGTCTTCTTTTTACCCTGACCACTTCTCCAGGGCGCCCCTGAGCTCCGCTGTTCACCCTTAGTTCCAACTCCTCCACAGTGTAAGCACAGCTGTTATGCACAGACATTACCAGCAATTTGAGTTCATCTTAATATCAACTTGTCAGAATTCCAGTGGTAAAGGAAATAACATTTTTGTTATTATAGCCTTTGAACATTTTATTCTTTTGTGACAGTCAATTCCAAAAAGAAAAAAATGAGAAAAAGAATGAAACCTAAAAGAATGCAATATTCTAATTCTTATTTAATTGATAGTAGAATCACTACAATATATTAATAAGATAATGCTTTTTCTTAGAAGAGACACATTCATTTTTTACAACTCTTTTTCCTGGATTGTTCATGTTTACTTTATGATAGTAAGGGCATATCTGACATATAAATCATCAGATAGAATTATACAAACTGCATAATTGCCCTGATGGGCTCACTCTGGACCTCATCAACCTACATGTATGTCTTGTTTTAAAAAGATCCCATGTATAGTAAATTTTATGATTAAAAAAATGATTTACTATTGAGTCCCTTGCATAGTAAGTGTCCAAAGTTGTGAAAATTATCCCATTTATATAATGCTAATAACACGTTTTTAGGTACACAGCTAGAGTGTCATGAACATATAGAAACTGATTTGAGAATTTTATTTCCATGAAGCATTTCAAGCCTACAAAGAGCATTATAATATAGCATAATAAATAGCAGCACATACATCACTCAAATTTCTAAACCTTAATATTATATCATATTTGATTCAGAAATATTTATCCAGTAAATAAAAATTATAGATGTTTATATCATCCTCTCTATCCCCAAGAGAGAACCTCTAGCCTGAGTTGGTTGTACCTCATTCCTCTGATTTTTTAAAAAAATCCTGGATGCAACTTCAAGGTCATCTATTTCATTCTAATTACCTCAGATGATAAAACATTCTATTAATGGAGACTGGAAGGATGGAAGCTGAAATCACCTCCTAAAGTCCCCGAGAATTGGTATGTCAGGGAGCTAAACACAAAGACTGACAGAGGGGGATCTTCTTCACCCCCACTGTAAACCAACGGTGGAGGGGATGGTGGGTACAGTTGACATACAATGTTACATTAGTTTCAGGTGTACGACTTGATGATTTCACAAGTTTATACATGATGCTGTGTTCACAGTAAGTGTAGCTGCCATCTGTCCCATAACATAACTATTACAGTAGCATTGACTGTATTCCTTATGCTCTGCTTTTTATATACATGACTTAGTCCATTACTGGAAGTCTGTATCTCCTTCCCTTCACCCATTTTGCTGAGTCCTTAGTCCCCCTTCACTCTGGAACCATCAGATTGTTCTTTGTATTTACAAGTCTCCTGCTTTTGGTTTGTTTATACATTTGGGATTTATTTTTTGCTTTTTTATGTTAATATTCCATTTATGAGTGGAATCAGTTCATATTTGTCTTTATCAGTCTGGCTTATTTCATTTAGCCTAATATCCTCCAGGTCTATCCATGGTATGTATACCACATCTTCCTTATCCAGTTGTCTATTGATGGACACTTAGGTTGCTTCCCTATCTTAGCTATTGTAAATAATGTTGCAACAAACATAGAGGTGCATATATCTTTCTGAAATAGCATCTCCAGAAGTGTTTTGTTTGCTATAGATTTTTTTTATTCCAAAATAGTTAACATATAATATTAGTTTCAGATAGACAATATAGTAATTAAACAATTTCCTACATCATGACAGGTGCACTCATTAATCCCCATCCATTTCATCCACCTACACACTAAATATTGTAGTAGTATTTTTAACATTTAGATTGACCGTTTTTCTTTTGTTCACCACAGTTCCTAAGATTCCCTTTGTCTTACACCAAGCCACTTGATTATTTGAGCTTAATTTCCCTAGTTAAGCCATTTAATTAGTTCCTGTTAAGCAGATTATTTAAATTATTTTATATTTTATTAACTTTTGTAATGTATGTGTAATGATACTTCATTATGGTTTTAATTTTCATTTGCCTTACCAATAATAATGTTAAATATATTTCCATGTACTCATTTGTCATCTGTTGATTCTCTTTGGTGAAATAGCTGTTCATTTATTTTGGCCATTTTCTGTTCGGATTGTTTGTTTCCTTACTATTGAGTTTTGACTTTTTTTTTTATATTCAGGAGAGGTGTCCTTTGTCATGTATGCTGTTTGCAGATATTTTCTCCTACTCTGTAGCATGTCTTCTCAGCTTCTAAAAAGGGTCTTTGGCAGAACAAGGGCTTTAAGTTTTAAGTCCAGTTTATTTATTTTTTTCCTTCTATGGATCGTCCTTTCTGTTATACATATAAGAACTCTTCACCAAGTTCTAGGTCCCAAGATTTCTTCTGTTTTGTTTGTTTTTTTTTTTCCTAAAAGTCTCTTAGTTTTACATTTTGCATTTAAAGCCATGATCCGTTTTGAATGATTTTTTTTATAATGTTTAAGGTTATTTTTTTGAGGTTAATTTTTTTAGCCTATGGATGTCCAATTAGTTCCCCATCATTTATTCTTTTCTTTCTTCTTTCCTTTCTTTCTTTTGCTCTTTCTTTCATTATGCTTATTAAAGTATAATTGACATATGGTAGTCTATTAGTTTCAGAAATACATCATAGCAATTCAGTATTTGTATATATGACAAAATGATGCCCATGGTAAGTCTAGTTTAATCTGTCACCATCAGTTGTTATGATATAATTATATTATCATGGTAGTATTATTATAATAAAATAATTATATAAGATATTATAATAAAACATTTTTGCATATATACTTCATATATCATATTATGTGACATATATGTTTTACATAATACCCTTTAGGTACATTCATGTTGTCACAAATGACAAGATTTCATTCTTTTCTAAAATTGAATAGTACTTTTCTTTTCTTTTTTTTAAGATTTTATTTATTTATTGGACAGAGAGAGAGAGATCACAAGTAGGCAGAGAGGCAGGCAGAGAGAGAGGAGGAAGCAGGCTCTCTGCTGAGCAGAGAGCCCGATGCAGGGCTCGATCCCAGCACCCTGGGATCACGACCTGAGCCAAAGGCAGAGGCTTAACCCACTGAGCCACCCAGGCGCCCCTTGAATAGTACTTTTCTAAAGTTGAATAATATTTTAATATACCACATCTTTTTCCAATCATCTATTAATTGCCACTGAGGTTGCTTCTGTATCTTGGTTATTGTAAATAATGCTGCAGTAAACATGGGGGTGCATATATCTTTTCAAATTAGTGTTTTTATTTTCTTGGGGTAAATATCCAGAAGTGGAATTGCTGTATTTTATGGTGGTTCTAATTTTTTGAGCAACCTCCCTAATGCTTTCTAGTGGTTACACCAATTTGTATTCCCACCATAGTGCCTGAGGATTCCTTTTCCTCTATATCCTTGCCAACACTGATTTCTGGTCTTTTTGATAATAGCCATTCTGACAGGTGTGAGGTGAAATTTTATTGTGGTTTTGATTTGCATTTCCCTGACGATGAGTGATGCTGAATATCTTTTTTCATGTGCTGGTTCTCTGTACATCTTCTTTGGGAAAATGTCTATTGAGGCCTGCTCCCAATTTTTTAAACAGGGTGTTTGTTTTTTATATTAAGTCGGGTAAGTTCTTTATATATTTTACATATTAATCCCTTATTACCTGTATTATTTGCAAATATCTTCTCTTATTCAGTAGTTTGCCTTTTCATTTTGTTGATGTCTTCCTTTGCTGTGCAAAAGCTTTTTGGTTTGATGTAATCCCATTTGTTTAACTTTTGTTGCCCTTGCCTGTGGAGATTGGTCTAAAAATACTTTCAAAATGCTTACCATCTATATTTCCTTTTAGGATTTTTATGGTTTCAAGTCTTGCATTTAAGTCTACAATCCATTTTAAATTTATTTCTCTGCATAATATAAGATAGCTGGTTTAGTTTCATTCTTTTGTGTGAAACGGTCCCTTTTTTCCAACACCATTTGTTGAAGAGACTGTCATTTTCTCATTGTACATTCTTGCCTTCTTTATTATAGATTAATTTACCTTATGCGTGGGTTTATTTCTGGGCTTTCTAACCTATTCCATTGATCCATGCATTTCTTTGGGTGGGGGGGGGAACAGAGCCATACTGTTTTGATTACTATAGCTTTGTAGTATAATTTGAAATCAGGGAACATGATACTTCAGGTTTGTTCTTCTTTTTCAAGATTGCCTTAGCTGTTGGGGGTATTTTGTGGGTTTATGCAAATTTTAGGATTCTTTATTTGAGTTCTGTGAAAATTCAACATCATTTCTTGAAAAGAACATACTTCCTCCATTCAATTGCCCTTACACTTTTGTCAAAAGTCAGTTGTGCATATTTTTGTGGGGTTATTTCTGGATTCTGTATTCTGTTCCATTGATTTGTTTATTACCAGTACTAATACCACAGTCTTTTTTTTTTTTTTTTAAGATTTTATTTATTTATTTGACAGACAGAGATCACAAGTAGGCAGAGAGAGAGGGGAGGAAGCAGGCTCCCTGCGGAGCAGAGAGCCCGATGTGGGGCTCAGTCCCAGGACCCTGGGATCATGACCTGAGCCGAAGGTAGAGGCTTTAACCCACTGAGCCACCCAGGGGCCCCAATACCACAGTCTTGATAACTGTATTTATATAGCAAGGCTAGAAGTTGGGTAGAGTGATTTCTACCCTCATGTTTTCCACATTTTACCCAAACTGTCCACATGTTTTCTCATTCAAAACTGTTTTAGCTATTCATTTTAGAATAAAATTGTGTATGTCAACAAAAATCTTGCTGAGATTTTAATAGGATTTGAATTTAAATTGAGTACACATCAAATTGTTCACAAATCAATTTAGGGAGGTTTAATATCCTAAGTGTCTTCTAATCTATGAGCGCACTATGTCTCTCCACTTTTTCATCCATTTTTTAAAAATTTATTTCATCATTTTGTAGTTTCCATAGTACAGATCCTGTGTCTTTTGTTAAGCTTATACATAAGTATTCCATTTGGGGGATACAGTTTTAAATAGGTTTCTGCTTCTAATATAGAAATCTAATTGACTTTTTTATTTAAATTCAAGTAAGTTAGCATATAGTGTATTATTAGATTCAGGGTAGAGTTTAGTTATTCATTGGTTGCATATTAACACCCCATGCTCATTACATCAGGTGCCCCCTTAATGCCCATCACCTAATTGCTCCATCCCTCCCCACCTCCCTTTCAGCAAACCTCAGTTTGTTCCCTATAGTTAAGAGTCTCTTATGGTTTACCTCTTTCTCTGTTTTTATCTTATTTTATTTTTCCTTTCCTTCTCCTATATTCCACATATGAATGAAATAATATGGTATTTGTCTTTCTCTAACTTATTTTGCTTAGCATTATACCCTCTAGTTCCATCCATTTTGTTGCAAATGGCAAGATTTCATTTCTTTTTGATGACTGAGTAATAGTCCATTGCATATATATATACACCACATTTTCTTTATCCATTCATATGCTGATGGACATCTGGGCTCTTTACATAGTTTGACTATTGTGGACATTGCTGCTATAAATATTGGGGTGTATGTGCCCCTTCGAATCACTGTGTTTGTATCCTTTTGGATAAATACCTACTAGTGCAATTGCTGGTTTGTAGGGTGGTTCTATTTATTACTTCTTGAGGAACCTCTGTACTGTTTTCCAGAGTGGTGTACACACACACACTCACATACCACTACTTCTTTATCCATTCATCTATTGATGGATACTTAGGCTGTTTCCACAGTTTGGTTATTGGAAATAATACTGCAATAAACATAGGGATCATGTATTCTTTTCAACTAGTGTTTTTGTATTTTGTGGGTTAATATCCAGTTGTGAAATTCCTGGATCATGGGTAGTTCTGTTTTTAATTTTTTGAGGCCTCTCCAAACTGTTTTCCACAATTCCACCAGTTTGCATTCCCACCAAGAGTGAATACAAGAGGGTTCCCCTTTCTCCACATTCTTGACAACACCTATTATTTCTTGTTTTGTTGTTGTTGTTGTTGTTGTTGTTGTTGTTTTTCTTTCAGTAAATTCTTCACCCAACATGGGGCTTCAACTCATGACCCCAAGATCAAGAGTCACATGCTCTACTAATTGAGACAGGCAAATGCCCTGCTTCTTGTATGTTTTATTTTAGTCATTCTGATAGGTGTGATATTTCATTGTAGTTTTGATTTGCATTTCCCTGATTATGGGTGATGTTGAGCATCTTTTCTTATGACTTTTGGCCATCTGTATGTCTTCTTTGGAGATATATGTATTCTTGTCTTCTACCCATTTTTTAATTGGATTATTTGGTCTTTGGGTATTGAGAAATAATATCATTTCTTTGTTTATTTTGGATACTAACCCTCTATTTGATATGTCATTTGCGAATATCTTCTCCCATTCAGTAGGCTGTCTTTCAGTTTTGTTGATAGTTTCCTTCACTGTGCAGAATTTTTTTATTCTGATATAGTCCCAGTAGTTTATTTTTGCTTTTGTTTCCCTTGCCTCAGGACACATATCTAGAAAAATGTTACCATGGCCGATGTCAGAGAGATTACTGTCTGTACTCTCTTCAAGGATTTTGTGGTTTCAGGTCTCACATTTAGGTCTTTAATCTATTTTGAATTTATTTCTGTGCATGGTGAAAGAAAGTGATCTGGTTTTATTCTTTTGCATGGGCTGTCCAGTTTTCCCAACGTCATTTGTGGAAGAGACTGTTTGTCTTTTCTCATTGTATATTCATTCCTTCTTTGTTAAAGATTAATTGACCATATAATTGTGGATTTATTCTTGCATTTTCTATTCTGTCCTGTTGATCTATGTGTCTATTTTTATGAGAGTACCATACTGTTTTAATTACTACTGCTTTGTAATAGAACTTGAAATCTGGAATTGTAATACCTCCAACTTTTTCTTTTTTAAAGATTACTTTGGCTAGTTAGGGTCTTTTGTGGTTCTATACAAATGTTAGGATTGTTAATTCTGGCTCCATGAAAAATGCTGTTGGTATTTTGATAGGGATTGCGTTAAATCTGTAGAATGCTTTGGGTAGTATTGACATTTTAACAACATTTGTTTTTCCCACCCATGAGCATGGAATGTCGTTCCATTTCTTTGCTTCATTTTGAATTTCTTTTGTCAGTATTTTAGTTTTCAGAGTATAGGTCTTTCACGTCTTTGGTTAAGTTTTTTCTTAAATATTTTATTGTTTTTTTGGTGTGATTGCAAATGGGACAGCTTTCTTAATTTCACTTTTTACTGCTTCATTATTAGTGTATATGAATGCAACAGATTTCTGTATATTGATTTTTTTATTCTGTGGCTTTATTGAATTCTGATGGAGTCTTTAGGGTTTTCCATATATAGTATCATGTCATCTGCAAATAGTGAGTTTTACTTCTTCCTTATCAAATTGGATGCCTTTTGTGCCTTTCTTTTGTCTTGTCAAATTGCCATGACTAGGACTTCCAGTACTATGTTGAATATAATTGGTGGGAGAGAACATCTTTGTCTCTTTCCTGACCTTAGGGGAAAAGCTCTCAGTTTTTCACCATTGAATATGATGTTCATTGTGAGTTTTTCATAAATGGCCTTTCTTTTTGATGAGATATGTTCCCTCTAAACCTATTTTGTTGAAAACTTTTATCATGAATGGATGTTGTACTTGGTAAATGCTTTTTCTGCATCTATTGGAATTGTCATATGTTTTTTATCCTTTTTCTTATTGATGTGATATATCATGTTGATTATTTTGTGAGTATTAAACCATCCTTGCATCCCAAGAATACATCCACTTCATTGTGATGATTTTTTTTTTTTTAATTTTGTTTTCAAGATATAGTTGGATTCAGTTTGCTAATGTTTTTTGAGGATTTTTGCAAAAATGTTCATCAGAGATACTGGCCTATAGTTCTTCTTTTTGTTGTGTCTTTATCTTGTTTTGGAATTGGGGTAATGCTGGCCTCCTAGAATGAATTAGGAAGTTTTCCTTCCTCTTTTAGTTTTTGGAAAAGTTTAAGAAAAATAAGCATTAACTCTTCTTTAAATGTTTAATCAAATTCACCTGTGCAGCCATCTGGTACTAGACTTTTGTTTTGGGAGTTTTTTGATTACTGATTCAAAGTCATTGTTGGTAATTGGTCTGTTCAAATTTCCTATTTTTCCCTGCTTCAGTTTTAGTAGGTTATTTGTTTCAAGGAGTTTAGCCATTTCTTATTTCTAGGTTGTCCAGGTATTGGCATATACTTTTTAAAAAATACTTACAATCTTTCATGTTTCTGTGGTATCATTTGTTATTTCTCCTTTTTCATTTCTGATTTTGTTTATTTGAGTCCTTTTTTTTCCTTTCTCTCTCTCTCTTTTCTTTTTTCTCTTTTCTTCTTTTCTTTTTTATTTTTCTAATGAGTCTTGCTAAAAGCTCTATCAATTTTGTTGATCTTTTCAAAGAACCAGCTCCTGGTTTCTTTGATCTTTTCTGTTTGTTTTTTTTTTTTTTTCTGTATCATTTATTTCTGCTCTATTCTTTATTATTTCCTTCCTTCTGCTGGATTTCAGTTTTGTTTTTTTTTTTCTTTTTTTTGTTCTAACTCCTTTAGGTGTAAGGACAGGATGTTTATTTGAGATTTTTCTTATTTCTTGAGGTAAGCTTATTTGCTATAAACTTCCTTTGCTATATCCCAAAGATTTGGGATTGTGTTTCCATTTTTATTTGTCTCCATGTATATTTTTATTTCATCTTAGATCTTTTGATTTAGATTTATTTGACTTAGTCTTATTTCATCTTAGTTCTTTTATTTCATCTTAGATCTTTTAGATCATCTTAGATCTTAGATCTTTTGATCGCTTAGCCCATTCATTGTTTTGTAGCATGTTATTTAACCTCCATGTATTTGTGGTCTTTCCTAATTTTTTCATGTGGTTGATTTCTAGTTTCATAGTATTGTGTTCAGAAAAGAAAAGAAAAGAATGACTTCAATCTTTTTGAAATTGCTGAGACTTGTTTTGCAGGCTCATATGCGATTTCTTCTGGAAAACATTCCATGTGCACTTGAAAATAATGTATATTTTTCTGTTTTAGGACAGAATGTTCTGAAATTGTCTGTTAAATCCATCTAGTCCAGTGTTCAAAACCACTGTTTCCCTGTAGATTTTTTGTTTAAATGATCTGTCCACTGATGTAAATGGGACATTAAAGTCCCCACCTATTACTGTATTAATATAGATTAGTTCTTGTATATTTATTAACTTTTTAATGTATTTGGGTGTACAAATATTTACAGTTGTACAGTTATGTCTTTTTGTTGAATTGCTTCTTAATGATTATATTGTGTCCTTCTTTGTCTCTTATTAAATAAAGCCTTTGTTTTAAAGTCAATTTTCTTCTGATGTAAGTACTGCTACGCCAGTTTTCTTTTCCCATCCATCTCCATGATAAATATTTCTCCACCCAGTCACTTTCAACCTACATGTGTCTTTAGGTCTGAAGTGAGCCTTTGTAAGTAGCATATGGATGTGTCGTTTTAAAAAAAAATTATTTGTTTATTTGACAAAGAGACAGCAAGAGAGGGAACACAAGCAGGGGGAGTGGGAGAGGGAGAAGCAGGCTTCCTGCCATGCAGGGAGACTGATGCAGGGCTCAAACCCAGGACCCTGGGATCATGACCTGAGCTGAAGGCAGACACTAAACCATCTGAGCCTCCAGGCACCCCATCTTTTTTTTTTAATCCATTCCATCATCCTGTGTTCATTTAGTCCAATTACATTCAAATTAGTTATTGATAGGCATGTATTTATTGCATGTTTTTGGTTTTTTTGTGTGTGTTTTTGTGGATCTTCCCTTGCTGTCTTCTGTCATGAGAAGTTGACTTTCTTTAGGTATACACTTGGCTTCCTTTCTCTTTATTTATTTTTTTTTGTATTATCTATTACTGGCTTTTAATTTGTGGTTGCCATTAGATTTTGTATAATATCTTCATCATATAGCAGTCTATATTAAGTTGATGGTCACTTAAATTTGAACGCATTCCTTACTCTTTTCCACCCCTTCCCACGTTTTAGGTATATGTCATACTTTATATGTTTATTTTGTGAGTTCCTTGACTATTCTTACAGGTATACTTTTTTTTTTTTTTTTTTTTTTTTTACTGTTTTTGAGCTTCCTACTTGTCTTACTTTTATTTATGGTCTGATGATCTTTCCTGTCCATTCAAAGAGTCCTCACCATTAAGTTCATGTTAACTATGGGTTCTTGTAAATGTTGAGGAAGTCCCCTCTATTCCTAGAATCCTGAAGGAAATAAGGTGTGATATAAAATAATGAACAGACTGCAGGGGATATTAACTATTAAATTATGCAATTTGAACATAAATTAAGGAAATAATTAAGAGTTGTTAAATGCTGTTAAGCAAGTAACTATCTATAGAACAGTTGGAGTGTGAAAGAACTAGGTATAAAAAGGTCAGTTTGGACAACTATTGTAATAGTCCAGGTATGAGCCTTGAAGTTTCTGTACTAGTTCAATGTCTATGGACATACAATTAAGAAGTGAGCAAAAAAGAGGAAGAACTAGACTATGAGTAAGAAACAAGGGGCTGGTGTCAAGTCTGGCTGAGGTTTCAAGCCTGGATGGCATGATGACATTAATAGGTACAGTGAAGTTAAAAGGAAAAGAGAAAACAGAAGAAGGAACATAGACAAAATTTGAGCTATAAATGGAATTGCAGTTTTATAATTACTTGTGAATTAGGAAGGGATTTTTAGGGGATAGTTTTAACATCAAGTTTACTAATAGTTTTTATGCTCTATATCTAGATATACAATGAAATAATTTCTCTATAATTATTTTAAGTAATCAAGGAACATATTAGTTTGAGCCATATGGTTGAACTGTATAAAATTGCAGTATCTAGTTTTTGGTTTACTATTTTTTTGCGTGTGGTTCAATCTAATTTTACAAATTTATAATCACTTATCTAAAACATTTTGGTCCAGGGTGCCTGGGTGGCATAGTCGGTTAAATGTCTGCGTTGGACTCAGGTCATAATCCTGGGGTCCTGGGATGGAGCCCCGTGTCAGGCTCTCTCCTCAGCAAGGAGCCTGCTTCTCCCTCTCCCTTCTGCTCCTCCCCCTGCTGTGTTTTCTCTCTCTCCCTTCCTTCAAATAAATAAGTAAAATCTTTAAAAAAAATAAATAAATAAAATCTTTTGTTCAAATAGACATATGAACTATTATATATATGATATATATAATGGATTCATATAATTCATTTATATTTCTAGGTGTGATAATATGCATATATCATATATATACATATACATTTATTTTAGTAAAGCAATAATGTGTATATATATAATGTGAAACGTTTTTACCATCCAAAGCAGAATTTGGAACAGCAGGCCAAGATCGAACACACTAGTATTTTTTAACAAAAATTTAATATATACACTGACTATCATAATGTCAGTAAATAGCCCCATTTAGATTTAGAACAGATTTTGCTATCAAATAGGTTATATAGAATTTTGCTTTTCAAAGCTTTTTAGATTTCACAAGTGTAGAAAAGGGTTTATAGACTTCCATGGGCTATCTCATGCAATAAATATTTTATTTTTAAATGTTCTTTTTTTGCTATAAATTTAAATATTTAAATCACATCTTTATATTTGACTTTTATAATGAACTAAGATTTTAAGGAAGATCATAGAACTAGATTGTTTTGTTTTCTTTGTGATGGAATAATCAAGTATTATTGCTTGGTTAAACAATTCAAAATCAGAAATCATGACCTCCCATATCCTTAGGGAGAAACCTATCTCAACAGTGAGCAATGCAGCTGTACACTCTTGTAATTCAAAGGCACTGAGGCAAAAACTGTCAAAACATTACTAAAATTGACAAGGATATATGGTTCATTAGTCTAGGAACTGATGCATTATAAACCAGTTGGTGATCAGCTTAATAATTTGAATAAAGTTGCACATTCATGAAAAAAACAGTGCTAGCTATTGTAATTAAATTTCAAATCATGCTTGGAAGAGAGGCGTGTGCAATTTTGGGCATTTATCATAAGGTCAAATCTAATTTTGTTATCAGAACAAAATAATGAATAATCAAATTTAAAATACCATTTTTAATTGAAAATTTCTTACTATTTTCTCAGTATAGATTTTTTAGGCTTACCTGTGTCAAAAAGCCAGTAGTTTGTTCATTAACATAGAATTAACTTATAAATGATTCAACATTTAGAATAGTTAAATAAGAAAAAAAAATACTTTCACCTGCAATTGGAAATATATTGCATATGCTGGAGTTGTTTTTTCTGACTTCTGAAATTCAATCATGCATGCAAAATATTTTTGTTATTTACACTTCACATTGTTATCCTAACAAGGATTGTTCTAAAGTTCCTTACTCAGTAAAGATTCTGTATAAGGCATCACTTATAGTTCTTTACCTCATTTCATTTTTAACATGATAATTATATGGTTGTGTGGAAGGAATGTATGTGTTTGAATGAAATGTAACTTACTGGTACAGAAAATTTTCCCTGGAGGTGGAGTGCTAACATAAAATCAAAGTGTGGGGAAATGTTTTAGAGTTTGGGCAGTTGGTGATGAAAATAGATACTGCATCATGGAAAAATGATAAGGCTCTTGATAAAACTATTGCCTTGAATAACACAGAAAGCAGACCATGTTCCCACCAGGCCTATTATTTGCTCTAGGGTAATGTATTAACAGAAGTTACAGCGATGATATGTGATCACTGTTTTAGTAAAATTCTACAAGAGGGGATGAAGTCAAACAAGAAAACAAGAATTACATAACTTGTAGACAGAGATGGAAGGGGAAACAATATAGTTAAGAGAAACTTTATTAGCTTGCAGTTGGTTTTTTTTTTTCATTTTGTCATAAATTCAATATCATTAAGTTAAGGAGAAAAGAGATGTGTGTAGCATAAAGACCAATATGTACAATCTTTTTTAAGCTCAGGAATTATGACAAGATGAGAAGGTTGGCTGGGGTTACTTGCAGAAGAGATCTGGGAGAAGAAAAGAAAAGAATAGGGAAAAAGACCCCAGAAACTGATTAAGTTCTTAGGGGATGTGATTGTTAAAAGAAACACAAGCCCCGCCTGTGAAAATCCTCTGTAGTGTCTCTAAAACAATCCCAGCTTCTGAAACTACACCAGCAGGATGCAGATTCTGAAAGCTATGGTTCTGCTCAGCTACTTTCGATCATAAAGTCTAGAACAATATTCTCACAGAAGGAAGAACAGCACGAGAGGGAGCCAGAAAGTGTTGATGTGACTGTGGAGCAGAACACTCACTTCTGACCAGGACTCTATATGTAGACTGTTGCACAGGAGAAAAACTCTTGTCTGGGCCAATATTTTCCGGGGTGCTCTTCTTATAGCTCATATCACATACCTTAAAGGTGCAAAATGAAACTGCCAGATTATGTTAAATAATCTTTTTAAGATGATGTGTGTGTTGTAAAGTAGATAGGATGATGAATGGAAGAGACAGAATAGTAATTAACTGAAGCAGGGATGTCTGTTCCTAATTAAAGTAGAATGGATTGTGGTAGATTAATATTTCCACAAGTAAACTGAAAATTTGTATAAATGAAAGAGAGAAAGAATGAAGGAAGGAAGGAAGGTAGGAAGGAAGGAAGGAAGAAAGGAAGGAAGGAAGGAAGCATTTGAGAATGGCAAAAGCAAGCCCAGCTTGAAGGACAAGATCACACAGGAGGAAGAACCATTCCATGTGGAATGTTTACTGCTTCTGGGTGCTAGGCATGAGGCTGAGAATCTGAGTGACTGATAAAAAGAGTAAATATCTGATTTTAAACCCCAACAGTTTTTAGCGATTTTGCTAGTACAAGTTTTCAAAAACCAGAGAGTTGAACAGCCAGAATTCTACTATGAAAATGGAGGGGCAGAAAATTGAAATTGATATTCAATCTGTTTTCTCATTAAGACATTCATAAAATTCAAAATCTATTCAGAACAAGAGACTGACAAATTGGAGTCTTCTT
Source organism: Lontra canadensis (assembly GCF_010015895.1). Classification (NCBI taxonomy): domain Eukaryota; kingdom Metazoa; phylum Chordata; class Mammalia; order Carnivora; family Mustelidae; genus Lontra; species Lontra canadensis. The sequence continues at coordinate 18,066,961 of NW_022631027.1, forward strand.
TGAAAAGCAGAATGGAGACTTGTTTCTGCCTAGGATGTAGAAAGCTGAAAAGAATGTCACTTATTCTGAAAATACCAGACACTCTACAAAACCATGGTTTTTTGTTTTGTTTTGTTTTGTTTTTAACCTTTTTTGAGAACTCAGGTCACAAGTCAAATCTAAAATCTAAAAACAAGAGCTTTTAAAAAGAGATAGTGCTTCAGCATTAGATCACCTGTGTTAGAACATGAGAGAGAGATCAGCCAGACATACAAGTGAGTAAGAATCCAGGTTAAAATTTTAACTAATTGCTAAGCTTTGGGTGTTGACTGGCATGAGAATATGAAGTCCAAGGGGCCAGAGACACAAGGGGAGATTGGACTAATTCTAGGCTCATCTCCATGGACCTCTGTTGGGCACTCATGGTCAAGACAGTGGTGCAGTCCTGGAGAAGAGGAAGGGCTATAGCTGCAGGAGAGTTACAAACTCTAACTCAAGATTGTTCACTTGGAAGTAACAACTGATTAGGCATTAGGCTCTTAGAGAAAGACCAGCAGAAACTATTGCCCCCAGGGGACCGACTTCCTTCCTTCCTTCCTTCCTTCCTTCCTTTTTCCTTTCTTTCTTTCTTTCTTTCTTTCTTTCTTTCTTTACTTCCTTCCTTCCTTCCTTCCTTCTTTCTTCCTTTCTTTCTTTCCTTCTTTCTTCCTTTCTTTCTTTCTTTCTCTTTCAAGATTTTTTTTTTTTTGACAGAGAGAGACACAGTGAGAGAGGGAACAGAAGCAGGGGGAGCGGGAACGGGAGAAGCAAGCTTCCCCCGGAGCAAGGAGCTTGGTGTGGGGCTGGATCCCAGGACCCTGGGATCATGACCTGAGCCAAAGGCAGATGCTTAACGACTGAGCCACCCAGGCACCCCCAGCAAAATACATTTAAAAACAAAACTAAAAAAAAACTAAAAATAAATATCTAGACATGCAATATTCAATTTATCAAAAAGCAAAACTAAATAAAAATCTTATCACATACCAAAAAACAATGAATTACAGCAAATTTCTTGTCAGAAATTCTGCAATCTAGAAGACAATGGGAGGAATCTTGAAGGGGTGCAGATAAAACTGTCTTCCCAGACTTCTTGTGAACCTAGGTTTCAAAAAAGAAGGTAAAATAAAACCTTTTTAGATAAAAACCAGAGAATTTATGCCAGGAGACCTGCACTACAGGAAATGTTAAAAGAGATTATGAGACATGCCAATATAATACCAGGAGAAACTTGGATCTATATAAACGTATGAATAGCTATGGATAAATTTTAAATAACTGTAATATAGAATGTTTTTCCTCATTTTTGATTACTCTACTGGCTGTCTAAAGTCAAAAGAAGGAGCATCTCGATGGCTCAGTTGGTTAATTGTCTGCCTTCGGCTCAGGTTCCTGGGATTGAGTCCCGCATCAGGCTCCCCACTCACTGGGGAACCTTTTTCTCCTTCTCCCTCTGCCTACTTGTGCTCTCTCTGTCAAATAAATAAATAAAATCTTTAAAAAAATTAAGGGAAAAGAGTAGCAATGTATTGTGAAATATGGCAAATATAAACATAAAATGAGTAACAACAGAAAAAGAAATCCATTCCTGAAAAATCTCTTAGCCAAATCGGAATAGAAAGGGTATGAAAAATAACCCACTGCTGCCCTTGTATCTAATGTGAAAGTCTGAATACTTCTCCCCTAACATCAGGCACAAAGAAAGATAGTTGGTATCATCTCTTCTATCCAACAACCTAGAGAATTTCTTTGCCAGTATAACAAGGTAATTAAAAGAAACTTAAGCATACACATATTTGAAAGGAAGAAAGAAAATTGTCTCTATTCACATCTAGCATGAACTTCTATGTAAAAATCCCCAATAATCTACAAAATGCCTCCATAACTAATCAGTGAGTTTAGCAAGGTTGCAGTATACAAAGTCAATATACTAACTCAAACAATTAGGAACTGAAATAAAAATCAGTAGCTTTTACTATACCACTAAAAATATGAAATATATATAGATACAAACTTTACAAAACGCATGCAAGATCAGTATGGTGAGATCATAAACACTGTTGAGAGAAAAAGAGAAGAGTAAATTAATAAAATACTCAATATTTAGATATTAAGTGGTCTCAATTATATTTGTAAATTGGACACCATCTCACCAAAAAATCATCAAGGTATTTTGAAGAAATCAATAAGCTGAACTAAAATGTATATGGAAAGGCAAAGGAAATATAATAACCAAAACAAATTTTAAAAAATAACAAACTTGGAGGCACCTGACTTTGGGTAGGCAAGATTTTCTTGGGACATGAAATACAATACAAAGAAGATAAATTTTTAAGGCTTCATCACCTAAAAACTTCTGGTCATCAAAATCAAGCCAAAGAAAAACAAAACAAATAGATATGCTTTTCAATTTCTAAAGGCAGTATTATTGTATTACTTTTAAAACAAACCTTTCGACCAAACAATATAAAGAAGTATTTTATTGGTTTTAAATTTTAATCACTTAATTCAGGTAAACTAACTCAGTTTTTTCCAGTATGGTCTTTAAACCAGTTACATAATCTACATTACTCGATTTCCTGGGTCCGGTATGCTACTATTGAAACAATCTCAAATAATTCAGCTAGGAAATCTGTGCTTTAGTTAGCATCTCAGGTCATCCCTATTACACATTAATTTGAAATTACTTTAGATAAAATCCACATTCTGCACACCAGTTGAATTTACCCTGTCTGATTGTCTCAGCAAAACTGAGATTCACCTTATAAATGTACTTGTGACTTACATCCTTCCTCCCTCCCACTTTGTACCATTATATTCGCTTTCCTTATTTCCATGGCCTACGGTGCCCTATCTCCATAACTCTACAGCCCCATGACCCTATCTCCTTCAAGTATTCTCTTATTCCTTCTTATGAAAGTGCTTTTTGTGTTGTACCACAAATAAAAGAATAACTATTAATACTATTATTGACATTAACAATAATTTCAAGTATGTTCATTTTTTATCTATTGTGCAAGAAAAACATCCAAAGTTTTGTTCGCCCTGGATAGTTCTACACAATGCCTGGACTAGAACCCTCTCACAACAATCCCTTCTCACACTAGGCTCACATTTTTGCCTGCACCATCATAAACATTCGGTATTGTTTGTCTAATGAAATAAACACTGAAAATGGGAATAATGATAACAGACTTACATAAATCTGACCATTTATCTTGGTGTCTCCCAAGAAACACAGGGTTGAGTGAAATAATTATTTATGGATGAGGAAACTGAGTCATAGATTTTTAAGAATTGGAATGTGTATCAAAACATTCCTACCACTACTATTCAAGTGGGTCACAAGACTGATTAATGGAAGGTGGTGTAAGCAAGACTTAATATATTGTGCTACATCTCCAATAATTTACACTTCCTCTTGGGCTTTTGTGACATACTTTCTCCTTCAGAGCTTGGTGCTTAATTTGAGTTCATTTATAGAGTATTAGAGAGAAAAGGACCAATAAATACTTTTATCCATTAGCACCTTCATGAAGAATCTTAAGAGAAATTAGAAGTCATAATGTGAGGCAGACTGGGAAGGGAAGTGGGTATTGTAATATTATTCTTGAGCTTTATTAACAAATATTAAATTTCATAGTTTGCTTGGTCTCTGACTTATTCAGTCATGGTCTAAATCAATGCTAAATAAGATCAGTATCTTCGTCTAAAAACAAACACAAAAATTCATCCACTGAAACAATAATACCATAGAAAGAATGCTCAGAGTTTTACTGTGATATTAACAAAAGAAACCCATTTCAGGAAACTAAACTCTTCTAGAATTCAACTGTACATAGAAAACATATTCTTTTTTGTAGCTACTGTCATGCATCCAGGTAATCATCCAAAGGTATAGAGATCATTCCAGACCTATCATCTCTGGAAATACAACAAATTATTATTTGTTGTTATTTGTGTTGCTCTTAAACTTGTAGCTATGGAATTTCATTTTAAGTATCACCATGCTTCTGGTATGGAATTTTCTTTTTAAGATATTTTAATGTTGGAATCTTTATTTGTTGCTCTTGTGCAAGGGACAGCAACTTCAAATCTTTGAGTGAACTAAACACCTTACATAAAAGGACAGGTGTTTCTACTTCCCTGTTAATGACTCTCTAAGTGTGGATGATGATGATCCTTATCAGTCATTACTAAATTTACTTCACAGAAATTAAGAATTAAATTACAGTTTCAAGGCTCATTAGGTCTTGTTAAATTTGTTGAATTGCCCACGTGTGTATGTCTTGCCCTCCATGGGATATCTGTAAAGCAGGTGTTTCAATTCATTTTAAGTTTGTTGCATTCTATTCTGCCCAAAGATTATTATACAATTGTGTTTGAAATTCCAGGTTGGGTTCTTATATTTGAAGATCAGACTTCAAATAGTCATATTTGACTATCAAGTTTAGCATAAAGAGGAATAATATGGAAATGGTCTCTTACGGGAGCTTTTAAAAAGGAGTATTGAATGTGAAATTCAAGGGCAGAGTAGGGACCATATTCCAAATTTTATGTCTTTCTCACTTGTCTCAATATTCTGATGCCAAATATTTCCAAGTGCAAGTGCAAGAGGAGAGATCTTTTACATTTTTATCCATGCCTATGGGGATGTGCTTCTAATGCACTCAAAGTATAACTCATTTCTCTTTGTTTGAATGCAGGGGATATTAAGTCAGATAAAATTACTGCTGTTGTATAGGTCCTTTCTGTCCCCATTGTCTGTATACTCTCTTTGGCAAAAGGAAAATGCCCCAGACAATGTCAGCTTCAATTCTATGTTCTCCTTTGAAAACTTAAACCAAATCAAACAAACTGTATATTTTGAGGTACAAAAAAGAATGAAATTCAGAAGCAGTTCAAATAACTGTCTGGGCTTTATAGCAAATATATATTGGAAAATCAACCACTTTAATATGATTAGAGAATCACGTAATATTTGGAAGATCGATTAACTTACCTGATCTGTTATTTCACACTATCATGAGATGCTGTAGTTAGTGCTAAATTTACATTAGAATTTTCGAAACACAATGAATTCTCACATCAAATGTCTTACAGAGGTATCCTGAGGCAATGCAATGTCACAAAAAGAGAGAAGAAATTGAGAATGGATTTCAGCTTCTTTAATCCCAGTTTAGTTTCTTCTCCACCAGATAATAGTGTCTGCATTTAAGAATGAGAAGAAATACTTTACCTGACATTGATGATGATGATGATGGTAGTAGTAGTAGTAATAGTAGTGGTAGAAGTAGTAATACCTGAAGCCAGTAGCAACTATAAAATTACTCAAGGCCTGTTTATTATCTCTGTGCACAGAATGTCAGTAATTTTTCTTAGATCCATGAGACCAAAAAGAGAACAGTTTGTGAAATAAATGAAAGTTTAATGGTCAAAAGCAAAACCTATAGCAGATTTGCTCAAGAAGCTAGTGTTCTGCACCCCACCTTTAATACCTGGGAAAATAGTACAGCAATATATCCTGTCGTCCACCTGTACACCCACATTCTCATGGCAAATCAATATTCAAATCCTTGAAGAGTCTCCAGAAAAGCACTATTTACAGTTGTATCACTGAAACAAAGACAACTGAGTTTCCTAAATTATATATGCCTTCCCATACAGAGACTGTGACTGAAAGAGGCATAAGAACGTAAATTCTTGATACCTTCTCAGTACAACCCTAAAAGGCCAATACAGTAGAATTGGTCTAACAATTTATGAGAAAGTAAAGGACAATAATTCAGAACATAGGCTTCAAAGTCAAACATCTCAATATTTGGGTTCTAAACATTTCAAAAAACAGGTGCAAGTGAAAGGAGTTTTAACTTCATGTGACTTTGAAGAATCTTCTACCCAAGTGTAAGATTAAAAAGGAAAATGTAGTAGCAATAGGTCAGGATTGTTAAGAGGGAAAAATGGGATTGTGCTTATCATCTGCTAAGCATTGGACATGGCACAGATTAGGCATTCAGAAAATATAAACTGTTGCTATTACTATGGTTATTAATCTTACTGTTGTTGAGAGTTACTCAAATCATCTTTGTTTCTCAAAGGTATGGCTCACATACCATTTTTCTACAAACTTTGTGCTGTAGCAATAAATGTTATGTAATGGAATTTGAAACCATTATGACCTCCCATACAATTACAGTTAAAACATGAAAACAACATTAATCAGCAGATTCCATTACTCTTACAGGAGGCAAAAATATAACTGTAAAAATCAGGATTTAAGCTTTTTGAAGTACTGCCTAGAATGCTTCCAAGTTTCAAGACACTCTACACATACCAGAAAAGTCCTGATTCCCTGCTAATGTTTAGTGTCATATCAGAAGGAAACATTTTAATGGCAATAATTCATAACATAATTTTGCAAATGACAAAAAAGAATTTCTCACTTCAGGCTTTGATTAAAAAACACTGACTCAGAAGAGAGTCCAGACTTTTCCAGAGACCAACTGCCAGCTTGGCTTTTTTTGTTGTTGTTTTTAATCCAGTGGATGCATTTTCTCTGCAGTATTATTGTACCTTCTATTATTTTCTGTACTAAGGCAGCAAAAGAAACCAAAATAGAAGCCTTAAAAAATTAATAATTAAATATTGCCTTAAGATGGCATAATTTTGCTGAAGAAACAAGTTTTTTTCCTTGAGGTCTATTGAAATTCAAAACCCATAATGAATTGGGATTACAGTACCTAATAATCAGGTTTTTAAAAATGCACTAGAATTCAACTCATAACTCTCGTAAAAAATTACCAAAGGATACATTGTTTATAAAATAGCTTTATATGGTAGTCTGTACATTCAAATGAATGAATTTTTAATTCCAAATATTTTTCAAATTTTTCTACAGCTTTCCTTTTGCTCAGTGTTTTCTAAATATCCATATAAAGATATCCAAAATGACAGAGAAAGTTAAGATTATAACAAAATAGATCACACTATCAAGCTATTCAGTAATTTAATATTACCTCATATTGACTAGTGATGCATTTTTATTCATAATTTAAATATAGGTAATTCAAATAGAAATATAAATTTATAAATACCACAATTAATGGAAGAACATAAAATCATGTGTAAAGATATTTTAATGCCCTCTATTTGTTTTTCATATAAATTAAATGATCTATTTCCTTCATTAGTTTTATAACGTTAAAGTCCTTCTCATACCGAAATTACACAAATTAACTTCCTTTTTACAAAAACAAAATTTTAAAAAGATGATGACAAAATTACCAATTAAATTGTGTGTTTAAAAAGGTGTGTTTTTTTCTAACAATTCTAGTAACTTTGTATTATAAAACATCCATGAATCTTTGTTTGAATTAATATATCAAATTAAATCACCTAGTCCTTGCTGTATATACCCTCAAAAAAATACAATTACATTGTCTTACCTTATTATTCTCCACAAGCAATAGAAACTGATGCTCCAAATAAGTAATATACTGGTATAAACATATCAACATAGGTCTCTTCTAAATATCTCCATTTATTTTTTAAAACCCTGACTATAGAAATGTTTTCACCATAATATTTAGGATACTTTTCAAATAAATTTTAAACAAGCACACAAACCTATAATCAATTATGTTTGTATAAGTTTTAGTTTTTCTTTAATTTCTTTAATTTTTCTTGGTTGTTTTTAAACCAATTTTAAAATTATCTCTACTGTTTTATGATGTTCTAGTTAAGAATTTCAAAATATATTACAATTTTTCTTTACTTTATCCGGATTAATTGTACCACAACTTTCATCCCTGGGAAGCATCCTTTGAAGACCATTACAAAGTGAATGTGAATCCATTGGGAGCTGTTCTGTCACTTAGGTTTAGCTTATGGTACCTGATGGAATAAACATGCTAAGATTGCCTGTAAATAGTTCCAGTGCGTTGATTTGAAATATAAATTCCTTTGTAGTGTAGATTCTAACCATTTTAGAGAATACTCACTAAAATCCCAGTCAAGAAAAGAGCAATCTGAGTCATTTCCCCCCCACCCCAGGATTCTAAGATTTAATATGGAGGGGTCTCATGCAGACTATGATTTGCTCCAAAGAAGACAGATTTCTTGGTACTAAGTGACTGGACTAACTCTTGCTGAGAGTGGTATGTGGGCATGTGATCAGACTCCTACTCTACTCTTTCTCCTATCAAAATCACAAAAAGACCAAACCAAAATATCAGTATATGCTTTTGCAATAATCTTGTCTTTATTCTTACAAAATGCATGACAAGGAACAGATTTGGAATTATTGTTAACACACATAATATTAAATATTAGTATCACTGGAAAGTCTCAATTCTTAAAAGAAAGCTTGGGAACTGCCCCTATCTCCCCCTCATTCCCTATTCAACTAGATTTTTATATCTTCAGCTTACCCTCTAAACTAAAGCTGACTCTCCACTGCTGTTCTCTGTTCTATTCAAGTGATGTATTTAGCTAGCCAATATAACCTGTTAACACATTGAGTTTCCTAGCAGTGATTCAGTAGCTGTCACAGTAATCAGCATGGGAACACCTAAATGCTATAGATGGCTTCCTATTGATTGCTATAAAAACACACAAATAAAATGTGAACTCTAAAAATCTATTTACAGCCATAGATGTAATCCTTAAGTACAGTTTGCTGATTTTCAGCTGCCTCTGCTTGAGCAACTCTTTTCTTTCAAGGACATCCATTACAGAGCAACGTTATAATAAAGCCTAAGATTACAGGGTATTTGGGAAACACTTATCCTTTAATTTAAAAATAAATAAATAAATAAATATCACTTTCTTGACAGTAAACTATTAAACCCACCTGACCAGACTTTATATCCATGTCATAGTCCACTGCATAGCCAGTGTTTGTATGACAAACCACCATTTTGAGGCCACAATAGCAAATTGAAAAACCCACTGGAGTGATAGGTCTTAAATTGAATTCCTCTTTGACACTTCCATGTGTCCTTAGTCTATCCCAACTGCTTTGAGTCTCAGTTTTTCTTATCCGTAACGTGGAAATAGTAGTTCTTCCTATTGCTAGAATTACAATGTTCAGAGTGTTCCCGAATTCTATGACAACTTAAAGGTTATCTCATCTAATATCTTCTTTTTAATTTAGTAATGGAAGACCAGTATCTGGGCTCAACTGTAGTCTGAAGGTTACTCCTGAGAGAGAAATAACAGGGATGATATTCACAAATTTAATAGCTGGGAAAGCAGGGGCAGCCATCAGGTAAAATTAATGACAGCTAACTAGAACACCTGCTTACTATAAACAACCAATTATGCTCCTCCTGATGTGTACTGGTTGGGCAATGTATTAGTTTGCCAGGGCTACTGTAACACGGTACCACAGACCAAGTGGCTTAAAGAAGGGAAAAGTATTATCTCACAGCCCTGGTAGGTAAAAGTTCAAGATCAAGGTGTCAGTAGGTATACCTTCTGAGGGCTGAGAGAAAGAATCTGTTCCATGCCTCTTCCCTAGGTTCTGGTAGTTTGCTAGGAACCTCTGGCATTTCTCTGTTTGTAGAAAAATCCAAATAAGGTCACATTCTAAGGTGCTGGAGTTTTGAACTTCAACATATGGATGGAAGGAGGGTACATTTAAACCCATAGTAAGTAGAATAGAAATGTAGTGTATAAGGATGATACAACGTGAATTGTCAATATTCCATTGGTAAACTTAAATGTTCCTCAAAATATTCAGTAATTTGCCTCTCATAGTGCCATTGATTTCCAGTAATTCTTTTTCTCTAGAAAAGTGTATAGAAAAATATCACCAGAAATAAATTGATATGTACCTTTAAACTATTTGTAATAATAATAAAATTGATATCTTTATGACCAAAACAGAAAATCTATCAAACGTTGCTAGAAACCATAGTTTTAGGAACATCTAACATGTAACATCCTGGTACTATAGCCCTTATTCCTTAATGTCAGCAGCCAATAACATGAGCACATTAAATCAGGATAGCATCACCAAGGGTTTGGCAGGGATTTGCAACAGCTAAACATTTCTCAGGATTTAACAATAACAATGACAATTCAGAAAGAAACAAGTAAAGATAATGCAATAAAATTTCCAACTGACACAAAACCACAAGTGATATGTACATATACATACATATGTACACGAGCATCATAAGAAATGAGACTTGTATCCTGAATTCCCCCTGAGAAAGGGAACACTCTGATTTGATCTCATAAAGACACCCGCTGGCCCGCCCAATCATACATCCAGAAGAGACATTAAATACAAACTTGAGGTCTTAATGCCACTGCTGATGTTTCCCCAGTAGAAAGCTGAGATGCATTTTATTTCCTTGAGTTTTAGGAGGGTAATATGTTATAAATATGTAGTCAAGTAATAGATAAGCCTGATACTTTAGGGCTATAGCTGTGGACATTTGCTTGCGAGCAAAAGTGCTTGGGGCATAGTTTTATTGAGGGGTTGTATTTCATCACAATATCCATCTACTCTAGCTTATAAGAGTAAATACCGTGGAGCTCATTTTAAAAATCTCCTAGAGACTATCTTTGGAGAGAAAGAGAGTTCTCGTTTACCAATAGTACCATTGGCTTTTTTTTCTTTTTTACTTCTTTTCCCATTGAATAAATGATGACAACCAGGAACCATTAGCACTTTGAAAATAACATTAACTCCTTCAGGCCATTCAATTATCCAAATGAGTGACTTTATAAAGTTGTTGCAGAATTTTTTACCTCTACTATATGTCATATTTGATCAATAGATGACAACTCTCAAAATTATTCAAATGATTTTGTCAAACACTCTTTTCTTTTTGGCATCTTTCACTTGTAATATATCTAAGTAATTACTAACGTAATTTAACTATTTAAGTAATTCAATCCTAAAAGTCACTTCCTAAGGGAAGTTTTTTGTTCTGACTTCATGAAACAAACTCTCCACTCTGATTCCATTGAAATTTACAGAACAATGATTTGGAAACAGAAGAGCAGGAAAGTAATGATTTGAGCTATGTTTATGGATTCCACTAAGGGAAATCTCAGGTTTGTGTGGATTCACTCTACTGTCTGAAAGATCAGTAGATACAGCTTGCGATATAGTAAAGGCCACATTAGCATAACATGCTTGAAAGAGATCGGAGAGAGGGAAAGTGGATTGCACATCATTTAGAGAAATAATAATAATAGTATAATAGCTAACATGCCTTTGAGATCAGAATGTGCCAGGTAATATGTACTTTCTATAGATGATCATAGTAATATTTATAACAATCTTACGTAGTAGATGATGTTCTTGCCATTCTATAGAGGAGAGGGCTGAAGTTCAAACCAGGAAGTAAAATGTATCTTTTGATCTGCATAGCTATGGTTTCTATTTTTTAAAAAACCACGATAAGAAATCTCAGAAGTCATTTTTTAAAGAAGTACTTTATTTGTTGTTAGATTGGAAGTACTGAAGTGCACTGGAAACAAAATGGATTAGAAAATAAATACATGCTTGTTTTTTACACCTGCACTAACACTAATTGCAAAGAAGAAAGCAGAAAATTTATGCCAATTTGAGGTTTTTCTTAAAAGGAACATTTTCTGAGGGGGGAAAAAAAGTCCCTGCTGGCTTTCTTTATGTCAAATGTCTTATGATACAAGACATGAAAGAAATATTTTTCTAAGGGAAGTTTTTAAAAAGTCACTGCAGAATTATTCTTTTTAGGCTTCTAGTATATAATAAAAGAAAAGAAAGAAAAATTAAACTATAAAATAAAGAATATCCCTTAATAATAAGAAGGCAAACAATTACACCTATTTATATTTCCACACAGGAGAGAGAGGCTTCTAACAACTCATCCAGAAGGATCATCATAGAATCTCATTCTAAGGGAAAAGGCTGCTACGGCCTTTTGTAAAAGAGCATATTTGAGACATTACCAGAGTGCATCTATCTATAAGATTTTTTTTTCTCTCTAATGACAAAACAAATGGACAATGTAATAAAATTCTCAGGCTCTATGATCCCCTGGCCACCATCATGTAGGACATTTTAGTTCAGTGGTGATAGATGACTTTCCAGCAGCTCTGGCGTGCACCTGCCACCACAGTCTGCAAGGGGGCTTAGGGATGAACCTCAAAGTCAGGAGAAGGTGACCAGTGCCTGCCCATAATCCTGCTCTCATTTTAATCTTGCAGCTTCCTCCATTCCCAAAAGCCCCACATACCAATAATATTAAAGAAATTTCTTTCTTCTTTTCCTTCCTGGAGTAATTTTTTCACAACTTAATCATTGGTTCTTTATCAAGACTTTCTTTTCCATTTTGTTAGATTCTCTATTACCATTATGTGGACTGTTCCCTTTCTTATATTTGCACACCATGAAGCAATGTCAATCACTGGCTCTTTACAATGTCATTTGGTTGCATACATCCTAAATATTCTTTTCAATTTAGTTCTTTGTCTAGGTACCTTTCTTTCCTTCCTTCTTTTTTGTTCTGCCAATATATGGTGCTGTTTCCTTGTTAATTATTCATTAGTTTTGCCTGTTTGTTTTCTTCTAAAGTTCTAGGCAAAGTAAAAAATATAAATAATGAGAAACATTAAAATGAAAAATTCATTTAGAAGTCATAACTTTAAAGGATAGAGGAGATAACACAAATCCCAGTGAATGGATTACACATGTTCTAAGAAAGTAGTAGATTTTACCCAATGTTCAAGTATTTAAATTGCTAAATTCTAAGAAATTTTTAACCTCATAAAATCTCATCAAATATGGGGAAAGAAAAATAACAGTTAAACTTTATTATGTCAAAGATGATAAATACTTCACTGAGAAATTACATATAGGGCAGTGGTTAAAAAACAAGGCTCTTGAGTTATGCATGTATATATGGATTTGATTTTTATCTCCTTTGTATTAACTACATGCGCCCAGCCAACAGTTTGTAAGCCTCGATTTATTTACTTATAAAATGAGTTTAATGATGGTAGCTCTCTCATTGGGTTATTGATATGACTGCATAAGAAAAAACATACAAAAAATTGGACAGAGAAGTGTCCAGAGAAAAATACTTTGTCGTTGTTAATAATTAGCATTATTGACTCAAACTGAGGTATTAATTAAGAAACCATAGAAATATTAGACCATTACGATCCTAAACTCATTGGCTCAGTAATAATCCAACAATAACAAAAGAAGAAGTAGGAGAAGAAGGAAAAGCAGAAGCAGAAGCAGGAGACACAGAAGGAGAGGCAGGAAGATGCGGAGAGAGAGAGAGAAGGAAGGGGAGAAAGAGGAGAAGGTTTGTTGCTCACATGTTCTGCATGTCTTTTGTTGGTAGGCTGTGCTTCAGTTCAACATCATCATGACTTTGGGACCCAAGCATCAGAGCAAGCTCTGTCTTCTGTCTGAAATGTTTTCTTTTGTAGCAGAAAGGAAAAATAAAAGATAAAACGTACACCTGTTGGCTCTTTAGTCTTTGGCTTGAATGGAGTCTTAATCAGGTTAAGTCTTAACCTGGCCTAGGAGAGGATAAAAAAAGATCCAGGAGCTCCAAAAGCTTTGCATTGAGAGAGAGTCAAATCTTACATGTTATAAACTGAGTGGTAGAATAATCAACCTAGATCGGTACCGGAAATTACCACCTAAGCCCCCCAAAAAATTATTTCGAGGATAGTAGCTATATACTGAAAAAGCTGAAAAGACCTGGTTCTGAATTCTCATCTTCAGCCACTCATCTCTTTTACACACTAATAGAAGACAGGCATGTAATTTTATCATTGAAATTAAGGTTCTGAAAGTATTTATTTTGATGTGGTGTTTATGAATGCACCCAAGGGGATTTTCCTAAGCAAAAATCAACCTTCTGAAATAATAAATTTGCTTGGCATTTCTACTATGAACCCAGAAATGTTTTTAATATAGAAGACGCCTGCACAGTACCCACCCCTTAGTAATACATATATATCCACAGAGATAATAATCAAGAACTTATGGTCAGCAGTGTGTCTGTAAACAGCCCATGAACCTGAGAAAGCCTGACCAGTCCTCAACTTTAAATGTTTATTTTCAACAGGAGATGATACCTTCCCTCCTAAAGTCTCCATTAAAAACTATGGACAGGGGCGCCTGGGTGACTCAGTCATTAAGCGTCTGCCTTGGGTTCCGGTCATGATCCCAGGACCCTGGGATCAAGCCCTGCATCGGGCTTCCTGCTCAGCGGGAAGCCTGCTTCATTCTCTCCCACTCCCCCTACTTGTATTTGCTCTCTCTCTGTCTCTCTCTCTCTCACATAAATAAATAAATAAATAAAAATAAAAACTGTGGGGAAGTCCATATCTCAAGTCTCCACAAGTTCTGTTTAAAAAAGTGAAAAACAACAAAAACAAAATAAGCATGTCTCCATCCCTTTGATTCCATTATGACTAACCTCCTTTGCTAGCTAAATTTTCTGAAGGGCTCTCCCTATCTCTCTGTATTCTCTGATCTCCCCTTCTGATTGTTCCTCACTTTCCTGTAATCTGACCCTCCCCCCATCCCACATTTACAAAATACTAACGTTGTTTGAGACCTGTGGAAAGATGATGCAACTGGTCATTTGGTTTTGTTCAAAAGACTTTAACTTCTTTTCTTGACCCCCTTTAAAAATCTTAGTGACAACAGGATGCAAATTGAATAATTCAGTAGCAGGTGGCTATTGGATTGAGCATTTGTTAAATTATTCGTGACCTTAGAATGAGCAGTTTCACTGGCTATCCTGCTTTTTACAGCACATCAGTGCTATGTTAGACTGGAGACACACAATTTGTCTTGAAATTTTCTCCTTCCTTGACTTTCAAGATACCACTTTTTCTTGATTTGCTTTCCAACCCTCTCAATACTCCACAACTATTTTCTTTTTAGCCCCGTGGCTACTCTTATTCTAGACATTCCTTAACTGCTGGTGTAAATCAAGATATTATTTTTGCTCCCTTTCTTCTTACTGTACATAGAATCTCCTGAGTCAGCTCATCATTTTGCCCACCCTGAATTTGTCTTTATTTCTTCCTCACAGTGAATGGTATTACTAACCACTTTTGTGCCTAAATCAGAAATAGAAGCTTTACTCTTGATTCTTCTCTCTCCTTTATCTCATCATATTCCAACTGTCACAGACTCCCCCGCCCCCCTTCTCCTACCTCTAAATATATCTCGAAGCAATCCTTTCCTTTGCCTTCATCCTCAGGCTGCTCCCAGTTTGCATTATTTCTTACCCAGGTATTTATATTTTATCAAGCGATTTATGAGAGAAAAGAATCAAACATCCTCAGGATTGTGATCACCCATGAAGACTGACTGGCGTTCTCTCTAATGCTGGATACAATGAGACCTCTCACATTTCTTCCTGGGTTATATATACAAGCATGTGTCATGTAGGCAAACTGCTTATGCCTAGACTGAGTATCAAACCTGAGTGAATATAAATAAATAAGTAATAACCACCAACCAATTTTTTAATTCTTGTTTATAGCCTCATGAACAGTGCAGGTCAGTGGAGTCACATTGAAAGAAATAGGGAATAGGAAACTAGCATGTATTGACATCCATCAATGCCAGATGACCCTAAATACTTTACATATGTTATTATCTCACTACACTACCTAGTTTCTGAAGGCAAGGATGTTGCCCTGTTCAATTCTAAAGCCCCAACATGAATTTTTATGATATAAAAGGTATTCAACAAAATTCACTTATTAACTAAAAGATGTTTATTGCAACTTTGCTGCTATTACAATTTCACAAATGAATGAATCAATATTTGGAACATTAATCTGGATGAAGTTTCATTCATTTGTTCATTTTTTTAAACTGAATGACTTCTGAGAATACATGACTTATATGAATAAAACAAACCAAATTTGTTATTATCACAAAAATTTAAATCCATTGAAGGAGACAGACAAAATAGGGAAAAGAAGGATGGGTAGATGGATAGAGCATCCTGTTTTAGTCACTATTCTTACCTCTAAAGTGAGCCCAAAATTCACAGACTAGTCAGCAATCATCCATTCAGCAAATGTTTGTTGGTACCTATAGAAATAACTAAGCTATTTTTTCAGATACTCATAATAATTTATGAACAAAACAAAACAGGATCATGTGACAGAGTGACTGGAGAGAAGTGGACCAATGTTGGATGTAGTCAGGGAAGGGCAATCTGAGATGAAAACATTTGTGTGAGGAATGAGAAAAGGCAGTCTGTGTGAAAGTCTGGGGGAGACAGGGTCTATGGAGAGAAAAAATTAGTGCAAATGCCTACAAAACAGAAAGAATGGCTGAGTGGCAGCCTTATTCTAGCCCAGAGAATAGAGTGTGGAGTCTGATTCCAAATGTCCTATTGTTTGAGGTCAGCTCAGTAGCCATATGAAAATTAGCTTGAAAATCTATTTTGTTGGAAAATAGTTTTGTCTGTTTATAGGTATTTTGCATATTGGAGTTGTAAATGTTAAAATGGTACCCTAATGAAGTAAAGTTACATAGCAGATAAACAAAGTGTAAATTAGAACCAATTTCAAGTTTTTTTAAAAAAAGTACACGTGTGTGTATTTATGTGTATGTATTTACATGTATGTCTTTACTATAGGAGCATGTAAGAGGTTAATATTTGTCTCTCTAAAAGATTCTTAAGGATAAGTTTCAAAGCCTATATTGTCTTGTAAAAGTCATCTGAATTTAGAAATGCTCCGTTACTTTAACATCCCCTAGTGGTTCTTTGATAAAATTGGGGGTTTGCCTGGCAAATTTAAGCTCTAAGTCTAAAGAAATATATTTTGTTTTTGGAATAAAGAGTCTATTCCATTTACCCAAGCAGAAGAAGAAAAAAAGAAAAAAAAAGATGAAAGAAAACGTTTATCCTTACGACATGATATTAACTTCTTAAAGGATCTAAAGCAATTTTCCTTCAAACTCTACAAATTTGAAATTGACTTCAAAAATGAGAAAATAAAAGTTGCCATCTAAATATCACTACTTATGATTTCCCTCTGACACCAAGCTGAAAACAGTAACTTGATAGACTAGTTTTTGCTCTTATGAAAATGTAAGATTGGGGAATAAAAGGTAAAAGTCCATCAGTAACAGTGATTTGGAGACGTTTCATCCATAGATAGTATTTTCCTCCTCCACATAATTATATAAAATCTATAAGCAAGGCATTCTTTGTCTTCTTTCCCACGTTACATTCGGAAGACCTCTGGTACAAACTCACTAAGTCACAGAGGAAGTCTGGGGCTGAGCCAAGACTTTCAAGTATCCTGTTTGCTAACCTCCTGTTACTTACACTCAACCATGATCCCAACTTTTTTTTTCCCATCTGTGCAGTTGTCATATGTCTTTCAGAATTAAATAAATTGATATTTATGATCAACTCAATGGCTTTATGTAACTTTCCTGTGGTACTTGAAGATACATGGTTAGAGCTGTACCCCTCACTTTGTTTGCTAGTGAAAGGGAGCTCTGTAATCAAGAAGCCTTGATTCCAGTCTTACATACATCAGAATATTTAATTCCAAGCATTTCTAATCAGTCCCCACAGTCATGGGATCCGTAGGTACTTACTTATAATGTCAGCCAGAAATTCACGTCCTAGTCTCAATAACATGTAAATACATGGTTTTTAAAAACTTTTAAAAAATTTTAAGCAAATCCAAACAACCAATTATATTATTTGTCTACTCAATGTCAAATGGCTAGAGTATAGAAGACACTGCAAATGTCAGTGGCATGATTTACAATAGATCTCCTGTCCTGTTAGAATGAGATAGAAACGTTACATGTTCAGAGCTTCAGTGAGATAGGTAAGTATTTAGCTGGGGGCGGAAAAAAGCTAATTTCTTTCACCCTTAGTGGTAGAAAGAGTGGGCATTTCGTTCAGCTGATGTGGTTTTATGCACTCTTATGCTCAAGTTGAAAAATATAAATGTACAATAATAAAGTAATGATAACAGTCATGTTCCATTTTCCTTTTCTATCTTAATAGCTCCAGGTAGGTAATTTTACTGTGTATATAAATCATTAGTCTTCAGCAGCCACTCCGTTCTCTAGTTATTCTTAGGCTCCAAAGCAGTTTTATTTTGCTAAGAGCCATTTCCAATTGTCTCTGGAGTAATGGCAGGGGTGAGGGAGAATTCAAATTAGCTTCAAGGTACATTTACTTCTATTACTCAGGAATAATACCCCTATGACATATAGACCATTCCCTAGTCAAATGCTAATTTACAATTGTCCTGTATCAGTGTAACCAGCAGGTATTGCTAGATCTTTTCTGACTAGGTTTGATTTCAGTGGAGAAACTAAGCATTTTTGATGAGACTAAGCTTCCTCATGAAAAACAAAAGCAACAAAACAGCAATAATGTTTCCCCGTCAAGAAAAGGTTTCAGGGAGGAGTCCAGAAGGAAAATCTATGTAATAAATAGAATTCCCCAAATGGAGCCAAATGAAATGCCAAATGAACTTCAAGGGTTTAATTGATTTACTAAACCACTTCAGTCAGAAAAGTTATGAAAATAAAATTAATTGTGATCAATAAACCTTGTGCAAGTCTTTTAAAGATTTAAATTCATGTTAGGAATCCCTGGTTTTTACTAAGGTTTAATGTTACTGTTTTCATAACTTTTGTGTTCTTACAAAGGTACATTTTAAGTATTTAGGTTACAATTAAGTCTATATTAGTTCTTTTTTTTTGAAGGAATAATGGAATAAATAGAATAAAGAAATAGTGTATTCTTCTTCTTGATTTTTGCTGTTTTTACTATATAAAAGTGCATAAATACAATGTGAAGGCACGCTGGGAAAAGGGGAAGTCTGTGTTCTAATTCCCTCCCAGCTCTAAAGAACAATATAATGCTATTGTACAAGCAAGAACAAATAAATAATATAACTTCTATGTCTGGCACATGATAGACACTTGATAAATATTTACTGAATTGACACTATAGCACCTGGTGGGCAAAACTTGAGAATTAAAATGACAAAAAGAATAGGAATAAAAAGGTAAAGCACAGGCATAAGCATCCATAAGATAGGTCAGAATTGCCTCATTTCAGTTAGTCTCCAGTTCATGCAAGTGAGAAAAAGACCAGTCCATCCTTTAGGTAGCCCTCAATCTTTTGTGGCCTCAGATTGTTTCTTAACAGCTCTAGCTCTTAAGATGGAGATGGAAGCTCTTGTAGAGTAGTACCTGATGTGTCTAGCATCATGCGCCATATTGGTCCAACTCTCAGGTCTACTAGTTACTGCTTTAGAACTCATCATAGAGAGTGTTTTAGTGACAGTTAACTTTTGTACCTCTCACATTTTGTTTGAGCTCATGAAATCCTGCCTGTATCTGGAAAGCTTGTTAATTCATGGATGGAAAGAGGTAGGAGGGTAGGGTGTGCTAGGCAGTTAAGGTGTGCGGCGTTTTTGACATTGTGTCCAATTGCAATCACATAACCACTATCATTTGACCAACTTTTAGGATCTTCCTAGAAATGCAGGGTAAGCCTGAGCCGAGCCATTCATAGACTTTCTGAGCCTAGTAGGAAGAAATTAAGATGGTCGGTTTCCCCACCCCTGAGTATCCTGTCTGGCCTCCTTGCTCCTCTCTTCCTCTAGCATTTGAGACCTGCACCCAAGCATGTGTCACAACTGAGAACAATTGATGTTTGACCTGACACATTCCTCTGCTGATGCTCCCACTCCTTTAGGAGGGTAAGTGGTTGTAATTTGCATTCTTGAAATCTACTGTATCTTGAAAGATTCCTTTTTGAAATTTTTGGCTCTTTCACTGATGCCTGTGGTTTAGATGAAGAGAAAAATATCCAATAATTAGTAGCACACCCTTCCACTAGAAATGAGAGATCTTTCTTACCAGGTTTGTGTTTTATTTCATAATTAACATTTCATAAACAAGTCTCTTTCATAAACAACTCTCCAGTTTGTAGGTTCCAATCAAATGACATTACACCTGCCTCAGAAGAATTAAAGATAACGCTTACACAGCAAAGGCTTCTCTCAGCTCTATCCAACTTTTACCTTATCTACCAATAAGATCCATCCATCATACAAGATTGCATCTCCAAATCAGTAGAAAAATGAGATACAAGAGTCTATCTTAGAAGGAAAGTACTTTTCATCACTAATTTACATGTGCTTTGCTTCCACTGAGTATATATAGAGCAATGGCATACATACATATCACTTAATGAAATATTAAATTATATAATTTCAACTTCAACAATCACCCTATGCTAAATGTTTTACATGAAATTTCTTATTTGATATCCAAAATATATATGTGAGGAAAATATTTTTTGATTTCACAAAAGAAAAATGAAAGCTTATGAGATAAAGTGATCTGCTTAAAAGTGTCCCAGCTATTGAATATAGGACCAAGGGTTCAAATCTAGTTTCACTGCTATTAAAGGCCATAATGTTAAAGAAAATAAAATCTTATCTTCCAGTTTTAATTCTTAAGTATTTACATTGAACATTACCCTCGGAAGAAGGCAAAATTTCTTCTACAAAAGAAAATTACAGATTTAGCAAAAGTCATCTTCTTAATTAAAAAAGCAGTAATAATGATAAATAGTATTATTATTATTATAAATTCATAAATGATTATGAAGTACTCCCAGCTGTTATTCAGGAATAAAGTAAAAGTTTCCCAGTTGTTTATTTTGTGATTTCTAAGAGGTGAAGAGAAAATGATAGGGTTCTCACAGATGCCTGGTTTGTGCTGGTGTCATTTTGCTGTATTTCCTGTCCCTCAGAGGTGCGGGTGGGGAGCAGGCCCTTGGGTAAGAGCTTCACTTTGAACCTGGCCTATCACTTCTTCAAGGAGTGAAGAATCTTGCACTCAGGCCCACTGACAGAACCTGCCCTTCTTCTATTTCCATCATGCTTTCATGTTTCTGATTCTTCAGTGAGCTTCAAGATTCACAAGGAAGGTTCAGGGTAACAGTGGTCAAAGAAAGAGCTGTTTGTTCCTCTAGCCATTTCAGTCAGCCCAATGAACTCTGCGCCACCCAGATCAGGCAAAAGCCATCACATCCAGGAAAGACTCCAGGTAGAATTGTCAGAGCTCAATCTCAAGACCCTGGGATCATGACCTGAGCAGAAGGCAGACACTTAATGACTGAGCCACCCAGGAACCCAAGGACATACTTTATGCATTATCTTGCTAACTTTTAATTAGTAGAAGAGAAAATTGAGGATCTGAGAACCTATATGAATGGTCTGTGAGATTTATATTCTAATCCTGGGTTTTTGGACTCCCAGACAAATGCCTTTTATATCATACCACCTACCTAAAATAAATGTCCAAACCCAGGCTAAGTTGGAGGATTTCTTTTCTTTCTTTCTTTCTTTCTTTCTTTCTTTCTTTCTTTCTTTCTTTCTTTCTTTCTTTCTTTCTTTCTTTCCTTGTGTGTGTGTTTTCACATCTATTAAACACACATCTATTAAACCATTAGCTACAGTAGGCAAGCACAGCACTTAATTTACCATTGCATTCTTAACATAGGTTCATGCACCAAAATCTAGCTAAAATTTAGACTCCAAAAGAGGAACCTCAATCCCTCAGAGCTATGGTTTTTCACCTGCATATTTGGGGAAGTGTCAATCCCTCTGAGGGAGTGATCAGGAGCTAGAGTCCAAGTCTTATGGTTTCACCTGTATAATTGTTAGACCTCTGCCATCCCTTGAGCATTCCAGCCAGGGATGAACCATTCCTGTGCCTGCTATGAACTGTGACCTATGTCAGAGACTTGAACCCTGGCAACTCTAGGAACTGAGCAGTCCTCCCTCATCTGCCACCTCAGCATTCATCCTGGTTCCATTGCCTCAAGCATGCAACCAGTTTCCTTGGAGTAGATTTCAGTACTCTGGAGGAGGCTAACGCTTTCTCTGGGAAGCTAGCCTATGGAGAATGTCTCCATCAAGTAAGCCCTTACTACCCACAACACATACTCATTATCTATTAACTACTTGACAAACACCCAGCAGTGTTAGGAAAACTAACAGGATTATTTGATTCTGAATATTAGTGACCTCGCATATTTTTTAGACACTAATATTCATGTTTGGCATTTCAATTAAATTGTAAATGCCACAATTACTTCTCCTTGATTTTTAGAATCTTCCCAGGAATAAAATATGTACCAGTATGTCTTTTTAAAAAAATATTTTATTTATTTATTTGAGAAAGAGAGAGAATGAGCAGGGAGAGCAGCAGAGGGAGAAGGAGAAGCAGGCTCCTAGCTGAGCAGGGAGTCTGACATGGGGCTCGATCCCAGGACACTGGGATCATGACCTGAGCCAAAGGCAGATGCTTAACCAACTGAACCACCCAGGCTCCGCACTAGATGTCTTTTTAATTTGGGATTCCTATGAATCCAAATGTCCTTCTATGTGGTCCTACTACTAAAACTATTTAATGTAGTTCCTGGTGTTAATGTAGGGCTTAGTTTAAAGATATATTGTCTTGGTGGAACAGTTAGTAATAATCCTGCCTGTGTATTAGAATCATCAGGAGGTTTTAAACATCCAAATGTCCCAGCCATATCCTAGACAAATCAAATCAGTATTTCTTGACTTGGGATCTAGTCACCAATATTTTTTAAACTTCCAGATAATTCCAACGTAAAGCCAAGGCTGAAAAGCTGTTTTTAGTCTGTTGTAAGTCACATAATAGCATGTATTATATGACTGGCAAAATGATAACATGGTTTTGTGTGTATATTTTATATATATATATGTATATGTACATATATATACATTTATATAATACACACATGCCTGCATTTGTGTGTATTTCTTGCTAATAAAATAGATAATTTTAAAAAATTTACATTGTCAATCACAAATGTATCTATTACAGAGATGCAAGTAGCAATTTATTTTTCTACAAGCAGTCAGTATATTAAGTTTATACTTTTCAATGCTTATTTAGAGTATTTGCATTGTCCTGATGGAAATCTGGTACCCAGATATTTTAGGAACACCTCTGCTTAAAGATTTCACCAAGGGAATTACCTCAAAATTTCACTAATCAATTCTTGAATATTTTCTGCCATTACCTGATACCTGGGAAGCTGATTTAGATAAAAATAGATGCTAACCAATGCATTTGCTTGCTGCTGTTTAAAAAGACATATATCAGCATCCTCAAAAGCAGTATCATCAAATCATGGGAATTAATCAATTATTTCAGGCCACTATGTTGCAGACTCAAGTTTGAAGGCATGCTAATGGAAGTATATTCTCTTTGGAGCTAATTCGGGTTTTCTCTTCTGAAGTCATTTCTTCGGGTTGAGCCACAAGGATTTGATTATTCATCAATTATTCAATAAAATACTTGTGAAGTCTACACTTTGTGTTGGGCCTTTTTTATGCGATGTTTGGGTTTTAAATAAGTAAAGAAAAAGCATTTCTATTTTACATAAAACACTTAGGATCTAGCAAAAGAGCTCATAGCTATTTTCATAAATATGTGTCTGCTTCTACTAAGATGCTGAGGCTTCCGTATGAGAAGGGCACCTACATAATTCTGTATTAACTGGCAGTGAAGCACTCCCCCTTTGTTGCCCTAGAGCTACCCAGTCACTAGCGAAAATAAAAGATGAGTATTTCATAATCTCTATCGATGAGGTAACTTTGCACCTGAACTATATCCGTGTATGTGAATAACTCCCTAAATAAAACTTCTAAATGCATAACATTTGATTAAGATGGAAGGAATTATAAAACTTTAACATATTTTAAGGTTGTGAAAAAGTAGGAAGTTTGTTATGATTTTTTCCAAAAAAGACTATCTAACATGAAGGAATGACTTAGAATTAATCGAATTAAAAGCAAGCTGATTTTTAACTTTATTTGAAAAGCAATACACTTAATTAAGTCATCAGCACCTTCTCAGCCTACATTTCTACAAAAAGCAGGAAAGATTCTCACAATGAATAAAATTCTCTGAAGTGTCAAAATATGTAACACCAGTGTCACAAGCAGGGAATTTAAAAATCAGGGTAAACAGATCTGATTTGGGACAAGGAGGATTTATTAAATTCAATTATAATTTTTAATTATAATATATAATTTATTCTTACTTTGGATGTCTTTAATCATAAAATCACTAAAATTCATGTACATAAAAGTTGAGAAGAAACATGTTATGACTGTGTTGTCCAGATAAGGAAAACTTTGAAACAGAGCATTTAGGTAATTTGACATGTATCACATAGCGAGTAAGTGGCAGGTCCAGTAAGAGAGAATTGATCGAGCCCTCACCCATAAAAATTTCCTAAGAAGAATAATAAATGACATGAGTCATATTCCAGAAGTGATAGAATGGCAATGTAGGGTTTTTTTTGTTTTGTTTTGTTTTTTAAGATTTATTTATTTACTTATTTCTTTGAGAAAGAGAAAGCATGAGGGAGAGGGGAAGCAGACTCCCCACTAAGTGGGACTCCATCTCACAACCCTGAGATAATGACCTGAGGCGAAAACAAAAGTCAGACTCTCAACCAACTAAGCCACCCAGGTGCCCCCTTTTTATCTTTTAAATAAGTTCTTTCAATGGTCCATTTTCTAATATGAGTTAAGATTCTTAGGGGATCTCATGACTCTGGTGATAACTATCACCACTATCACAACTTTCAATTTGTTCCATCCCATGACTACAATGAGAGATGGGCATTTTCTGAGATTTAAAATATTCTAAAGGATACTTCTGTTATAACATAATGGGGTAAAGACTGCATACTTTGGAGACTATGTGTGAGCATTACAGACAAAAATATATTTGTCCTAAATGTTTTCATCATCCCCAGCTCCTGTTACGGATCTCCCTACCCAGCCTCTCCCAGAGCCAATTACACTTTGTTTCATATGTGACAGTGAAGACTTCCAGATGAGTTTAATGCGAATGTAAGGAATTGCCACATCAATAGAGGCAAAAAGAGGCAATAATCACCAGTTTTAAGGTCTAAAGAGAAAGCAGAGCATGTGGCAACCACTTTTAACCTTTTTCGTGCACCAAATGAAAGGCAGGATGAGGACTAAGAGAAAGAGTTCAATGTAACGTGTTTATATCTCTCTGTGTCTGTAACTCACAGTTAGTGGCCTGCTCTTGACCAGTTATAGGGACGTAAGAGGTGGAGCTCAGGGAAGAAATCGAAAGTCTACTTGGTTTGTTTTTCTGAAGCGATTGTTTTGCAACTGACATTTTGTGTCTCCTCAGATCCTTAAGAATGGCTCAGTTAAAAAGGTAGTCCCTTTAGTGAGTCTGAGCCGGAGATTAAGAAATGCTGAAGATGGAAGAGTGTGTGAGGTCTCAGAAGAGTGCTTCCCAAACATTAAGATGCCTACAAGTGCCCCGAATCTTGTTAAAAGTGCAGTTTCTGGATTAGTAGGTCTGAACTGGAGCCTCCGCCTCTGCTTTTCTGACAAGTTTCTCACAATACCACTGCTGCCAGTTTTTGGATACAGATTAGCTCAGTTTTAGAGCATCAGACGACCTGAAACATAAGGCCAAAGTATGCCCCAAAAGAAGCATTGTAGTTTTGGGTTAAAAAAAAAAAAAAAAGAAAGAAAAGAAAAGAAAATTGGTTATAGGATTAGCAGCCCCCCAAAAAGAGTCGTGTCATTTGTTAATTAATATCAGGTGTTTCTTTTTTTTAAAAAATGGTCTTGTTCATTCATTTGAGAGAGAGAGAGAGAGAGAGCAGGAGCAGGGGGAGAGGCACTGGGAGGGGACAAGCAGACTCCACATGGAGCAGGGAGCTCAATATGGGGCTGGATCCCAGGACCATGACCCCAACCAAAGGCAGACTCCTAACTGACTGAGCCACCCAGGCACCCCAATATCAGGTGTTTCTTTCCTGCATTTTAAAAGAAATCTCATTTTTAAAACAAAACTTCTTCCTACAGATAGATTTCTACAAGTTGAAACAATAAGCATACCAAGTGGGCACAAATGCATTTTCTTTCTTTCTTATTTAAGTCAACCAATTATCGACATGCGAATTATCTATTTTCTGATAATTATGGGTTTTCTAAGACCAGTTGCTTATCCCATACCAGCTTTCCAAAAATAGTGCATTCTGGAGGCTCAATCCTGCTATTCTGTCAGTGTGTGCACACAGCAAATATAGATACATTTATAACATGAGCCCAGTGAATATATAATTAGGAGAAAGTTTTGAGAGAGAGAAATAACTGTATTTGAAAGACAAAATTATATACACATCCATATATATCACACACACACACACACACACACACACACACTATAGTAGACTGAGACTCCAGTCATCTCTGTTTCAGGGTTCCCACAATCAACAAACCATGTAAGAACCCTCAGCAAGTCTGAACATCTTCAGACCTTACTTTGTTTGTCTGTAAAATGAAGGATCTGAGACACATTATCTTTAATCAGTTTCCTTCTAGTTATAAAATTCTATGGATAAGAAACAACTGAATATCTTTTAAAAGACTTCTTTCTTGAGGTTGCCTCTCTTTCTCAAAGGAGACAGATACTGTTCCTTTCTGTCCTGTAGGACACTGTGACCCCACTCTCTCATCAGTAGCAGAATATTTATGGAAAAAAAAATGCTGATGGTGACTTTGAGACCCGATTTAGTTTGTGTTCCTAAGATAAAAATGCTCCTCACCAGTCCTTTTAATTGAAAGTAAATGGTATTAGGAAAGTGATTACTACAGGGGAAAGAGAAGGGTGCCCCTGCTTATGGGCTTTACTATCAAGAGTGTTTCTTTAAAGGGCCCATTCAATAGAGAGATGCCTGGTAGGCAGAAAACAAGCAAAAATAAGATATTAGCTTCTATTGTTAAGTGAGTCCCTTGCTGCCTCATTTACCCAAATAATAAAATAGAAAATTAGTTCAAATTCCTTTAAGAAAAATACCACTACTGCAAGAACCTCTATATCTTCCCTAAACATGACCAAGTTATCTGCCAAAGGTATCTTTTATTCTTAGATGAAATTAAGACTCATTGAGCATATGTGACGCACAGTGCTAGAGGTTGGGGTTATATAGATGAATAAATAGCATTTCCTGCCATGCAGGATTTCATTTATAGCGGTGACAGAGACATAAAACTAAAGGGAAAATGACATATATTTCGTGTTTGCCACATGCCAGCCCTTCTGGACCAGGTATATCTATTAGATTATTTTAGCTTCAGTTCAACAACTCAGCAGAGTAGGGATATGTGTCCCTTTGCCCAGGGAGGAACTCGAGACTCAGAGAGATTCAGTGGAAGGCCCAAGTAATAGCAAGTTCAGCGAGGCTTTGCCCTCCTGTTTTTCTGACTTCCTAACTTTCACTTGCTCAGCACAGCACTACTCAGCCACCCAGATTAACTGAAATACTCCATGATACTGAGTGCAGTGAAGCCCAGAAAGAGATGAAACTCAATCTGCTTTGAGAAAACAGAGAAGCCTTGACATGGTAGGAAACACGTAAGCTATGCATGCCTCAAGGAGTAAGGGTTTTGCCTGGAGGAAAAGGGCACCGCAGGCAACGGGAACAGTGTCATCTATTCAGCTTCCGGTGATGACAAAAGCTTGCACGATACAGCAGGAATGTCTGACAAATTTTTTTTTAAGATTTTATTTATTTATTTGACAGCAGAGACCACAAGTAGGCAGAGAGGCAGGCAGAGAGAGAGGAGGAAGCAGGCTCCCTGCTGAGCATGTGGAGCCCCATGTGGGGCTCAATCCCAGGACCCTGAGACCATGACCTGAGCTGAAGGCAGAGGCTTTAAACCCACTGAGCCACCCAGGTGCCCCTCCCCCCCATGTAGCTTTATAAAACCTTTTTTTTTTCCTTTTTGACAGTGATGTTTTTGCTTAGTCACTTTGGCTGCCATAACAAAATACCATCAAGTGGATGGCTGATAAACACAGAAATTCATTTCTGACAGTTCTGGAGGCTGGAGTTCAAGATCTGAGCACCAGCAGCGTGGAGTTCTGGTGAGAGCCCTCTGCCAGGTTGTAGACTAGCAAATTCTCTTTGTGTCCTCATGTAGTGGACGGCAGAGCAAAGGAAGCAAGCTCTCTTAGAACTGATGAGAATACCTTCATGATTTCATCTGATCCTAATTACGGCCCAAAGGTACCACTTCTTAATACCATCACACTGGTGGGGGTGGGGGGGGAGCACCTGAGTGGCTTAGAGGTTTCAGCCTTTGGCTCTTGATTTTGGCTCAGGTCATGATCTCAGGTTTCTGGGATCGAGCCCCACATCGGGCTACTCGGGCTATGCACTCAGCAGGACGTCTGCTTGAGATTTTCCCTCTCTCTCTCTCTCTCTCAAATAAAGAAATCTTAAAAAAAAAATACCATCACATTGGGGATAAAGTTTCATTATAGGAATTTGAGGGAGGGGAGCATAAATATTCAGCCCATTACACCTTTAAAAAGTAAAGGTGTATATGTTTAACAAAATACAGATTTAGAAGACAACATCATTTTAAAAAATAGACCATAAGACCTACTTTACAAAATATATCTAATTTAATAAACACATAACCTTGTTCAAATCATGACAGTTTAATGGACTCTTGCATCTTTTTAAGGGCTTGTCATTTCAAAATACATCTTTATTATAGTCAGAACCAGCTAGATCATTTTGGGTACCATAACACCTTTAGTCTCGAGGTTCTTACCAACTCAGTAACAACATGTAATTGGAGAGCAACATATAGTATGCCAAAAAGTAGGTTATTGAAATTTGGAGTTAGTAAGAATCTAATTTTGATCCATTTTCCATTATATACAAATAAAAAATATCCAAGGCTTTTTGTGCAGCACTTTTGAAATGACAAAATAAAACTTTGCCTGCATAAAAATGGAGCTTTCCCTTATACAAGATGGAGGAGAGAATGGAATGGGCTGGTGATTGTTTTTTGCAAGACAAGTAGTCTTAGTGTTTACAAAATTCCATAGGATTTTTACATTTTTCAATCAGTGCTTACAGAGGTGAAAATCAGTACTTCTCCTTGGAATTGGTTTCTAAAAACTCTCTAAAAACTCGCTACCATGCATATGCTTGAGAGTCCTAATTTCATAACATTTTTCACTGAACTTGGAAAGAAAGTTTTCACTTACCACATAATAATTTCATCTTGTAAATTGCATAGTGGTTCATATAACACATTCCCATTTAATAGCACATGGCTTGTTTTAGAGTACAATGAAGTTATATAGTATCAATAACATACCCAATGTTCATCTGAATTTTATAATATATATCTTCCATATATGCATATATGAGGCTAAATATGTACATGTGTGATTATATATATATGTGGTTAACATCTTTTCCTTCTATTAGGAAATACTATGTGTTTATCATCCGTCATCACGTTTCTATCATTTCATCGGGTCTACAGTGCCCCATGCTCATGGAGTTCCTAACTCAGTGCCCAAACAGGGAAAATATAGGAAATGATGCAGAAAATATATATCACATAAAGAAATCATCCTAGACTGTACAAACTGTATATGAAATTAGATTAGCTTTGAAAGGGTCTTTTACTTAGGGTTGGAAAACAATGGGACAAGCGGAGTATAAAGAGAATGAACTTCAGAGCAAAACTTGCCTAGAGTCAAACACTGAGGCTACTATTTACTAAATATTTAAAGCCATGTGGAGTATTAAACTCTCT
The DNA here is from genome assembly GCF_010015895.1 of Lontra canadensis. Taxonomy (NCBI): domain Eukaryota; kingdom Metazoa; phylum Chordata; class Mammalia; order Carnivora; family Mustelidae; genus Lontra; species Lontra canadensis. The sequence continues at coordinate 18,096,703 of NW_022631027.1, forward strand.
GGGGATCTGATGATAACATTAAACTCAGCTTTTTGTGAAGTCTTTTCTGGTCCTTTGACCTTCTCTATCAAGATCTCCACGAGACTGCTGTCCTCCTGTAGAACTGGATTTCTATTTCTATTTTAACATTCACCCTGTCATTGTTTATAGTTGGTGTACGCCAGGTATCATAAGCAGACCAGGAGATCTTTGAGGGCAGGGAGCATTTAAATGTCTCTTTATCATAAGTATTTAGCATAGTTACAGATATACAATAGAGTAAAAATTCAAAAGCATTCACTGAGTCAATGAAAATTAGAGCAGAGCATTGTTTTTAAATCACTGTTATAATAAACTTTCCCAGCAGAAGGCCTTCTCTTTTTTAGAAAAGCAGTGATTTTCAAAATTACCGAATAAACACTATGAAATTCACCTACATAGAGGATTTCAGTATTTTTCATTTCCTATGAACATTCAATTCACAGAAAATATGAATATAAATAACTTTCTTATAAGAAACACGATCATTTCTTGCTGAAACAACTCAAATTTTATCAGCGCAGATGTACTAATTTCTATTTAGCAGAATTTAAAATTTGGTTGCTTCTACCTCCTTTAAGAAATCAGTTTTAGGGGCGCCTGGGTGGCTAAGTTGGTGAAGTGTCTGCCTTCAGCTCAGGTCGTGATCCCAGGGTCCTGGGATTGACCCCCTTCTCTGGCCCTCATCAGGCTCCCTGCTTAGTGGGGAGCCTGCTTCTCCCTCTCCTTCTGACCCTCTGCTTCTCCCACTTCCTTCCCCCTGGCATGCTCCCTCTCTCTTTTTCTCAAATAAATAAATAAAGTCTTTAAAAAAGAGAAATCAGTTTTAAGTAAACACATTCATGATTTCCTTTAATGTATGTCTGTATTGCCATTTTATCTAAAACATCTTTCTTGAGCCCCAGCAATGTGGTTAGCACCATATGAGGCACTTGGGGGGACTAAAAGAAGAGAACACAATTCAATTCTTGACTTTGAAGCTCTCAGCCTGGTGAGGGAAACAAAGATGTAAATAAACATCACAGCACAAGCCGGCAGGTGTTATAATAGAGCTAAGTATGTTCTATTATGGAGGCAGAAAGGCTGGAGTAACTGTAATTTTTTTTTTTTTTTTGCTTGTTTGGAACTGGAAAATAATTGTGAATTATACTAATAATGAAATCTAGGTCCCTACCATTATAGCTGCCTTCCCTTTGAAATGCCTTTACTTTAATGGCTTTGTGAAATAAAGACTGTGACTATTGTAGATAAGCCCTGAAAAGCAAACACTGATTTTAAAAAGGAAATGCATCACAGGGACAAGGGCTATGCCAGTGCATTTAAACTGATTTTAGCAAATATTGAAACTTTATCTGACACCACAGTGATCTAAACAAAATTATAATAAAATTACCTGTAATTAGAGAGTGAAATTTCTCATGGAAAGCTTTCACTTGGGGCCTCTGGAAACAATAGAGTTTTCATTTCTTCCTGGCAGACTTATGATCTTTGTTTGGATAAATATTGTGTGGCATTTAAATTAGATCCTCTTTCCAGAACATCCAATGGGGATTTGAGGGGGAAAAACAATTAGGCTGGCACAGACTAACTAACGTTAGTCTGCTTATATTTTGTCAAAGACAGCCCCTTAAATCTCTGTCTAGGACAGCATATAGTGGGTGGGAGGTTGGGGGAACCAGGTGGTGGGTATTAGAAAGGGCACGGAGCACTGGGTGCGGTGCAAAAACAATGAATACTGTTACTCTGAAAAGAAATAAAAAATTTAAAAATTAAAAAAAAAACATGGAATGTATTTGTTTTTGACTAGAAAAGATCAAGTTCCACCATTGTCTCAACAATGCAAAGTAACTTCAATATTATATAAAGTACATAGTCTTTAGATGGGAAAACACAAACGGCCATCTTTAAGAAACTCATGTTCTGACCCTCAGTTTTTCTCATATGTAGAATGGGATAATAAGGTTAAAAGCAGCATCTCCTGGGAGAGAAGTCATTCCTGAGACACCCCTTCTCTTTTCCCTGCTCATACATTCCATATCTTGATGCTTTCTGAGTACTTTGTTTATACTCTTCTTTTCCTTGTTCTACCTAGTGTAACAATGGAGAAATTTATATCAGTAACCCAGGGCAATTCTCAGCCTCCTTCCTCAGTCCCCTTCATCCCACAAAAATATGTCTAGAGGGATGATTGTGTGAATTATTAACCATTATTATTCTCAAAGTTTCATGTTTTCCCATCCACCAATTATTTAATCAAATGCATTTATTGCTGTAAGAAACTCAAGAAATGGATTTCAGTTTTAAAAACTTAGGTATGTAGATTTTTCTAAATTTAGGGCCAGGAGGTATTGGATATAAATGGAAGGTATTGCTATCATAAATTTGTGGCTTCTGTCCTGAAAGCAGGAAAGGGAAGGGAACAAAAGAACTATGACTTAGACGCTGGTCGGCCTTCTCTAGGGCGTATTTGAGAGCAGGGCTGGCCTGTGCATCTGCTCTCCCCAGTAAACTCTGGGAAAGTGGTAGGAACTTTCATGAGAACAAATGAAATGGTTGAATGGATGTGTGAGCAGTGAACCTGAGATGGTGTCCCCTGGCCCCAGGAGAGAAGGACACTGTTTTGGCTTCATCATATGGTGGCGTAGATGTGACACCAGGAGCTGTGGGACCCTAAAGTTCCGGCATCTGTACCCAGAGGACACAACAATGACTACTTCCTTTTCTGCAGCTCACCTCTTGTCTTCCCCCTCTCCAGGGTGCAGCTCAGTTCCCCTCTTCCGAAGTAAGGGTGCCAATCCATCAGGCCACAGATAGACTGTTGCTCTTTGAAATACTCACAATTTACCACACTTCTCTTTGAGCACTTGTTACCTTTTCTCCCTGGGAAGATTATAAATTCCTTCAAGGCTGATTCATATTTTGTTTTTATATCCTCAGTGCCTAATGTAGTGCCGACATATAATGAGTACGCAATAAATATTCGCTGAAAAATTAATCTGCATATATTTAATCATAAATTAGAAAATAGTCTTGATGGGAAACATGAAAATAAGGTAAAGTTACTGAAACCAGGTGAAATTGAAAGGCATATTTGAATGGTGATAATGTAAAAATCAAACAAAGGGAATAAAAATCAACATCATTACCCCAGTTCCTGTGGTCTATGAATATAACCACATGACTGAAGTAATCTTTCCCTTTCCTCATACTTAAAGAACACACACACACAAAATCAATATTATTAGCCTAAGTAAAATTTCACCCTGACATCGCCTCCCAATGGCCACGAAAGAATACTAATGGTCTTGTTGTGATATTTGGATAACCTGGAATGTCAATATAAATTAATTCTGCTTCTCCTGCTTGCCAGCTTATATCTGCAACCAATTCATAACTTCCCTTCTCAAACTTGTGCCCGAATAGACCACTTTCCTGGCAAACACTCAGCTAGCCCTTCCCAGGCTTTAACATCTCTATGATCTCTCTCTGACAACCTTCAGAGAATGTCCTGTCCCTCACAAACTTCTATCTACACAAATGTGAAGAAAAAACACCTTTCTTCCCAAGGAAGCTAAAAAAATCTTTTTTTTTCTCTCTCTTTGAAGCATGAAAGAAAAGGTTTATTCCCATCAGACTAAGTAAATAAGCAATAAAGCTTGAATCAAAGGTGCAAGAAGAGGAGTTTTCAATCCTGCCTGAAGAATGTTTATATATGTTGGTTAATTCCTTAGAGAAATGATTTATTGAGTAAAATATTTATTTTCTGCAAAAGTAGTGACTAAAAATAAAGTCATGATATTCTTTGTGCAGGTGCGAGAGAAAGACTCAAGAGATCGTCGTGGGAAAATGTCCAAAGATTTTACACATTATGGATACTTCACCTGAAAACAATCCAATCAAGGCAAGTAAATATAGGGGTCCATTCATTCATTCGTTCATTCTTGGAACGGCTTTTTAAAAATCACCTGTCTGCTATGCGTAAATGTAATTCCTGGAATGTTCTTCCATCTTACTAAAAGGCAAATCAAAATACTGTAACCCCCAAATCAATGGCCCTCTATTGAGGCCAGAGTCAGAGGAAGATTCTAGGCAAATATTCCTTTGAGAGGCCTGATAGTTACCTTCAGTAAGAAGCCAGATTTGGTTTACACATGCAAAGACCATGCAAAACAATTGCAGAATCTGTACCCAGGTATTTGTGAAGAGGGAGAGAGTGAAATGTGAGAAATAAGTTACTTTATAGACTGGTGAAAAACTTAACTGACTCTCAGAAATATATGGAGAGTATTTAATGAGTGAAAACAAACCACAAACTGCAAAACTAATCAGCCAAAAGAAAAGAAGAAAAAGAAGGTAAAGAATTGCAGAGGCAAAATCCAAAGGAATTTAAGTTTCACTAATTATGTGGCAGACATTTTTCTTCTTTGTGATTGCATTTTATTGCATTTTATTCAAAGTTGTAGTTACTTCTCAGCAAATCCTAAACCATTAAAATGTCCCTCTTAAGAGAAAAAGGGGCTAACCAAGCCAGAATAATGAATAAAACTTTGTATCTTACGCTTTCTTTAACCTGAGCGTCTAATGATACTGAATGTTTGATGCACAACTAAGACATCAACTGTCTATCCTTCCTTTAAATTAAGGTGAATGCAAAGTAAAATTTAGCAGCATGTAACTGTTTGGTATACCTCTTTTTATTCTGTGTCTTTTTCTCTTTGACCATTTGCCAAGTTTATCTCTACGCTTTTCATATCTTCATTGCTGTTGGGAAGAGAGAATTTCAATAAACCTATGAAAAAAGGGTCTAAAGGTGATTGTGGTTTGTACTTGAAATTTTCTTATACACACCATGTTTATATTTGTTATGACAGAATAGGAATCATAGTGAATAGTAAATATATTAGTAGTAGGCAAAATAACCTTAATGGTTAAGCACATTATAGGTGGACTGCATAAATTAAAAATCCCAGGCCTAAAACATACTAACTGCATGAACTTGAGCAAATCCTTTAATCTCTCTGTGGTTCCATTTTTAAATGTAGAAAATGGGCTTCATAATGATAGTATCTGTCTCTTGGAGGTGTCGGGAGGAATAGTAAGTTAATATACGTGGTATATTACATATCCATGTAATATACGTGGAAAAGTGTCTGGCATATAGTAAACGAAATATAAGTATCTAGTATTGTAATTAGCAACAAGCAACTTAAACAATTTCAGACTTCTCTCCTGAGTCATCACCCTGGGGCTTTGTGCCATTTGGGGCTTTATAAGAAAAAATAAATGAACTTCTGTGTATGTTACATCAGCTAGCATTCGTTTACCTAATTCAGTTGTCATGCATGGTTTCTGCATCCATAAGTGTATATGTTCACTCTCTGGTTGAAAATTCTATAAATGACACTAAGTTGCAAATTTCCCCTTCACATTTATCCATTCACATTTAAACATGTAGATCTAATTAATTCATGTTTATTGTAAATAATTACCATTTATGCATAAATGTTCATCTGTTCTGCTAGTGATAAGTTCTGAGATCATTTCTAGTTTTTGTAATAAAAAGAGCTCTATGGGCACTTGGATGGCTTATTCAATTAAGCATCTGCCTTTAGCTCAGGTCATGATCCCATGTCCTGAGATTGAGTCCTGCATTGGGCTCCCTCCTGCGTGGGGCTCCCTGCACAGCAGGGAGTCTGCTTCTCCCTCTGATCCTCCCTTCTGTCTTCCTTTCTCTCTCTCTCTGTCTTATTCTCTCTCTCTCTGAAATAAATAAAATCTTTTTTAAAATAAATAAATAAATAAATAGATAAAAAGTGCTCCAGTTAACATCCATATACATCTTCTACAGATGTAATAAAATTTTCATATGACAAATGCTTAGAAGTTAATTTTCTGCATCATTTGGGATATACATCTTCAACTTTAACTGAAATTTCCAAAGTGTGCTTCAAAGTGTGCTATCAACATATTAAGTTATCAAGTTTAAGATAACTTTACTAATCTGATATGTACAAAATTTATTTTATTTTATTGTTTGTTGTATTTTTAAAATATTTTATTTATTTATTTGGCAGAGAGAGAGCATAAGCAGGGGGGAACAGGAAAGGGAGAAGCATGCTCCCTGCTGAGCAGAGAACTCAATGTGGGGTTCAATCCCAGGACACCAAGATCATGAGCTGAGCTGAAGGCATATGCTTATAACCCACTGAGCCTCCCAGGCGTCCCTGTTGTATTTTCTTCATTATTAGTAAAACTGAGCATATTTTCACATCTGCTTGCCATTTAGGCTTCTTCCTCTATATATTGCCTAGTCAAAGCCTTCATTCGTCATTCTACTGCAGTGACTATCCCTTCATTATTAGTTTGCCAAACCTTCTTGGATATTCTCAATATTAATATTTTTATATATTTTAGATGCTATAAATATATTCTCAGCTGTGATTTATCTTTTCAATTTAATTTGTCATGATTTAGTTCACTCTAGTTATATTTAGGTTATTGTATGCTAATGTCTCAATCTTTTCCTTTACTGTTTCTGCTCTTTGTGCCTTTTTTAATTTAATTTTATTTATTTATTTGACAGACAGAGATCACAGGTAGGCAGAGAGGCAGGCGGAGAGAGAGAGAGAGGAAGGGAAGCAGGCTCCCTGCTAAGCAGGGAGCCTGATGCGGGGCTCCATCCCAGGACCCTGAGATCATGACCTGAGCCGAAGGCAGAGACTTAACACACTGAGCCACCCAGGCGCCCCTCTTTGTGCCTTTTTAGGAAAAAAATTTCATACCCTTTATCTTTGGAGAAAAATGTCCTATGTTTTCTTCTAAGTGGTTTATAAATCAAAAGCATGTTGGTTTCTTTATATGTAAAATACAGGAGATAGTTCTATATCCTGAAAGTGTTATAAAGATTTTTTAAGAATTACCATCCACAGCCTAACTCAAAGCCTGACATATATATGGTAGGTTTTCAATAAATGTGAGTCTCCATTTCATTCCACTGCCTATAGATCCAAATTAAGAGACATTAGTTCTAAGGTTTACAGAACTTGGAAGGAAAAGGTATCACTTGAGAATAACTTTGGGGGAAGTGTATTTGAAAAAATGTAATATGAATCCAAATTTGAGTTTTCTCCCCCCTGCCTGTACCAAATGTCTGAATCTCCAAATAGTAGACATGATTCAGTATCCTTGGGTCAAAGAAAAGAAAGCAAAAGCACGTGATTTACAAAATGCTCACTAAATAAGGTAAAACTGGAATGCTTTCTGATTGAGAAAAGGGGCTCTCTTCAAGACAAAAGTAAATTTACCATGGGAATCCATGAAAGTTGTTGAAGAGGATATCTAATTTTTTAGTTTATTTTTTTATTAACATATAATGTATTATTAGCCCCAGGAGCACAGGTCTGTGAATCATCAGGTTTACACACTTCACAGCACTCACCATAGCACATACCCTCCCCAATGTCCATAACCCCACCCCCCTCTCCCTATCCCCCTCCCCCCTCAGTTTGTTTTGTGAGATTAAGAGTCACTTATGGTTTGTCTCCCTCCCGATCCCATTTTGTTTCATTTATTCATTTCCTACCCCCCAAACCCCCAACGTTGCATCTCCATTTCCTCATATCAGGGAGATCATGTGATAGTTGTCTTTCTCTGATTAACTTATTTCACTAAGCATAATACCCTCTAGTTCCATCCATGTTGTCGCAAATGGCAAAATTT
>NW_022631027.1:18742747-18775172 GCF_010015895.1 Lontra canadensis
TGGACATTTAACTGGCCTTCTATTTTAACATGGGTCTAATTTATTTATTTATATATATATATATGGCAAAGGATGGTAGATAAAGTAAGCATGCCCTAACTTACTTAACTCCAATGCCAAGAAAATATCTAAAGTAAATTTATGATTGCTTTGTATTATATAAACAAATGTTCAAAGATACATTCAGGAAAGCTGATTTAATATATAAACGTAAGGCTTCTCTGTTTGAGGGAGTATATCAAATCCACCCAAAGTGCTTTTTTGGAGTTAAGGTTCTTCCCACCACAGCCCCACTTGAGGAGGGATCATGATCTGGAGAGGAAGGAATTTTAACGTTGAAAAGTCTCCTCTGGTGATTCTGATTTCCTGGCCAAAGTTTAGGTCCACATGTTTATTGGTGATTTACTGAGTCTGTGAAAAGATCAGAGCAGATATTGGGGGGCAGGGGAAACAACCTCTGGAAGACTCTCTCACTCCTGGAGTAAGAGAAGCTACTTAACTGAAAAGGGTCCCCTTCACCTATCAGACTTTTTGGTACTGGGGGCTGCCTCATGGTCAGAAGAGCGCTGGCAATGAGGAAAGGTCAGAGTAAAGGAAGAGGGGAAGGGGGTTAATTCCACAACTTTTGACAGCTGGAAGCAACATTTCTCCAGGGTGGGAGCCAATATCACAAAGATCATGATATATCCCAGGAGGGAATTTCTTAATCTCTGCATAGATACATTTTTTTTTTTACTTTTTCCCAGAAAAGGACCTAAAAAGATCAGACAAAGCTGAGAATGAAAACTCAGAAGGGGTTTTCCTGGCTTGAGAAAAAAGAACTAGAGGAAGAGGAAAAAAGAACTAGAGGAAGAGGAAGGCTGAGAGCCCTTGTATTCAGCATCAGAAAGGAGGTGGGGTGCCACTGAGAAGTGAGAGGACCACCCAGGTGTGGTTTCTTAAGTTCTACAGGGTCCCCTGAAAGTTCTAGGCTCTGGGAGCCTGTGAGGGAAGGTGAGGTGGTGAGAGGCATCTCCATTTAATCAGTATATTTCAACCCTAGAGGATCATAAACAGACTGAATGGAAAATATCTAAGCATGACTTTAGAGAGTTTCACCCTTCAGTTAACTCTTCTTTGCAAGGTCAGTGCTTAAGCAACAAGGTGGGGGAAGGGTGAGGAGATAAGCTAGGAAATCACAAATTCCTGTCCTGGAGAAAGTTAAGGGAAGGAGGATTCATGGGGGTCTCTCTCTACGTTGTGGTGTCTAGGGACTGGATGCCTGGAATCCCTGCCACATTCTGGCTGCTTGGGAGCCAAAGAGGGTCTGGTTATAGGCTCAGTTCAACAATCTTCTCTCCCAAAAACCCTTCTGACACCACCCCCCACTCCCAGCCATTGCAGAAAAGTGACCCCTTGCTCTTACTCTGTGCCTTCATTGTGGGGTGTGTAGTTGGTGACTAAGTGGTCACAATGGCCCATTTTTTACCCTCTGCTTTGCCTTGACTAAACTTGAGTCAGGCTTCACTCCTCCCCACCCAGTTCTGAATGTCAGCTTGCCTGAAAATCCGAACAAGTACTAAAATGCAGAACATGTTTCCTTGTCAGCTTATCCCCCAAATCCCGGACCACAGAGACGCATTTCTTGTCAAACCCCGCAGGTCAGTCATGCCTTCTGTCTACTTCCTCTCATCTGCCCAACTTTCCCTCACTGCGTATTCCGCTTACCATATAAAAGCTTTTTTGTTTGGTTTGAAATGCTTACAGATTTCCGAGATCAGAGCTCTCTCTGTATTGCAATAGTCTTTCTAATTAAAGTCTCTCCCTATCTAAGTTTGGATTTATTTATTTATTTATTTGAAGTTAGTATGTAGTTAAGAGTGATTTTAGGTAAGTCTGAGCCCCCCACTGGTGGGGAATGAGGTCTTGGGGGTCGGGGTTTTGTGTTTTTCTTGGGAAAAGCAAGAAGACATGACAGGCACAGCTCTCTTTTGAACTTCAACTTTCCAAAGGAGAATGGATTTATAAATGAGGAGGTTCAAAGCTTTGCGCTCTAGGGGCCGCTGGCAGGGCCAGGGAATTGTTGGTTGAAAAACACCGTTAGGATCACTGCTAGGGGCCAGGGGGTGTGCTTCGCCAGGGTTTGGAGGAGGAGAACAAGGAGTGAGGGATGGGACGGGCGGGGGCACGAGAGGATGGTACGTGAAGAGTTACTGGAAACGGCCTTCCGTGGGAGAGCTGGGGGTGGGGAGGTGAAAGGTGGTCTCAGCCTCAGCGCGGGGAGGTCATGGAGCGGCGGCGCGAGCGGTCGGAGCAGCAGCAGCAGCGAGCGGGACGGAGTTAGGACCGCTCGGAGCGCCCAGGTCTCGAGGTAGTGTAAGGTTTGCAATCCTTCCACTTGCTGGCAGTTGCAGAAGAAGATCTGCTTTTAAGTGAAACGTTCAGGCCACCCCTCCGAGGGCTGCGGCTTCCCGGGCTCGCTCCTTTCTCTCTCCCTCCTCCGGCCCTCGCGCTCACTCTTTAATTTGCACGCGCCCCTAAGTTTGCCGAAAGCTCGCTGCCACTCGGAGCCGGTCCGGCTAGGCGCAGCGGGCGGGGGCGGGGAGCCCGGGAACCGCAATCCAGAAGCATCGTGGGCCATGTATATTTCATCAAATGGACTTTGGGTGCGTCGCGTCTCACAGCCATCAACGCTATGTGCAGTGACATTTCTGACTTGAGTGGAGGAATGCGCGAAGGAAGCCCGGGCGAAATTGTTACTAGAGGATCTTCTTGGCGCCAATGCTAATTGTCCTGATTTATGTCCCTTCTGACTAAGCTCAACGTCTTCATCTGAAATAAAATGAAAGCTGTGCCAAGCGAGGTAGAACCGCCCGGCCGCTGGTTCTGATCCCCGGGAATCAGGAAATCGTCCTGCAGCTTAAAAAAAAAAAAAAAAAAAAAAAAAAAAATTAAAAAGAGAGAGAGAGAAATAGAAATAGGAAAAAAAAAAAATCCCCAGTAAAAGTTTAAGGCGAGAAGTGGCAGAGGCAGTGGCGCGAGGAGGCGCGGAGAAGAGCCGGCAAGCGGGGGACTGGGCTGGCAAGACCTCCCGAAGGCTGCGATTTCATTATTAATATCACTATATTTTTGGAGGGAGAGGCACCTTTCTCATCCTCTCTTCCTCTCCGCCCACCCCTGTTCCCTCCCCCTCATCTACCTGTCAAAGTCACCGATCTTTTGCATTTCCGAAGAGGACGTCAACGGGAAGGAATTCCCCCTCTCGGCGAGGGCTCCGAGAGGGGGCGACGCGCAGGAGGCTCCCCCTCAGGGGCCCGCGACGAAGGTAATTAAGCGGCGGGGAGTGGCGGGCCGGCGCCGGGCTCCGGGTGCGCGGAGTCCTCTCCCACCGCGGGCCGAGCGCGAGCGGGACCCCGGGGCTGCGGCGGCGGCGGCGGCGGCGGCTCGGGTCCACACCCCACCCCTCCCGCTCCTCCCGCGCCCCGGAGGACGCTCCGCGGGAGCTGCCGCCGCCCGCCGGTGCGCTGCTCGCGGGCTCTGCTGCCGCGGCCGCCGCCCGAGGCGCACCCGGCTGGGCAGGGCCGCCGCCCCGCGCCGTCGGTCGGCTCCCGGCCGGCGCAAGGGCAAACGGGCCACACGGTAAGTGCAGCCGGCGTCCCCCTCCTCCGGCGACCCGCGCTTCTAGTCTTTGCCCCTCTCCCCCGGGCTCCCTCCCTCCGTCCCTCCCTCCGTCCCCCTCCCCCCTCTGCGATCCACAGGCGGGAGGGAGGCTCCGGGTGGGCGAGGAACTTTGTGAAGCGCCTTGAGGAGGCAGCGCACGGAGCCGCGGCGCGCACACAACCCGCACACTCGGACACCCACACACGAGTCTTCCTGGGTGTGCGCCCCGAGCGGGTTAGGGGTGTGTGTGTGTGTGTGTGTGTGTCTGTGTTGCATCCGGAGCCTGGGCGCTGGGTGGCTGCCTCGGTGGACGGACTCACAGGCATCCGGCGCGCTCCCCCTCTCACACACACACCTGGCCACACACAACGCACCGGAGGGTTCTTTTTTCCCTTTTTGCCAGTTGTCTCTGCTTTGGGGAAAAACTTGCCCTCTTGCTGGCCCTGCGGAGCTGGTGGCCACACTGAGAGCTTTTGAAGTCCCCTTCTTTTAATCTCCGTTATTGGTGCGAGATTAAAGCATTACTATCCCATGATGTGCAGCTGGGGAGAAGGGAGAATTGAAAGAGGACCTGACTTGCTGTAGGAATGCTTTGGAATATTTTCCCAGATTCCTTACTGGCATTACTTTAATCGGTTGATGGATTTGGCTAGAGACTTTGAATTCCTATCCTCTATGGGTCTGTGGATATCTATATATAATACAAATAATCCCGAATATTATTGGGCCCAAAATAACCAATTAAGTGATTCATACCCGGGAAAAGTTAGATAAGAAAAGAAACTGCGCCCTCTGCTGTTTATTGTAGTAACCTCACCCTGGGACCTCCACCCCCCACCCCATCCATTTAGGAGGTTGTCATCTTGCAGGGCTTGCCGGAAAATTCCTAGCGGGGATTTTAAAGCAACTTTGTTTGGAAAAGTCGGAGGTTGCGTTCCCATCATCGCATCAGGTATAGATTTCCAGAGAGTAGAGGCTTTTGTTACCCCACTCCTCTTCCATTCTTCTCTCTACTCGGAATGGTAATGGAACCACTCGTTATCATAACAGTTTGTCAATCTTTGGAATGGAAAATTCTGAGTAAGATTCAGAATTCCACTAAACATATGGTGTATCTGGCAGTAGATTTGCTCTAGAAATAAGGCCCTGTTTTATGATTGAAAAAATACTAAAAGTTGTCTTACAGAAACGAGGGGAAATTCACCAGAAAGATCTCCAACAAAACCATTTATTCGAATTTACTTAATGGTTAATCTCCTTAGAAAAAGTTTCCCAGAAATTCACTTTTTCAGAGAAGGAGCAAGGTTTTTGTAATTTGTCTAGCCCTTGAGAGCATCTCTAACCTGTGGGGAATTAGGAACCTCAGATTTCATTAAGTATATTTTGTCACTTTGAATGTCTTACCCACCCACCCCCCTTTCTCTTTGGCAAAGAAAAGGCAGCTCAATAACTGTTCAAGATTCTTTTGGAAGATAAGCAGCTTTCAGTTTTTCATTAAGATAAAATTTGGGTATTTGCATGTGGATCAGGACACAAAGGAAAAAAAAATGCATCAAGTGTTTTGCATTTACTGTTGTTCCAGCTTATGTATGTAGGGGATATATTTCCTTTTCTCTTGCGGATGCCATGAAATGACATCTATTTCACCACTAAAGATCAACATGAGGGCATTCAGAATTCCATCTGTGGCTATTAATGTGGTTATATTTCCTATTGTGGAATTTAAGAGTGATTGTCTTAAATTTTTGTAAGACAATAATTTTATTTGCACACAAAGCTTTTTTTGCTTTTCTGTTGAGATTTTTGTTTTGTCAGCTTTCACAGGGCATGTGTGTTAAAGTGATTCAGTTTAGCTTTTTTAGGATGACGCTAATGTATTTTGCAGTTTCCTTTTGTATATTTGCAATTGGTGCAACTACTTGTCTGCTTCTATTACTATTCCAAAAAAATCAGGTAATATGTCAAAAAATTTTAAACAATTATGCTTTTATTTGATGTTTTCTAAGTATCGTAAAGATTTGGATAGTTTTAGAGTTACAAGAGCATAAAGTCGCTTGGAAAGAAATCAGATTTCATGCAAATCAGAAAGTCAGTTATGTTAACAAAACAAGTGTGTGTGTGTGTGTGTGTGTGTGTAGATATTATAGGTCAGTAAGAGATATAGTGTACTTTAAAAAAGAATGTTATCTTCAGAATCCAGAGTTTTGTTTCAAAACTTCAAGTGGGTGTAGATTTTCTTAAATGTGTGTTTGAAACCTTGGATGTCTGAACTTGCCTACATAAGAAGGAAAGATTTGTTGTTCTATGGTAATGAAATACCAGATTTCTTCCAGGCTTAACTGATTCTGAAATAATTTTATGTATTATCCCATCCCCTAACATCCTGTCAAGTATATGCTATCTGATTTCTCTAATCATTTTTCTCTCAATGAAAACCGAGATCTTTCAAATACTAAAGTGTGCTATTCGGTTTTATTAAGAATCTCATGACAGGCAGTTGCTCATAATACCCAATCAAGGATGAGTAAAATATGTCAATGATGTTTCAGTACTTGTTAAATTCCTTATATTTTGAGAGACAGTTAACAAAAGGGTAGAAACCAATGTTTCCCATTTAAGATGACTAGAAAATGCTCTCTTCACAACAATAAATAAATGCAAAAAGCATTCAGTGTATCTTAAATATCTCGTCTAGTCAATCTCACTACAACAGTGTTGGAATCTGCTAATTTTGGTAGGTGATAGCATTTGGGGATATCTTAATCTCTTTATAATTTTCACTCAATGAAATGTGATTATAGTTAGTGTTCTTTTTGTTCCTCTCCATTCAGAAACATGCCTATTTATAAAATTCTTAATGTCTATGAGGAATGAGTCAATAGTTGTCTATTTCAGGTGTCCTTGTATTTATGGAATAAATAGTCTACTACTACCACCCCCACCTCCTAGTGAAATTATATAATAAAACGAATGAGCTAGAGTTAACGGATTTACTGTCAATATTTTCCTCTCAGTTGATGATATTGGCATTTTTTTTTTTTTTTAAGAATGTAATTGTCTATACCATTGACCACTACGACTCCCATGTACTATTTTGGAAGGCTTCTTTTCTGATGAGAAAAGGCCTGTGAAATTCCTTCTCCAAAGTTATTTCCAGGTGGAAGGGAATTAGCTTCAGAATCTTGGAAAAAGATGTCCTGTGGATGCAAAGCCATGTTATAGCCCCTTTTAGTCCAGATGAATAACATCTGTCAACTTGAGGATATGACATAATTTTATATTTTCATATTGGCTCTTCAAATTTATATATCAGTGAGAGTCTATGGAGTTCTCATAGCATATTAATGGGTATTTTTATTAAAGAGGACTTCTCAGTGCTTTAGTGCACAGGTAGAGATGACGGCATTATTTGAAAACAGTTCGTTCCCAAGGTTTGCAAAGCAAAGAACTGGTACCTGGGGCTGCACGGAGCTCTTCCGAAACTGCTCACATTTAGGTGATGTGGATACCTGAGGCAGTTTCAAAGCCCCCATTACTTGGCAATTAGGTCAGTTATGGGCCAGAAGGGGTTGGTATGGTATACTAAATCCCCAAATATGTCATTGACTGTCCTTCTCATTATCCGTTTGCCTAACTATTTGCTGTGATGACCTAGCTTTTAAGAAGCTGTTGATGATTTTAACCTGGTTGAACGCATAGCCCGATGGGAACCGGTACCATTAGGCAATAGAGTTTGGGGGTAAATAGTATTCTATTTTCATATCATTTTATTGTCTTTGAAAACTCCATAATTATACTGAGTAGCAAATTCCCCATTTTGACAGAGGCCTCTTTTCCACTGTATGTCCTGGAAATTCATAGTTTTAATTTCTTCTTAATTTTAAATTAAGAGGATTTTCTTTGAAGTGTAAGTGGCACTAAAAAAAAGTAAGGAGACCCGACATGAAGAATACATTCTAGATTACATGCTACAAATACAAAAATTAGAATGAAATTAAGCAATTATGTTAAAGAACAGTTTAGTGACCCTCTGCTCCTGATCTGTAATATGCTGTGGTCAATATCTTTTTCTGTGTCAATGGGAGCTCATTAAATGTAAATTCTGCAGACTAACTGAGCCATGCCATATTAGTGCTTGCTAAAGCTTGACATTTTTAATACATTAATAATATGTCTGTAATGTAATGGAAAACTATTAATCACAACTGGTTATGTGCCAGAAATTTAAGCTATAATTGGCTGCTTCTTGTCAAGAATGTCTGCCGCACAGTCCTGCAACTGCCTAATATTCAAATATCTTGCACTCCTCTGCATTTTTCCTTGTCAGTTCTCTAAATTCGATCAATGGTATAGTCCATAATTCTGTGTAATGACCATCATTATAATTCTGCCATTCTTTAATGATAATTCGTTATATTGGGATTGCTATGTGTCAAGAAATAGTAACAGGTTCACATACATTTCCTCAGTGCCCAAATTTTCCACGTACATATGTGGTCATCCTTTACTCAGTGATTGCAAAAAGGCAAAATGTGGATAAAGACAGAGTTACAAAGAATAAATAAATTAGGGGGTAACATTTACTGGTTAAAAAAAAAAAGTGAAGGTTAATCTCAGAGCATTCAAATGTATACTTAAGGTCACATTTTAAAAACAGTATTAAAAACTAATTCATAATTTTCACTCAATTCAAACTCAGAGCAGTCCATTCCCGGTCTTTCAAAATTATATTGCTCTTGATAAAGAAGTTGCTATGTATTTGAACCTAAAAATTGAAGTTAATAATTTCTAGTCTAGTAGATTTTACACTTCTTCTGTTGTAATGCTCAGGCCCAGCTCCCCAACAGCCCATGAAAGTGTTTGTTCTTGTTATAATGAAGTAGTAAACACAGTTGAAAAATGCATCTAAAAAATGTGCATTTGTATTATTTTAACACCTTTATAGATTATTAATTGTCAAATTGTTGGACGTTTCTGAAAATATCAATTTAAGATTACCACTGAGTCTGAAAAAGCAGAGGGCTGCAGTAGCCAAAACACATGGTCTCTGTGATTTCTTTCCCTTTAGTTTAAGATATCAAAATGTGCCCAACACACCTATGTGTTATAAGGAGGAGGCAGATTCAAATCTGCAGTTTATACATGTTTAGACAAACTGCTAATTATTGCTTCATAGGAACTCAAATATTCAACACTTTTCCTAATAGAAAATACCACAAATTACAGCTGTATGATAACATTTTATGAATTGAATATAATGAAAATTGCACTTGCATCCATAAAGCAATTATTATAAATTACTTTGCTATGGAAACACTATTCAACCATCCAGTGGCATTTCATAGTCTCTGTGGCTGAGCTCATTTCAAGATGGTGCATTATTTAAATATATTGACTTCCTTTTATAAGATTGTTTGAAGATAGCAAACTTCCCTATTTAAAGCACCTAATGTGAATTAATGGGTCCGTAATGATATTTTCTAAACTGCAGGCTTTTTTTGTCCTTTTCCAGTTGTTTAAAAAACAGTTACTGGGACTCTGACAATATGAACGAACTAATTACACAAATACCTCTTTTTTACACCTGGTTTCCAAATATTGTTATTTGGTTTGACTTGGACAGTGATTTCTAAAGAGCAAAGTTGCCAGTTCACCTCTCCAATGACTAGAACCCATACTTGTGGAGGGTGCATTATCAGCTAACCTAAAGTACTGTTAAACAGTAATTTTTATTTTCTCTTAGAATTAGTGCCATATTATTCTGCTTCATGGCCTGTTAACTCACCCTCAGCTATTTTTATGTGTGCATTTTAAATTGTGCGTTTTACTACAGAGCTTTTAGTTTTAAAGCAGCATATAATACTCGCCTTTGGGACAAATTCTCTTCTTCTGTTACAGAAAGTAAGTGCAAATGCAGATGTAATGGCTATAAAAAGATGTAAGAAAATAGAAGATTCTTGTGAAAAGAAAATTTGCTCCTTTGGTTTTATTTTTGAGTATTTTTTTTTTTTTCTAGAGAGCCAAGTTATCTTTATCACTAACTGCAACTAAACAAAAGAGGCTAAATTCTTCCAATATAATGAGCAAATCCAAGGAGACAGCCTTGTGCCAACAATGCTGGTTTTCACTCCAGCTAACAAAAGCTAAGAAATGTACAAGGAATTTAGAGATTTTTTAGGGTCTCTTTGCCAATAGACAAAAGGCATACAAGTAGTTGTCACTTTTTTGTCATGTTATAAAAGCATTCATTTCGCCCATTGTTCTCCTGATAGATTTTCTAGCACTGCAATTCATGAGAAATGTTTAAATCTAGCTGCTTGCTCTCAGTTTTGTCAAGGTGGAAATATAATTTTTGAAGTGAGGACATGTAACTCACCTGGGACCTGCACATCTGTCTTTGTTATGGAAGAGTTAAATCCTTCATATCAAGATTCTCCCCAATGTGAGTAATTTCTATGGTTTGCTCATTCTAGCAAAGCAGCGGAGTAAAGGTTATCCATATTACACCAATTTGCTTTATATTGCATCAAACCTCCCAAATGTCAACATATCATACAGTTTGTAATGCATTGATTCTGGGGCAATAACTCTTACTCTTATTGTTTCTTAAAGGGTGTTGGTGCCAGAAGGAAAGAATGATTGATGAGAAGCAGACACCTGGCTATAGACACTCATCCTTTTGCTTCAGATACTGATAT
Source organism: Lontra canadensis (assembly GCF_010015895.1). Taxonomy (NCBI): domain Eukaryota; kingdom Metazoa; phylum Chordata; class Mammalia; order Carnivora; family Mustelidae; genus Lontra; species Lontra canadensis. The sequence goes on from NW_022631027.1 coordinate 18,753,085, forward strand.
CCTGGTGCGTCTGAGCATCCCTCGTGAGCCGTGGGCACTGAGGATCACCCAGGGTTATCGGATGTACGGCAGGAGAGCCATCACTTTGCTAAATCATTCTCTGCCACTGGACATCTTTTACAAACACCAAACCAGACGCGAGTCTAATAGATATGTTCTAGGACAACAAAAAAGCGGCAAGTTATTGTCAACGCCTAACGTCCAAGTATGTTAGGCTTCCACCAAAGTCCTCAATATACCTGAACGCACACAATATCAACCCTTCGCTTTTAGATTTGGAATCTACACTGAGGTTTCATCCTCTTTTTTTTTTTTTTAAATATACAGACCTACCTACATATAGACATATATGTATATGTAAAATAGACCTAGCTCACAGATAATCAAACCCTGCTTTATTACTGCGAAGATTGCCAAGAATTTAGAGATGTATTTGTCAAGATTCCTGTCAATTCATGCCCTTTGGGTTACAGTGTCCTCGGTGATGCAGCCCTACCCTTTGGTATGGGGACATTATGACGTGTGTAAGACTCAGATTTACACAGAAGAAGGGAAAGTTTGGGATTACATGGCGTGTCAGCCGGAATCCACGGACATGACCAAATATCTGAAAGTAAAACTAGATCCTCCGGACATTACCTGTGGAGACCCTCCTGAGACATTCTGTGCAATGGTGAGGCAACCCTTTTGCATAACTATTTCCTATGAAGTGGGAGCGTGTCGTATATGTGTGCAAGTGCGGTGAGGGTAAAGACTCGACTCATGCAATGAGCTGAATCTGCGGGGGGCAGATCTGTGCTAACAGATCCTTCCTTCTCAATGGAGGCTGGCTTGCAGGACCTGGAATTACACATTGCAGTGTGACTGATGCACTGGAATGTACCTTCTGTCTTCCTGCAAACCAAAGCTTCCACTGAGACTGGTGTACTGTATATAAATTATAAAAGAAAAAGTTCAACTGAATGTTAAATTTCAGATTGGAGTCTGGGAATATGATTAGGTCATATGCATCATGGTAAAGGATAAACTCCATTGGTAAACTGAGTTTAAAAACACAGAGGTTTCTTCACATACCTGTATGAGGCCAGCCCCGAATTTTGTAGTTCAAGGCTAGATTAGAGCTCATGGTTATCCTCATCTGGACACTGCTTGGGTGTGGAAGTCTTTGTTTAGGAGATCAGTGAGAAGGGAAGCAAGGAGAGGGAGCTAATGCCTCTGGAAAAGTCTCATTTGTCAACTCGTGTAGCTCCTTATTTTCAAGGGTCACGGTTTTCTATGGGTATTTTAAATATGATTGTTGGAATGTTGAAAATGCATTTGCTGGAAAGTAATGACCTGGGCATACAAATTCAGATACCATCCTTTGATAAGCAGAATTACAGAATTCATTGTTTTTGTGGTATACATAAGTCTTTTCCTGGGCAGAGAGTTAAATCCTAGGTGAAAAGGTAACATTGGAGCAATGCATTGAATTTTCACTTAGGATGTGGTTGAAAGTTTACCTATAAGGTAAGGAGTTTGATGATTAACATGATGTAAGTCAAAGTGCTAAAGAATTCAGACAGTATATTCATTTGGTTTATGTCAGTGTTTTTCTTTATTATAGGTGGTCTTTATTTGACACTGGAATTGTGATCCCACTTCTCTCCACAGAACAGATATAATCATATGGCAGATTTTAATAGTATTCTTACCTGACTTTATTATCTTGAACCTGGCCTGGCATTTTCAGGATAGTGAAATTATTAATCAAAGTAGCATCTGTTCACAGTCCCCAGTGAGTTAAATTAGCATAAGATCATCTTATACCTAGCACTGTAGAAAAGGTTTTGTAACAGGAAACAATTTTGAGCAATAAAGAGTGTTTTTACCTAAAAGCTAACGGCTTGCCATTTTTCAGAACTGCCTTTGGGGACTGGTTTGAATTATAGTCTAAACCCGATTTTGTGGAGAGTGAGAAAAAGAGCTTGGCTATTAGGTGTCACTATGACTAAAGTGGCCTGAAAGACTAAATATTTCAAAGAGAGGACTCGTCTTTCTGGGAAACAGGTATGCGGTTTGAAAAAAAGGGCAAAAAAGGTATGTTTTAGAAACCAGAAACTTCCAAAAGAGTTTATTCCAACCCATTAGCAAAACTATGATAAATCTGTAAAAGAGCAGGGACCTTTGTTGGCTTTATAGAAAGCTGTTTGATAATCTTTCATAAAAAGTCAAATTTAGGGTCTCACTGCAAATCTGTGGTGCAATTGCTGGGTAGGTAATAGGTCATGTAGTCTTCCACTCCTCACAGCAAGAGAATGAGTTCTGGGCCAGCTTTTCATGTTACAAAGGTCACTGTAGCTCTGTTTATTCCTTACATGACACTTGTAGTGATATGCCTATTCTGAAATTGTTTAATAATTTACAAATCTAAGTAATATAGCAGATCTGCTTCTTAGGGTGCCCTTTCTACTTACATCAGCCCTATATGGTGTGTTCAGCTTGTGCTTTAAAAGCACAGCTTTCCTGATCTCCACCCCTGGCAAGAGAACGCTGGCTGAGCCCTGCTCCTGTCCTCACATGGAAGGGTTTACTTGGGGTCTTCAGTGTGCTTCTGTTTCCTACCATGAGTGGAAAAGGGCACATTACAGAACTTTGCATGGCTGCTTTTCATGGGGACACGGTCTAAAGTCTTTAAACAAGTCCGTTCCTTCCCAGTTCACTAGCTGTGTGATGTTAGAAACCAAAAGAGAAAAAAGAATTAAAATGATATCCCCCAGCTTTCTCAAGAGCAGTAATGTGAATACTTAATACGTTTACCCCCAAGTGCACAAGGTAGTCTTTTAAAAGGCCACATCTTAGTCAGATGCAGATACTTAGTGCATTTAAGTTTGTCAATGGGCAGAATTGTTTTCCAAGGGATAGCATAAGATTTGCAGGATGCTACCTATCAATGCTTTATTTGAACTCTAATATGCATATGACTGGCATAGCAGATTTAATAACCTATCCTTTAAATGCAGACTTTGGGACTATTTCTAAGCATCTTATATGCCAAGTCAACAACAGTGGCCTAATATAGCAACACTTCTCTGTAGTTTTGGATTTTCCATAAAACTCTTTAGCGTAAGGGTTCCTGACACAAGGCTGTAAAGCTGTCTTCGGAAGCTGTCGTATCAGACCCGTGTAGGTGCTCCTCAGCCCAAGGTCCAATGGGAATCCATAAAGTCACTTGTGTTATGACTTTCCTATTCTTTCCTCCTTGACACATGCATCCATACCTGCTTCCTCAGAGTCGTTAGTGCCCATTACATCAGGGGAGCTGCCACAGAAGCACAGTCACTACTTAGCCCTTATATGTAAATGTTTGCTTGCAAAATGGTTTCAGAAATCACCGGCTCTGTTAGTGACACCCTTATTAGCTATGAGTATAACAATTCTGAGCACCAAGGGGCCATTTGGTGAGAGAAAGACCCTGAAGTTCCCATAGCTGATTTGTTTTGTATAAAGTTGAAGTTCATTGGCAATGCATTAAGAGCCACTGTTGCTGCCTTTCTCTAATGCCCCATCCTCATATGGCAGTGACCATTCAGGGAGGAAGAGTATAGTTTATTGTAAAACTTTAGGGGAAAAGGGCCACATGATTCCATTTGAAAATAGATCTCTGCTTCCTAACCTGGATGACCTATTTAATAGTTCTTCAGTGCCTAGTGATTTTAAATGGTTGTCTATTAATACTACCAGCATTATGTTAATTTTATGGGAGCACTCTGACATTTCTATTTACGTGAATAGAATAGGGGAAATAAATACACACACACATATGAATTGGTGTCAGACCATAAGTTTTCTTTTTAATTTAATATATTCCTCTTAAGGATCTGAAAGGTAGAAGAGGGTTAGCCTTTTTTGTTTTTTTGTTGTTGTTGGTAGGCTGGGTTAGTATGTTCCTATAGATCATGTCCTTCTCCCGGCCACAAAAAAACCTTTCCATAGCCCAGCTTTGTCAGAAAACAGAGCATCTAGTGACTGCAATTTGTTTCAATTTGCATAAAGAGCAAATAGGATGATCTGAACCTGCATGTAAAGCTGAAGTGAAAAACACAGAGCTCTGACTTGTTCTTTGTGTTTAGACAAACTTCGCTGTCATATCTCCACGCAACACCCCAGTGGCTTAAAAATGGCAAAATTATCTGCAATTATCTCCAGCCTGCAGCTAATTTTCTGGATAAGTTAAACAGAAGCTTTGAAAGGGAGCCTGCAGACGGGAGAAGTCATGTGCATTTGTACAATGGCTGGTGCGGAAGTGCTGATGGCTATGGAAATGTGAACCCCCGAGAGCTGCTGCGGATTTCAGAGCCAATCAAAACTAAATTAGGAAACAAAGATTATTAAAAAGTCTTCTGTGCATGTAATTTTGGCATAATATTATGAGGTGGACGTTAAATGTTTCCCTTGGAGACCCCAGCATCATTAATGCAGTGTGCCTTTAATTACAAGTAGACTCATATTACTAAAAAATGGAGAAAATAAAGTACTCAGAGGGGTCGTTAGCAATACCCTCATTATGTTTACTGAAATAATTAAAAGAAAGGCTGTAATTTTTCTAAATAAAATGTCAGAATTTGAAATGAAAATGGATTTTCTTTAGGAAATTTACTAATGGCTGCCTGCACTCTTGATAGGCATTTATTCAAGTACCATAACAGGTCTATTAACGATCATTCCATATTGCACTATTTCTAGGTAGACTCCTATTAAGAAAAAAAAAAAAGACTTTAATTATTGCAAGCATTGTGGTTAGAACATATTTCTTTGTGTTCAAATGGAATTTAGGAAAGTAGTAGAAAGCCTTTGTGTTTTATGATATTAAAAGAACCCAGTGGGATGAGTGAGCAGTAATGCATAGTCACAGGGCTATCTATAACTTAAATTTCAAATCTGACATCAGCGCAGGTTGCCATCTGGTGGCTATCAGGTGGCCTTTGAGAAATTAATTTGATAAACTCAGTTACATTTTCAGTGACAGGGCATTAATGTCCATTTTCCAAAAACTGGAAATGACATTGACTTATATAATAATCAAATAATCTTAAAATATACTCTGTTCACATGAAACATAATTCAATCAATGAATGAAGTTTTAATAACAGTGACATCTTTCATTTGAACTGATTTATCCCTTAATTAGCCCAGAATGGAATTTTAAAAAAACCTTCGATTCCGTCTTTATTAACACTTCCTTGTTATTTAGTTCATTATTTGGACTTATTTCTTAGAAAAGCTTAATTCATGTTTGCAATGAATTAAGTTTCATGAAGATCAATCTTTTTGATGTATCCCTGTACCAAGTATTTCCTTATTGAGGAGCCTACAAGAGCTCCTTATTATCTGTTGCATCAAGTTTTTAAATCTGGTTATATTCAACTTTATTTCTCACTATTTCCCACTGGGACCCTATGGCACATCCAGGGGACTTAGGGATAGCGATCTGATGGGCAGAGGACTGCCGCATTTGGGTTGAGTCTCACTGGCACAGCATGCGCCATATATTGGTGGAGGAGTGTTGGAAGGATGCTGGGAAAGATTACTGTGGGTCTAACAGAACTTAAAACCATATTATGTCACTAAATATTCTCAGACAGTGTTCTCTAAGGGCAGAAGTGCCTCAGTCTCTGATGGGCTGATGCTTCACAAATATTATTGCAGGTTACTGAATGCAGTGATGTGAACTGAGCGTAGAACACGTGCAAAACCAAGAGGTGATGGTGAGAATCCAAGTTAAATGGCATGTGTTTCCTGCCTCCAAAGGCAGTAGAGAAGAGTCCTAAGCAAGATGAATACAAAGTAGCATGTACTCAGAGGATGGGGAAGCAGACAAGCATAGCCAGCCCTCAGAATTTAAAGGTGAAATATTATTTTGCTATGTATCAGAGGGCCACTTGGAGAATACTCTCTGGTAGTCAAGTGCCTAATGTTAAACAGTGCCTGAGAAAGATACAAAAAGCCTGGGTGGGGCAGATTCAAGCACCGTGTTTAAAGGACAGCCTAGTGGCCTGGTTAATGGTAGAATGATCTTATATCTAGCAGTATGGAGGAGGAGCAAAAAACATAGAACCTGATGGGTTAGATAGATCTCTATATGTGTGCATATATGTTATATATATAATGTATGTGTGTACGTATGTATTTTTAACTTAGTTGATGGTGGAGTATGCTGAGTAAGATTAGCACGGCTCATCTGCCTGGAGCTCCAATATTACACAAAGATTAGGAGGAGCATTTAACTGAATCTACAAATGCAAGATTTTTAAAGGTAGAACATGAGAAAATAATAAGTGCCTTGTAGTGGATCAATTTGAAGTACCTCCTCTGTCCCCCAAGAATTAATCTTGTTTGCTCTCAGTCTAGGGGAATATCACTTGAAAAGTGTGAGAAGTAATCTCCTAAAAATACCATAGTCCTGCCAGATTGTTTTGGAGTCTCAGGCATATTCTTCAGATTTTGTGTGTGTGTGTGGCAGGGGGGTGGGTTCTCTTCTAGATTTGGGACTGTACATAGGATGGGTCTTGGGCTGGCATCTTGATCCTCTGACCTTAAGGACTAGGGTCATCCCATAGGAAGTCCCTCATCTCATGTGTTTTCTCTATGAGGACAAGCAGAGGACATTTCTCTTGCTTGGAATAGTCTGTGCTCCTCTCCACTTTTCTCAAGTCCATCCATCCTTCAAGGTCTATGTGAGGTTGGCTTCTCTATACACACTTTCTGCTAATTTCAGCTCCTATCATTTTCTTTGCTGTATATCTGTATTAGCCCTGCCTATGTACTGCTATTACTATATGGCACCATTCCATTTAGCACTTGTTACATCTTATTGATTAATACACCCACATGCACATGTATTTCATGTGTTTATGGTGCCTCTTTATCTGAACCACTACTCTTTTTTTATTATTATTTTATTTATTTATTTTGAGAGAATGAGAAAGCATGGGGGTAGAGCAGAGGAGAGGGGAGAAGGGAGTGGGAAGGAATCCCAAGCAGACTCCTTGCTGAGCAGGAGGCCCAACACTGGACTGGATCTCACAATCCTGAGATCATGACATGAGCTGAAACAAGAGTTGGATGCTCAATGGGCTGTGCCACCCCGGCACCCCTGGATCACTACTCTTCAAATGAGATGATATGTAGGCGAGAGCCTACTGTACTTTGTGATGCCCAGTAGGAACTCAACAGAGACTACACATTTTATTGCTTTTCTACCTCATAACATTTACTATTTTCCTAGGCAACAAATATTGTCTTTAATTTATTAATTGATCAATTGATTGAATATAGTACTTGATTTTCTAGATTGTTTTCTATTTCTTGAGAACTTTTATCATGTATCTGTTTTTTTCCTCTTCAAATTAAGAGACAACTAGAAAGATTTAGCTACCATACTTGGGAAGCTTATGAGGATGTTCTCAAGAGAGTTGGGAGAAGAAAATCTACTAAATGTTCCAACACTGAAAGTGATATATGATGGATTTTCAAATTCCATTTCTAATTGAATCTTTTAAATGTATTTTTCCAAATAGAAAATTTTGAAACAATAGAAGAGCTTAACACACAACATTGAAATCATTTTGCCATATTTCTTACAAGTCTTTTTCTCTCTAAATATGTATATTTTGTTTCACAAAATTGGAATCATATCAAGTACATTTTTCCTCTTTTTTCATTTACTACTACAGTTTTAGCATTTTCTTGTATCATTATGTATTCTTAGAACATAGGATTTTGATAGCTATAGATATCCCATTATGTATACAGTATTTCATTATTCTCTCACCTCAACAACTTGATGTTCTTTGCTTTTCTTTTTCTATTGGTTATGTGCAGTGATGAACATATATAGTATAGTCTTTCTTATTGAATGTATCCTTCTCCCACATCTGAAACCTTCCATATTAAATGCACATGTCTTTAGACTGTCAAGCTCATTGTATCATATTTAGCTGATGCTAAAGTATAGGGCTGTATTCTTGTGTTCTCAAGGATGGAATCATTACTGAACTAAATAGCATTCTATATGTCAGTCATGGGGACTGAAATCAGCATGTGTGACGTAGGCACTTCTCTCTGGGCCTTGCTTTTGTGTGGACTTGGAGAGTGTCTAGAGATAGGAGGAAGACATCTTCTGCTACATAATAGAGAGCAAAGTCGGGGGACCTCTTTAGGAGCAACAAGCTAAGTATGGGCAAATTACACCTTGTAAACTGTACTTGTGGCTTTAAAACTTGCTTTAAATTGATCCACAGTGAGAAACACATTTTATATTACAACTCATTAAATACACACTATCCCACATACACAATGCAAACAAAAGCTTTACAAAAAAAGTATTTACCCTTCCTATGTGCTCTGCCCTCTGACACATTTTTCTTCCTTTATATTTTTTTTTTCATTTTAACAGGTAATTGAAAATTGTATATTGATTATGATCCATAATTGTAAGTAGGATTGTTTTTGAAACTTTGAATAAATGGGAAAATACCATGCTAATCATTGTAGAACTTCCTTTTTTAATTCAACATTATATGTTTGAAATATACTGCTGTGTAGTATTCTACTGTATGGGTATTTCTTTTATTTATTTATTTATTTATTTTTGTATGGGTATTTCTTTCACCAATGTTCTGTTTCTAGACTTTTAGGTTGTTTGGTTTTCATGCTTTAAGGCTCTTAACTGGAGTCAAATTGCCCTCCAGAAAGCTGATTAGTATACTCTGTTTTTAAGCATTTTACAAAAATGTGGTAGGCATGAGATTCTCATCAATACTGGAATGTATATTCTTAAAATTTCTTCTAACCTAGGGCTTTAGCAGGTAAGTGAAAATATATACTTTACTAAAAATAATAATGATAAAATTATCTTTATAGTTACCCCCTTTTCTGCTAAGATAAAGACCTCTAACATTTTGCATTGATAAACGAGATATCAGAAGGTGAAATGACATTTAGTTTTTCAAAGATGCATTTTTTGCTTATTGACTAGGTAGGTTTTTGATATGTTTCTTGACCATTTACATTTTCGTATTCCTAGTTGTAGTAGTTTTTGCACTTTTTGCCTTTTTCCCAATTTTTCTGTTGAAAAATTTATATGAAATATGTAAATTTGGACCTTTTAAACAGACACCATTTTTTGGTCAGTTTATTAATTTAAAAATATGAGTATCCTTTCCTCCAGAAGAACATGTCTTGTTTCAGAGACTTTTGTACACCCTTCGTTTTGTGGAAATTTTATATTCTTGAATAGGATTTTGGTGGCAGAGAGTTATCATCTCAGGGCTGAAAAAAATTTCTCAGGGCTGAGAAAAATTCATCTAAGTACCTGCTCTTATCTTTGGTCTAATGTAAGAACTTGGAAAAGTTGACATTTACCCTAAGTAAAGCCCCCCTTTTCACTGACAATCAGTCCTTTGGAAACAGTTACATACTGAAACATATTAATTCTATAAAGTGGTTGGTGTGAAATCTGCTTTGGTTTTAATTCACCAGGCCAACGGGCAGACTAGTTTTTCATGTGCCATGTTTAGATTTCAGAATTTCTTTTCCTACAAAAGGGGAAAGTGATGAAAGTTGTTTCACACGCATAATATTGGAAAAGAATTTACTGAGATTGGCAGGTTGTAAGTTCCTTCTCATCTTTCTGGGAATAGATGGATTCGCATAGTATCAGTTCCATGAAAATTAAAGATGTGAGCTAAGGAAGAAGCCAGAATTGGTTTTCCTTTTTTGACCTACTTTGAAACTGACTTCTAAAATATTAAATGAAGAATTGAGCTGGATATTGCTTCAGTACAGAGATATAGTCTTTTTTTCGTTCCAGAGGGTTGGTGCCTGTTGAGAGGTCTAGCGGCTCACATTATAATCAGGTCATGTCTGAACAATGATTTTTCACTGTTCCATGTAACTTTCTGTTTCTTTCCTGTGGCTCTCTTTCCTTCCTGGAAATGACAAAATGAAGAAATCAAATATACTTCCGAGCAATTCTCTCTCAAGGGAGAGGAGAATTCAACATACATGGTCAACACAAGTTACAGACGAGGATGTGTGCAGGTTAGAGAAAGTGAGCTAGTGGGCCATCTGAGGTTGGCTGTGATGCCTGGACCACTCCATTAGAAATCTGACTTCAAAGTTTAGAAGACTAAACTTGTACAGGGTGTTAAGGACCATCAGTGTGTCTACTGTCTGACTCAGAATCACATTCTCTTTAGCTATCACTGGAGTCAGCGCTGTAATAGTGCCTAGCAGAGTGTGAAGCCTACAGTAGTACTTAATACATGCTTGTTGAACTGAACTCATGCTGTATTTTTACAAGTTATGTTTGTAGTTGATCTTTATCAAGAACTTACATGGTGCCATGCACCGGACTAAACGCAACCTTTGTTTGCTCATGTCTGTAGTCTTATCATTGTCCTTATTTATCAGGTGGAGTGATTGAGGCATGAGGTTAAATAACTTTTCCAACCAAGTAGTGGGAACAGGATATAAACCCAGGCAGTCCGACATGCATGTCCTACTCTTAAACCATACCATAAATTCATCCCTAATTTTATTTGTCATATGTGGGATACAACCATCATGAAAACCTTTTTAAAAATAACATTTATGATTTGGACTATGAGCACAATACTATGATTTTGTTATTTAAAAAGCCTTTTATCTGAAATAACCTCAGAAAATTGGATTCTGTAAACAGAGTGTGGGGAATGTTGGAAATACACATTATGTGATGAGTGTCTTCATTCAGGGATAAGAGAACCAATCAACAGTGTTTGTTTCCGTTCCTGCTTTCTTTTCCATTAACGTGTTCATATAAATGGAAATAAGCTGTTAGAAATCATACAGAGCAGAGTACATATTGTGTTCACCATCTAAAACCAGAATAATAAGTCAGCAACTGTTGGCTAGTTAACAAAATCATATTCTTGTGGGGGAGGTGTTGAGAAAAGTAGTTAGCGTGATGCTTTTGATTTTTTTTTAACAGTATCAATAACAACTGTTACATGCTGTCTCCACTCAGTTGTCTAGTAGGCATTTTAAACTTAACACATTTATTATAGAACTCTTGATTTCTTCTCCCCAAATGGATTTTGCCCGTAGTCTTTCCCATATCTATAAACAGCAGCTTATATTTATCCAGTTGCTCAAGACGAAAAATCTAGGAATCCTCTTTAACTCATTTATGTCCCTCACAACACATATCAGCAAGTCCTGTGGGCTAAACCTTCAGAAATCTATCCCAAATCAGATCGCTTTTTACCCTCTCTACTTCTAACAACTAGGTCCCAACCAGCTTTATATCCAGGGTAGACCCCTGCAGTATTTCCTAACTGATCTCCTTGCTTGCAAACTCTTGCCCTGTTACCAAATTCATGTTCTATAATATCATAATATATCATATATCATAATATAACATATAACATAAATATAGAAATATACACATATAGTATAAATATAATATACAAATAAAATATATAATATAAACATTATGTAATTAGGGAATATAATTATATAATATACATATGGATAAAATTTTAAACACCTGAATCAATCAGGTCCTGTCCTTGTTCAATTTCCTCCCTAGCTGTGTCCCATTAAGAATTAAATCTAATCCCTTACTACTGCCTGAAAGGTCTTATGTAATCTGGTCCTTAAAAACCACTTTGAAGTCCACTCTGATCACTCCCTACCTTACTCAGTCCAGTCTGCCTGCAACTTCTTGGTGTTCCACATAAAACTACGTTTATTCTTGCCTTATTGTTTGGACCCACATTCTCAAAATCTTCCCAAAGCTCCCTCCCACCTTTTATTCAAGTCTCTGCTAAAAAACCTTTTGTAAGGAAGCCTATCTGATCACCTTATTTAAATAGCATCTCTTTCCTGCTCTATCCATTCCTTGAACCTGCTTAATATTTTCTTCATTAAATTTATTATAGAGGGTGATATTCAAACTATTTAACAACTGGGACAGCATCAACACAGAACAATCAGAAAAGACATCTATGGATATGCCTTACTTGGTACCATCTGACTGATGGTGTATCAGTCAGACAGATGAAATATCAGTTCCAATGACTAGATATTTATTATGTTATATACTGCTCATATACTTATGTCCCTTTTCTCTTCCACAATATAAAATCCAGAGGACAGGAACTTTGTCTTATGTCTGTCCATGGTAGGGCTCAACAAATACTTGTTGAATGAATAAATGGGCTGCTAACACAGAGATATGTTAATTTGATGATAGCATTCATATCAGAGATTATTGCTCTAATACATACATGGTCTTTAAAGTATTTAAGCTATGTTGGAGGTCCTTAATCTTGAAGGTATCATAAACATTTTCTTCTTTTTTTTTTTTTGGTTTTTAAAATTTAAAGTATAGAACCAGTATAACAAATATATGTACACCCAGCACTTAAAATTTACAATGATGAAGTTACATTGTTTTCAATAGGATTTTAAAACATAAATAAACATTACCTATTGAGTCAAAACCATCTTGTTTCCTTCCCCTGGTCTGTTCCTTGCCTCCCTTTTCCAGAGGAAACCAGTATCATAAATGTAGGGTAGTTCCCTGCATTCCCATGTTCTTGCATTTTTTTACATGAAACTTATATGTTCATAAACAAGTTATAGTTTTGACTTTGGGTTTTTTAATGTTACCATCCTGAAAAACTATTCTGTAACTTTTTCATTCAATGTTATTTTCATAAATTATATTTTTTGGTCTGTATAATCTATTTCCTTCATATTAAAATGCTATTTATCTATTCCACTGGATACATATATTCTTCAATTGTGGGGATTTAGCAAGTTTTATTTGTTTGTTTTTATTTTTTTGTAATTACAATCCACTCAACAAGAAACATCTTCATACCTAGATCTTGGTGTATGTAAGCAAGAGGTCTTTTGTCTTGTTCTGTTTATCTTAAGGTGTGTACATAGAAATTAATCAATCTGTGGGCTATAGCGTACTGAATTTTCATCAAATCATCAAATTCATCAAAGTTGCACCACTTTGCATTCCTACTGACAGATTATGAGGGTTCTTTTAAGTCTTGTTTTGCATTGTTTACTGATGTATTTCCTCTTGTTATGTAATGGAAAATATTTAAGAAACTGTGTTTCTTTTTTTTGAAGATTTATTTTTTTTAAAGATTTTATTTATTTATTTGACAGACAGAGATCACAAGTAGGCAGAGAGGCAGGCAGAGAGAAAGGAGGAAGCAGGCTTCCTGCGGAGCAGAGAGCCCGATGTGGGGCTCGATCCCAGGACCCTGGGATCATGACCTGAGCCGAAGGCAGAAGCTTTAACCCACTGAGCCACCCAGATGCCCCAAGATTTATTTTTTTGAGAGGAAGCATGAGCAGGGGAGTGAGGGGGTGAGTATGAGGGGAGAGGCCAATGGATAGGGAGAGAAAGAATCTCAAGCAGACTCCACACCCAGCATAGAGCACTACACAGGGCTCAGTTTCACCACCCTTATATCATGACCTGACTGAAACCAAGAGTAGGTCACTCAACCAACTGAACCACCCAGGTGCCCCCTAGAAATCATGTTTTTTTAATTGCCTTAGTTTTCAGGACACTCATAGTTGGATTTTATGATCTATCCTAGCAACTGTAATTAACTCAGGATTTTTGATAAAACTATAGGTATCATGGCTCTTAATCTCTCATCTTTGTTTTAATTATTTAATAGTAAATCACTTGGAAGTTGTATGAACATCACTAATGAATATTCATAATGTCAAATCGAAAGGAGGAAGCATGAAATTTGCAGGACTAAATATTGAGTTAAACAATAAACAAACTTCCTTGACTAGATCTCTTTTACAGAGGGCAACAAATTTTAAGAGTAATATTTTGCATCTGGCCACCTGAATTGAAAGGTATACTTTGACCTGTACGATTTACACAAAAATCACAGCTTAAAAAAATTATTTTGAATATTTATATGTATGTAATCTTTTTTCCAAAATCACTTTTTCATTACTAGAGTACAATGATAGCCAATAGTGCTTTTAAACTGGAAGTCTCCTTGCTTACTTTGCAAGATGATGTATAAATATTGCCTCATCCATCACCAGAATGACTTGTCTCCTGGATGAAAACCTGAGGGTGATGGGTAACTGTAATAAATTTGGACAGTAAGGAAAGGGTTCCATTTCCAATTAAAACCACAGCCAGGAAGTTTCCATTTATACTGACAATATAGGTACACTATAAGTACATATTTTATACATTTGCTTCTTTGTTTGGGGTAAATTGCCATTGTTTTAGGAGGAGTAGCAGTAAAGGAGTAGCTATACATTTATTTATACCCTCCCAAGAAAGAGTCATTGCCCCTTCTAGACAGGAAGTTTTTAGGATCCCTGGGTCTTAGACATTTAGAACCAAGCATTCAGAAGATGAGTTGTCTACGGTGGGAGAGTGCATGCCTTTAGGGATATTTTATTGGATTCAAACAGTCTCCATTCAAGTTCCAACATAATCAAGTTATTTCATTTTTTTTGTTTTTGTTTTGAGGGACAGTAAGATAGTGATGTACTTAGCACAATGCCTGGCACATAGGAGATGCCTGACAAATATTAATCGTCTTTGTCATTGTGATGATCATTTCTATTGATAAAAAGTTAGAAGCATTCTGATTCTCATTTTCTAGTTTGAAGGGATCTTCTGAATGCTTTCCCTTTAGTTCCCCTTTTTGTGAACTGTCTGGCCTTTCCTGATGTTACAAATGGCATCTAATAACTAACTGCTTATGAGGTTCTGGCTCCAAGCCAGGTATTTAAAATCAAAATAATTTCACAACTGTGGTTTTAAAATAAATGATATGTATTCTAAATAACACAGTATTAAAATAATCATTCATGGTTGCAATGGCATTTGCATTTGAGATTGTAATGGATCACTGTTTTAACAAATACCCTAGACATGTCTAATGACAGCATAATGACTGTCTAAAAACGAAAGAAAATGTTAACAAAATAAATAACTATGTGAATATAAATTAAATTAAACTCATTTGATTTTCTTTTTTTTTTAAGAGAGAGAGAGAGTGTGTGCATGAGCAGGGGGGAAGGGCAGTGGGAGAGCAAATGAAAGAATCTTAAGGAAGTTCCACACGCAGTACAGAGCCTGACATGGGGCTTGAGCTCATGACCCTGAGATCATGACCTGAGCTGAAACCAAAAGTCAGATGCCCTACTGACTGAGCCACCCAGGTGCCCCTAAACGCTCATTTTATTAATCAGCTATTGGAATGGCTCAATGCATTGGCTGTCATGGATGCTTTGAAATAAAAGAGAGAAATTCACTATGGGAAATGGAAATGCTGGATCCCAAATCAATTTTCTTGGTTACTGTATTATCCACATTATGCCCTTCCTCAAACACATCTAGTGGGTTTCCATCTCCATCACAGTCCTGATCAGCAAAATGAAACATGGTTCATTGCAGCATTATTTACAGTAGCTAAGATATGGAAGCAACCCAAATATCTAATACTGGGTAGATACAGAAAACATGAGGTATATAATGGAACATTATTCGGCAATAAAAAAAGAATGAAATCTTGTGATTTGTGACAGCCTAGATGGACCTTGGGGACCTTATACTAATAAAATAAGTCAAACAGAGAAAGACAGTGCCATATCATGTTTCTTACATGCAGAATCTAAAAGAGAAAAAGAAAAGAAAAGAAAAAAAGTTTGTAGATACAAAGAGCAAATTGGTGGTTGCCAGAGGCTGGGAAATGGGGGGAGGGTGAAATAGATGGAAGTTGTCAAAGGGTACAGACTTCCTGTTATATATAAACCAGTCATGAGGATGTAATGTACAGTATGGAAACAATAATTAATAATACTGTATTGCATATATGAAAGTTGCTAAGAGAGTAGGTCTTAAAAGTTCTCACCACAAGGAAAGTTCTGTAATTGTGTATGGTGACAGATATTAACTAGAGTTATTGTGGTGATCCTTTTGCAGTATATATAAATAGCGACTTATTATGTTATATACCTGAAATAACATAATGTTGTTTGTCAATTATACCTCTACTAGAAAATAACACAGTTAAGTGAAACCTAGATCCATAATTCTTCCTTGCTCCCAATATTTTAGTACATATGGTATTTGGATACAGTGTGTTCAATTAGGGCAACCAACAAATTATATTATCAAGACTATAGACTGTGAATTAGGAAGAGGTCCTGTTTCCAAGAAATGCATTCTTGCACCATGGCTTAGAAAGGAGAAAATAGGTCAGATCTCAGCCCCATCTACTAGCTGGCATAGCTTCTTTGTGATGGGCACAACCTTCCCAACTGTGTTTGCTGGTTTTATGCAATATGCAGATTTCACAGTTATAATTTGATCTTGTTCTGGACTCACACTACATTTGGAATGAACACCACACTTTGGGGAAAAAGCTGTTGCGAGCCATAGAGAAATTTTATTTTATGGTATTGGATGACAAAACTAACAAATGTTAGTAATTTAACCAATTCATCAAGCACTTATTGAGCACCTAGTATGTGCACGGTACTGAGCTAGCATTGTAAAGATGAGCAAGACAGACACATTTCCCTACCTTGGAGAGCTCATGATCAAAGGGAGGGAGAAATACATGAAACAAGTATACCAATAATTACTACTATAATAGATATTTTAAAAAAGAAATTAAAGTCTCTATGAGAGTATGTAATCATAATGCTGGTGGTGATAGGGCAGTAAAAATGGTTCTTGAAGAAAGTCTGGATGTTGTCAAATGCTAGATTTGCTCAATGACTTTATAAGTTTAACATATATTCTTAGAGCTAGTCAACATAGAACTTTATTATTGAAACTCCTATAGTAAAACAACTTTGTCATCACAAGATTAGAAATCTCATTCCAGCCTTATTTCCTCATATTTTTTTTTCAAGATTTTATTTATTTGACAGAGAGAGAGAAATCACAAGTAGACAGAGAGGCAGGCAGAGAGAGAGGGGGAGGAAGCAGGCTCCCTGCGGGGCAGAGAGCCCGACTCGGGGCTCGATCCCAGGACCCTGGGATCATGACCTGAGCCGAAGGCAGAGGCTTTAACCCACTGAGCCACCCAGGCGCCCCTCCTCATATTTTTAATACAATTTAAGGCAAGAGTTTTTTTAGACTTGCAACTGCCATGTTGTAGTAGGTAGTTATCTTTAGCAATTAACTTAGCCCTTTGTTTTGTAATTATTGTTTACTTGACTGCCTTCCTCACTAGATTGGAAACTCCTTGAAGAATAGGGACAGAGCCTCATTCTCTTTTATATCCGGAGCAATTAGTTTAGTGCCTGATACATAGTGGGCCCCTATATATAACCATGGAATGAAGTGTCCTTCTAACATTCTGCTTTCCTAAATCTCTGCTCTGTCCATTGTTTTTTAAGATTTTATTTATTTATTTATTTGACAGACAGAGAGATTACAAGTGGGCAGAGAGGCAGGCAGAGAGAGAAGGGGAAGCAGGCTCCCTGCCAAGCAGGGAGCCCGATGCGGGGCCCCATCCCAGGACCCTAAGATCATGACCTGAACTGAAGGCAGAGGCTTAACCCACTGAGCCACCCAGGCGCCCCTGCTCTGTCCATTTTCATATTTTATTTTATTTTATTTTTATTGTCCCTCAATAATCTCTTCTTCCTTGCTGTCTTTTACAAATCTGGCAGGAGATGACCCTTGGGAATATTTGGTGGGAGTCTTTAGTATTTTAAATAGTGGTGTTCCTCCTAGTTCATTCAATACCACCAGAGCCCTGTTGTGAGCAAAATGGGAGCTAATAAGGACAAGCTAGTCTCTGCCTTGAAGAAGCTTTATAAAGTAAACAGTTATTTACAAAGAAGAAGAAAATAAATGCTCTGCAAGAGCTGCATGTCAAGATCTGTGGGAACACAGAGGGATGCGATTCCTTGCAAATTCAGAGGGCTCAGTGGTAGCTTCATAGACGAGATGGCCTTTGAGCTGAGCTTTGAAGGAAGAGTAAACTGCTCTGAGAAGGAAGAAGAAAGAGAAGGGCATTACAGCTTAAGGAGACAAGCAAAGCCTTGTCTTTAGCTTTCTTTTAAAATAATTTCCTTTTGTGGCTCTATCTCAACAGTAATAAATGTTATGACTGTGTCACCCATGAATTAATCTAAATCCTGCTCAGCTGTCCTTGCGTTTCTCACTACATAATACTGTAACATCATTTCTTACACTTAGCATATTCTCCCACTCTCTAAAATATCAATCATTAAACACAATTATGTAGGTGAAGGCACTTTGTAAAATACAAAGTACTATACAAAATAGGGGAATGTACCATACAAGGCACTGTAATTCTTATAACGTATTTGCAAGCTCAGTGATCACAAATCATAGGTCCTTAACATGATGCAGAGATTCAGTTCAATAAATACTTAATGAAGCCTAGCCAAGTAATTTTGGACAAGTTACCTATTTAAACTTTCAGAGTTCCCGGTTCTTTTGCATGGTTTTTATGAAGGTTGACTGAATAATTAACTTTGATATCTACAAAACATGGTGTAAGAAAAGTCACTCCAGAAAAGAAAAGTCAAACCAGACCCTTGGTTTGACTCAAGACCTTTGCCTACCAAAATCTTTGCTGGAGAGATGAGACTTACATAATTGAGCTATATAAAACATAACAATAGATGATTACATATCAAAGGCATGGGTACTGTCCTTGGGTTTGTGTCCTTGTTCGAAGGTGAGAATAGTAAAAGGTCAAAATGAACATAGAATTCAAATACAAGCAACTTAACCTAGTTTATGTCCATATGCTCTGATACACAGAGGGTCTTCCACAATCCTACCCCAAATCTCAGTGTTCCTTTTTCTCCCAAAATACTCATTTAGGACTGTATGACATTTTCACTGGCACACTGGGCTATTGGTTTTACCATTGTTTTCCAGTTAGAAACATTTATAAAACTGCTTGAATGCCTTTTTAAAATTTGCTTTGCAATGCTCCAGAAGAAATCTTCATAACTTCATGAGCCTGCCTACAGCCATCCTTACAGTGCTATGAATTTATGCTGATCGCCAAGAACTTTATTCTGAAGGAATCTATCCAGAAACGGCAGAACATCAGTGTTAATGTTTGTCCCAGTTTAATATTATTACATATAATTCATTATTATCAGTGTTAAATTTCTAAAGTGTCTAATGTTCAAGTCCCAGGTTTATTATACCAAAAGTTCGTATTTGTATGAGAAATAACTTAAAAGAAGTCTCATGCGAGGGAGGAGTCAAGATGGCGGAGAAGTAGCGGCTGAGACTACTTCAGGTTGCGGGAGATCAGCTAGATAGCTTATCTAAAGATTGCAAACACCTACAGATCCAACGGGAGATCGAAGAGAAGAAGAACAGCAATTCTAGAAACAGAAAATCAACCACTTGCTGAAAGGTAGGACTGGCGGAGAAGTGAATCCAAAGGGACGGGAAGACAGACCCCGGGGGGAGGGGCCGGCTCCCGGCAAGCGGCGGAGCAACGGAGCACAAAATCGGGACTTTTAAAAGTCTTTTCCGCTGAGGGACATCGCTCCAGAGGCTTAACTGGGGTGAAGCCCACGCGGGGCCAGTGTGGCCTCAGGTCCCGCAGGGTCACAGAAGGATCGGGGTGTCTGAGTGTCGCAGAGCTCGCAGGTATTAGAACGGGGAGGCCGGCTACAGAGACGGAGCCGAGGAGTGAGCTCACAGCTCGGGCTTACCTTGAACCGGTCGCAGGCTCGGTGAGCTCGGAGCGCAGCCGGAGGCCAGGCAGACGGGAGTAGTTGGACGCTGTTCCCTGAGGGCGCACTGAGGAGTGGGACCCCGAGCTCTCGGCTCCTCCGGGCCGGAGACTGGGAGGCCGCCATCTTCCTTCCCGTCCTCCGGACTCTACGGAAAGCGCTCAGGGAACAAAAGCTCCCGAAAGCAAACCCGAGCGGATTACTCAGCCAGGCCCCTGGTAAGGGCGGTGCGACTCCGCCTGGGGCAAAGACACTTGAAAATCACTACAACAGGCCCCTCCCCCAGAAGATCAACAAGAAACCCAGCCAGGACCAAGTTCACTTAGGAGGAGTGCAGTTTCAATACCAAGGAGAGCAGCGGAATTCCAGAGGAGGAGAAAGCAAAGCACGGAACTCATGGCTTTCTCCCCATGATTCTTTAGCCTTGCAGTTAATTTAATTTTTTTTTCTTTTTCAATTTTTTTCTCTTCTTCTGCTAAATTTTTTTAAACTTTTACCCTTTTCTTTTTTAACGTTTTTTAACTAGTTTATCCAATATATATATATTTTTTCCTTTTTATATTTTTTTCATTATTGGTTTTCTTTTTTTTATTTGTTTCTTTTTTCTTTTTTATTTTATTTTTTTTTTTCTTTCTGAACCTCTTTTTATCCCCTTCCCCCCCCCCCCTTACGATTTGGGATCTCTTCTGATTTGGCTAAAGTATATTTTCCTGGGGTTGTTGCCACCCTTTTAGTATTTTACTTACTCCTTCATATACTCTTATCTAGACAAAATGACAAGGCGGAAAAATTCACCACAAAAAAAAGAACAAGAGGCAGTACCAAAGGCTAAGGACCTAATCAATACAGACATTGGTAATATGTCAGATTTAGAGTTCAGAATGACGATTCTCAAGGTTCTAGCTGGGCTCGAAAAAGGCATGGAAGATATTAGAGAAACCCTCTCGGGAGATATAAAAGCCCTTTCTGGAGAAATAAAAGAACTAAAATCTAATCAAGTTGAAATAAAAAAAGCTATTAATGAGGTGCAATCAAAAATGGAGGCTCTCACTGCTAGGATAAATGAGGCAGAAGAAAGAATTAGCGATATAGAAGACCAAATGACAGAGAATAAGGAAGCTGAACAAAAGAGGGACAAACAACTACTGGACCACGAGGGCAGAATTCGAGAGATAAGTGACACCATAAGACGAAACAACATTAGAATAATTGGGATTCCAGAAGAAGAAGAAAGAGAGAGGGGAGCAGAAGGTATATTGGAGAGAATTATTGGAGAGAATTTCCCCAATATGGCAAAGGGAACAAACATCAAAATCCAGGAGGTTCAGAGAACCCCACTCAAAATCAATAAGAATAGGTCCACACCCCGTCACCTAATAGTCAAATTTACAAGTCTTAGTGACAAAGAGAAAATCCTGAAAGCAGCCCGGGAGAAGAAGTCTGTAACATACAATGGTAAAAATATTAGATTGGCAGCAGACTTATCCACAGAGACCTGGCAGGCCAGAAAGAGCTGGCATGATATATTCAGAGTACTAAACGAGAAAAACATGCAGCCAAGAATACTATATCCAGCTAGGCTATCATTGAAAATAGAAGGAGAGATTAAAAGCTTCCAGGACAAACAAAAACTGAAAGAATTTGCAAACACCAAGCCAGCTCTACAGGAAATATTGAAAGGGGTCCTCTAAGCAAAGAGAGAGCCTAAAAGTAGTAGATCAGAAAGGAACAAAAACAATATACAATAGCAGTCACCTTACAGGCAATACAATGGCACTAAATTCATATCTCTCAATAGTTACCCTGAATGTTAATGGGCTAAATGCCCCAATCAAAAGACACAGGGTATCAGAATGGATAAAAAAACAAAACCCATCTATATGTTGCCTACAAGAAACTCATTTTAAACCCGAAGACACTTTCAGATTTAAAGTGAGGGGGTGGAAAAGAATTTACCATGCTAATGGACATCAGAAGAAAGCAGGAGTGGCAATCCTTATATCAGATCACTTAGATTTTAAACCAAAGACTATAATAAGAGATGAAGATGGACACTATATCATACTCAAAGGATCTGTCCAACAAGAAGATCTAACAATTGTAAATATCTATGCCCCTAACGTGGGAGCAGCCAACTATATAAACCAATTAATAACAAAATCAAAGAAACACATCGACAATCATACAATAATAGTAGGGGACTTTAACACTCCCCTCACTGAAATGGACAGATCATCCAAGCAAAAGATCAACAAGGAAATAAAGGCCTTAAATGACACACTGGACCAGATGGA
>NW_022631027.1:19380172-19657903 GCF_010015895.1 Lontra canadensis
TACAAACTTCTGACTGATCTAACTTGAGTATGTAGTATTTTAAACAGGGAAAGCCCAACATGACATACCTGTCTACATTTATTTCCATGCTTACTGACTGCATAATACGCCATGGCATGGAGAAGTCATAATTCATTTAACCAATTTACTTCCAAGTTTTTCATTCAGTACCAATCCTTCAACTCACGTCCTTGTACACATACCATTTTATACTTGTCTGATTACTTTTTAAACTCCTAAAGTTGTGAGTTATTTTTATGGACTATAGGAAGTAAATGTACTACAATAACTTGTCAGGTATTTATTTACTTAAGCATTTGTGGGCTTTTTTGATGAATCATATGTAAGAAATGTTGAAGGAAGTTAAGAAAACGGTTTTACCAGTTTTAACAAACTGTTAAACAAACAGTTACCCTATAGGTAACAGTCAGCCGTGAGTTAAGAATGTTTAACCAATGGGTATTATTACTCAGCTTTACAACTAAGTTCTTAGTTGCTCAATTACTTTCAAATGTATATTAGGCACTTACACATCAGGCACTGCTCATGTGTGAATGAGGCATGGTTCCTGCATGCAAAGTGCTTTACAAACAATAACCATCCCATTAATAACTATTACATTGAAGGAATAGAACATATGAATCACAGAGAAACGAGCTTACCTGATTCCTGTGGCCAGTGCTATTGGTGTGCGAGAAAGTCGTGATAGTGTTTCTATAACCTGAGAAAAAAGGAAAAGTGTTAACTGGAAACATATTTCAGAAAAGATAAGAATTTTTTTAATAGTCTTACAATCTAGTATTAACAATGGCAGGAGAAACCTAAATTTGCAGACACCAACTAAGTACAGAAGGGGAAGGGCTATTTCTGAAAATTTTAAACACTTGGATTATAACTGTATCCTTTAACTTTGAAACCCTAAGCAGATTACTAAGCATCTAGTTTGCCATTTCTTTATCATTAAAGCAAGGAGTTAGACAGGGTAATACTAAAGGTCTTGTACCTCCACTTCTACAGAATCGGAAAGGTCTTGTAAAGCTGTACTGTCCCAAACAGTAGCCCCTGGCCACACAAGGCTCTCTAACTTGAAACTAATTAAAATTTACAAAACAAAAAATTAAGTTTCTTAGTTGTACTAACAACATTTCAACTGCTCAGTAGCCAACCGTGGATGCTGTATTGTGCTACCCAGACCTCAAACATCTTCATCATCACCGAGAGTCCTACTGGGCAGCACTGCTGAATAGCTAAGTGGTTTAGAATGTGGACTCTCGAGAGCCAGACCACAGTTCAAATCCTAGCTTTGCCTGTCTTCAGCCATCTAACCTTAAGCAAACTACTTTAGCTCCCTGGGCTTCGGTTTTCTCATCTGGATACCGCCTATAATCATAGTGAGCTTCTTTGTAATCATTAATTATAGGAATTAAAAAGCTAATACGTGAAAAGTATTTAAATGATAGCTATCCTT
The DNA here is from genome assembly GCF_010015895.1 of Lontra canadensis. Taxonomy (NCBI): domain Eukaryota; kingdom Metazoa; phylum Chordata; class Mammalia; order Carnivora; family Mustelidae; genus Lontra; species Lontra canadensis. The sequence continues at coordinate 19,381,641 of NW_022631027.1, forward strand.
TATAATTGCCAACTTTAAGAAAATTACCTTTTGTAATTCTGAGTATTTGCGAAAAAAGAGTTTCCTAAACCCTTGATTATCTGTATGTATTTTAAAGATTGCTTATGAAGACTTCGGTACCTGTGCCCTACTATAGTTTTAGCTTTAGAACCTAGAGATTTTACCCTTCCTTACCACTTTTACAACTAAGATCATCTCTCTCAAAGACTTAGCAAGGAACCCGAAGAGCTAAAATATACTTTTCCCACGAAGCCTGTTTCTACGGTAACAGGTATGATTTGTCCTAACTCCCAAAACTAAACAAAACTTAAAGAGGTTCTCCTATAAGGACTATTCGAAATGAGGGAAAAAAGAAAAAAGAAGAAAGGCAAAAATCTCAGAGCTGAGGTAATCTAATTTCTCAGTTCAAATGTGGAAACCTAATGGCAAGGTCTCCAGCACTCCACAGAGTCGCATATGAGCATTAGCCACACACATACCTATCTCTTGCCCACTTCAGGAGGTAGTACATTGCTGTAGTTATAAACATACAACTTTAGAGAAAGAATGTCTGGTTGAGCCTTGGCTCTTCAACTCACCTTTACTAGCCTCTATAAAATGTCAATACCAAAAACTATCAGCCTCATAGAGTTTACTGAAAAAATTAAATGAGATAATACCCATCAAAGGCTTAGCTCAATAAATGTAAACTTTTATTATATAAAATTATCATTATATAAAACAAATAAAATAAAATTTAATTGAAAGACTATGCAATTTCTTCCTGGTTTTACTTTGTTGAACATTTGATATGAAAGCAAAACACAACCACCTAGATAAAACTGGGTATCAATTAATTTGCCATAATAAAGATAAAAGTATCTTCAGTCTAATTAGAACACGAATGAATAAATAACAAGTTTATCAAAATAAATTGATTCAAAATAAAAATAACCACATGCTAAAAATTCTCAAATTATGCGTTACTGAAACATCTAGCTTTCGGAAGATTCTGGAATAATCCGCAGAGTAGTATTTAGACTCATGAATTAATGGCCCTGTTAAATTTCAGCATCAGCCTTATCCTGATATGACCTGTTTTTAAGCTGTAAGGTGAAATCTGTTTCTGATTTTATTTTATACAATCTAGCATTGCCATTACTAAGAAGAAAAATAACAATAACACTGGTATCGTATATGTTGCTACTATGATGTATTTTACTACAGCTATTTTATACTCTAATAGAAACGCATTTTATTCCCGGGGATATTGTCTATAATAACTATGATGTATCTAAAAATAAGAATGTATCTTGTGTTCCTTTTCCCACCAACAATCAGAATAATTCACACAACCCATTTCCACCCATAAGACTGCTGTTTGCATTTTTGCACAATTGTCCACCAGAGGGAGCCAGAAGATAGTATATCACTTTAGTCCTACATTAAATGTGTCTATAAAGTACAAACCTTTCTAAAAAATCAACAAGATGAAACCAACTCCTATTATCTATTTAAAACTATTACTGGGGCGCCTGGGTGGCTCAGTGGGTTAAAGCCTCTGCCTTCGGCTCAGGTCATGATCTCAGGGTCCTGGGATCGAGCCCCACATCGGGCTCTCTGCTCCACAGAGAGCCTGCTTCCTCCTCTCTCTCTCTGCCTGCCTCTCTGCCTTCTTGTGATTTCTCTCTGCCAAATAAATAAAATCTTTAAAAAAAAAACTACTACTTATCGCCATTCAGTAATAGAAAAATAATGAAGGTGAGAAGGAAGGAAGAGTAATACACAGCATGTCTCAAAGTGACTCTCAGGACCATCTCTCAGTTTTGCATCTATCTGATTGTACATCAAGTCCATTCATTAACTCCAAGTTTAGCCAAAGCAAATAAGACTGTTTAGTCAATGTAGTGTTTTTAGAACAGTGTGTATTCCATAAAGGTGGAGCATATCCGGATTTGGAATAGACAAGTACACAAATTAATGCCAGATTCTCCAGACATGAGAAACATGTATTCAAGAGTATTCACAAAAGAAAATATCCCCAAGGACATTAAAAAGACTCTTTTCCCTGAAATGTATTAATTTCTAAATTGTTACCTCAACAAAATATGAAATTAGAGACATGAACCCTCATAAAGGGGTAACTAGTCAGAACATTTACAAGTTAATAGGCTAACAACAAACTACTAAATCCACATTACGGATATTTTTCTTGACCTACATCTACCCCTTGCTTAATAAGCAGCAGCATTTGTAAAGAAATGAAAATATTTCCAGATAACCTAAATAACAGTTACCATGGGAAGAAGGTGGAAGAGATAAGTAGGGCTCTTGTAGGCTTGCTTTTTAGAAGGGGGGGATTAGATCCCAGAATCTATGAAGGACCATTGACGAAGTTTAAAAAGGAAGATACCCAGGTCAAACTCTATTTTTAGATCACTCAGCCCAGTGAAGGACAGACAGGCTTAGGAGACACGGGGTATAGACAAGGGGCCAGGAGACCTATGAGGCTGTTTTCTTAATCGTCCAGATGAGACATAGAGTCTTTAAGCCAGCAGCAGTAGAGACAGAGGAAAAGTGGAAATGTGAGAAGTATTCAGGCATAGTGGCTGATGCACTGTGATGGCAAGTGAAGAACAACCTAGGACAATCTGGGCAAACTTTTAAATAAAGCACGGAGGTGGCCAGCTACAAAGCTGCCTACTGGGATACTCCTAGGCAAGACGCTCTCAATCTCTCTGTGTCCCTCTCCATGGCTGACCACATCCTGAATTTGAACAGGCCATTCCCTCCACCAGAGCCTTCTTGGACATCTCCGCATCTAGTCTGGGTCCTTTGTGTTCCTGTACGACTTAACTCTGCCCTAGTAACATCGCCTTATTTAAAAATTTATTTGCTGGGGCATCTGGGTGGCTCAGTGGGTTGGGCCTCTGCCTTCAGCTCAGGTCATGATCTCAGGATCCTGGGATCGAGTCCTGCATCGGGCTCTCCGCTCCGCAGGGAGCCTGCTTCCCCTTCTCTCTCTCTCTCTGCCTGCCTCTCTGCCTACTTGTGATCTCTGGCTGTCAATTAAATAAATAAATAAATAAATAAATAAAATCTTTAAAAATTTATTTGCTATTTAAAATACGTGAAAAGGACTCGTGTTTATTTTGTCAAATTGAAACAACATGGTAATACACAGAAGTTGTTCCCTCCATACACACACCTTCTGCCTAACGGAAAACAGAGCTAAAAATCTGGTGTGGCTCTTGCATAAATTCGTTCCTTTTTCTTCATGATTGTTATTTTAGGTGCTATGTTCCTATGATACAGATTTTTCCAAAACAAGAGTTTGTCATCTAACAATATACCCCAGACAGCTGTCAACACCTTCCAATTTACCTCATTCACCTTATTGTTGTGCAACATTCCAGTGTGTGTAAACAACATTATGATTTAACCATTCTCCTGCCAATGAGCTTTTTCAACATTTTGCTACCAGAGCAATCCTGAAATTATAATCCTTGCCAGTTATCTTTTCAATTGTGTCTAGGTATTTCTGTAGGAAAGATTCTCAGATGGGATAGAGAGGTCAAAAGTATGACCACTGCTCTTTGAAAACTTTTTACAAATCTATACTCCCCTGAAGAGTGTCTTAAGAACATAACAAGACATTCTAATGACCTATTTACTGTCTGTCTTTCCCATCCAACAGTGAAAAACACCTTAAGGGCACAGAACTCCAACTGCTTCTTCACTGTTCTTTCTTACCACCTAGTTCACAGCCAGAGTCATAACAACCACTTAACACAAAAATATTTGTTGCTCAAAGAAATGAATGACTAATACTTAACTTGCAAAATTGTTGTAAGGATTGAGGATCATATGTGTAAAGATATGTACAGAGCTTAGCCTGGCACAAGCAGAGAATGAATGAGTAATTAAAGAAGGTGCCCATTATGAAAATTGAATATTAGATATGAAAAAGAATTACCTATCTCTTCATATCTAAAAGCAGTATACATAGTGATAACCCCCCTCCATCAAATTTTTCTAATGGTGATTATTATTTAGCTTGAGCTCTTCATTTTATTTTTACCATCCCCATTAGTTGAAGAGCCATAAAATAAAAGTTTCCAAAAAGGGAACTGTACACTAATAAAGCCACCCATTTTAACCACTCTCTTCATGAGACCTTCTAGAAATTCTTACTTTCTACTTATCCAGCCCATTCATACCGTTGATGATGTAATTTGTAATTAAAACAAGTCATCCATGCAGAAGCAGTATGTTACAGCTACTTCTACATTCCAGAGTTAAGGAAGCTACGGCCATAGACAATAACGGCAGAGAACCATAGGGATCAGCAACATAGGTCTGCCAAAAAGTGTTAATTAATTGTGGATTTATCTCCTTGAGTTCTCTATCCTGCAGTTTTACCTCTTAGTCCTCTCCCTGAACCAATGGAAAGGCTATTAATAAGATTCATGAATTCAATTGGAGCTCCTTGAGATGGAACCTTACAGGAAGGTGGGCTCTGCAAGGCAATCCAGGGCTATAGGCTGAACCCCAAGTACAAGACAAGCTTAGTAGTTCATGAAAACATTGCAGCACCACAGCATGAAGTTACTATCCAGCAGCTGAAGCTAGAGACAGGGATGCCCCACAATGGTTCTCACAGGCTCAGAGCAAGTACCCCATGTGGTCATAGAGGAAAAATCCAAGCCCTCAAGGATGTAACTCAGATGTGGCTGGGAGTGATGGACTGAGTAATTCAGACAGAAGCACAGGCTTCTACACAACATCAGGTATGACCCAGAGGCAGCCCAGAGACCTGGTATGACCCAGGCACCCGATAAGCAGCATAATTCTAAACTCAACCAGATGGTGACTATCAGACTAACAATATATTTTACTTGAAGTCTCCTAGGAAATCAACAGAACTCATTATCTTAATTTTCTTTGCAATTCTAATTTCACACAGTAAATTACCCCATTACGATACACCGCAGCTTAGTGTCATTTCTAGCAGCACATTTGAGATCCTTCCTAAAACACCTGGTTGTTGCTTTGAACACTATAGAATATTACTGTAAAATGTCCCTAGCACTTCCCCTATGGACAAAGCAAAGGAGGATAGCCAGATAAGATGTACTAAACAATATTTCTGTAACAAGAAAATTATGAATCAGAAGAAATGAACTTGCATTGTTCAAGAGAGTAGAGTATCTATACAGATTAAATGGGTCTAAATTATATATAGTTTGTGTGGGCCTTAATGATGATCATAAAAGAATTATTCTATATTTATTGCTTCAAAATTTCAAAAGTAAAGCCCTATAGGGGGGAAAAAAAAAGAACCTCCCTTTATGAAAATCATATACTGGACTGGTTAGGAGCATAAGCTTAAGACTCAGATTTTCTGGGTTCAAATCTCAGCTCCTCCTCTCACTAGTTGGGTAAGCATGGGTGTTAAATAGATGCTCTTTGCAAGAGGTCCTTTACCCCTGTATCTTTATCTATAAAATGCATATAAAAGAATGTCCCATACTTCTGCTCTTTCCTAATGCCATTGTGGTCACCATCCTCATTGATAAAATAAGATTTGGTCTTTGAAAAGCATTTCAGAAAGTAAAATGTGAGATGTCTACTTCAAGTTAGCACCAGATAGAAAACAAAGCTTTCTAATGACTGTGCATACATCTAATAAGTTAGGTTGTATCTCTATTCAAGCACATGATGGCCAGTGTTTGCTAATACTTGTCAAGAGTCACTAAGCTTATCCATTTATAACATTATGTTTAAAAAATGAGAATTGTGGATGGTAAACATTTTTCTTCAGTCATTTTCTGTTCTCGTGTTATTTTCCATGTAAATATTCAGAAAACAAAACTCCTGTCATACAAAAGTATTTATAAGAGCCCAGAAACAATCACACTTGAACTTTCTAAAGCAAATGTTAAAAAAAAAGAAAGAAAACAAAGAAAGCCCCATGCTGAGTCAACTTATGGAGATAACACATAATAACCATAATCTATACAGTTCACATAGAATTTTAAAAACTCTAAGAAGTGACAATGCAAAAGAATGGGCTCAAAGAAGCTTTAGCATACATCTCCCCACAAGCTCCATCACCTCCACACCCTCACTGCTTTGAATAAATACAAAAATCCATGAAAGTGGACTGTCATTTAAAAGCAATCTCAAAAGAAGTCATTTAGCTAACCCTCACACCCAGTGATAGGGTACCTCTCCCAATCCCATATACAGAAATTTTAAAACCACCACATTTTATTCAGTGGTTCTTATTTTAAGCCATAGTCCTCTTAAAGCCTCAAGGAGGGGAAATTATATATGTATATATATGTGTTCATGTATATGTATATGTACATACATAATATACATAATTCTGCATTTCATCTCGAGAAATCCAGGGAACTCTTGAAGACCATTCATGGATTTCCTAGATTCCTATCCAATCTCCTTTGCCTATAAGGAAGCCAAGGTCCAACAAAAGTAACTAGCTTGCTCAGGTCAAAGAACCAATAGCAGAATTGGTGTCATAACCTAGGTCCCCTCTCTTCTGTCCAGACTGCTACTCTTCCTACTTCACCACCCTGTGTCTAAATCTCCTACATTTACTTGGTGAACATCTACTGAACACTCACTATGGGCTAGATATTCTGGATATACTTCACATGTCGAAGATAACAAAAATGGAGAGTATGCACTTCTTCCTCTCAAAAAACCCACTACCACACAGGTAGTAAGCAAAAACACAGACCTGGTATTACAAAGAACAGCCGCGGCCCAGAAGAGAGTCAGACCAGCTGTTCCCCTCACCCTGAGGGACGGACATGGAAGGCTCAAAGACTTTTTAGAAAAGATGACCCTGGAATACGTCTTGAGAGGCAATCAGGAGTCTCTCCAACATCCGCAGTTAATAGAGGTCTGATGGATGAGAACTACCACCGTCTGACCCACCCATCTCTGTCCTCGCCTGCTCCACTGAGAACACTTCCCTGTTCTGAGCAGATTCACTTGCACATTACTGTCTGAGCAGCTTTTTATAGTTGCCATTTCCTGATTAATACTTTTCTTACAACGGGTGTTTTGCAGGTTCCAGGAGATGATGTCATTAAGCAAATTTTTTCTAGACCAAACGGACCTACACTTGTTTCCTGATCCATCTCCACATCACCCTGATCTTGTCTCTGCACTCTGTGCCTCTCAGACCTCACAGAGAGCACTTTTCCTTCAAATCTGCTTCTCCTCTTTTTGCCCAGTGAGCCCACAGTCTCACTCCTCTCCCTCATCTGGCCAGACACTAGGAACACTTTCCAGATTTGGACTTCTCTGTCACACCGCAGATCTAAGTGCTATCACCTCCTCCTTTTACATCTCTCTTGGATCAAACTCCTCCTTTCTTCCCTGTCTCTGGCTTAGCACAGGCTTTCTTTATTTCTTACCTCAATTACTGGATCAGCCTTCCAATCTGTCTCCATGTTGCCAGGTCCACACCCCTCAAACCCATCTTCTACTTGGCTATCATAGAGGCTGTGTGACAATTCACAACTGTCAAGTCCTTCACAAAGCCACCACCTCTATGTCCACCTTAAAATTCTTAACTATTACCCCCATGAAGAGATTGAAGTTACCAGCACACTTGGGAGTCTTCAGTAGATCTGACCCACTCTCTGCTCCCTTCCAGCCTCCTCCTCCGCTCCCCACACCTCCCACGTCCAGCCCTGCCCAACCTCGTGGCCTGCTGTGCTCCAAAGGGATTCTGGAATCACTCACATAAACTCTACCAGAGCAGAAAATTCATATTACTACAATTCACAGATGGCATCAAAATAAAAATATTTATACTAAAGAGCAGGCAGGAAAAAAAGGTGAACCGGAACCAGCATTGTTCATTTTCTCACACCAAGCAAAAGGGGTTGTAAGTAACTTTTCATAGACACTGTTTGAACCATCTCCTGAGTCCAAGTACCAGAGATGAAACCTGGGGTCCATCAGTGCAGAGTTAGCTGTCCGAAGCACAGTATTTAGTTAGAACTCAGAATACATATAGATAGTCAAAGCTTCTCTGAAGTTTATACAGGTGTGTTAGGGTATGTTGAAGTTAACAGGCAATTAGTAAAGAATTCAATTGTTTATACACAGCTTTCAAAGAAAGCCTTCAGTTTTGAAAATGTGACCATATTTGGAAATGATTCCCTATCTTTATGCAGAGCAGAAATGTAATCTACAAAGACTATGGGGCCATTTTAATGTTCACTACCAAGCCCGGGACTTGGACGGTGGGCCCTGCAGGTATACATTCATTACTCCCCATCCCATCTCAGTAAGGACTCTAGCAGAGCAGCTGTGTCTTGCCAGCTCCCTGGGAGACCTTGGTGCATTCACAGAACTCACTTTAAACAGACACATCCTATGCGTTAGCATCAGGACAGAGGAGAAGTTGTTGGCATGATCTGAAATACGCAGGGAGTTCTATATGACTTCAGGGACTTGGAAAATGGAATGAATTTTCCAAGCCGCCCACAAATCCTATAGCTGGGTCAAAGTCAACACGTTTTCCACACCTGGTACACTTACAAAGTCAGGCAACTCTCCTGCAAATGTCTCCACTGTCCAAATGCTGCCCACAGGCTATTACCACTTGAGTCCAGGAACAGAAAGGCAATGCCAGAATGACAGGATCTCACAGTGGAGAAGAACACATTCCTTGCGCCAACCTGGAAATGCCCTATTTTCAGTCCCAGCCCAGAACTGCTCACAGACAATAATGATGTGTCTGCAAGTTATTCTCATATTTCAAATCACCAAAGAAAAATTATACCTCTGCCTACGAGACTGGGAGAGTGACATGACACTCCCCACACATCTCTTTGTTCTGGCTGGTCTGGTAAGAATAGTCATTTCATACTTCTTGGAAGTTCATGTGCTTGAACAATTAAAAAGCAGGTAAATTATTTCTTCATCATATAAGAAATCGAGTTTCTAGAACGAGCACTGACTGATAGAAACATGGGAACAACATATACAACTCTAAAATTCTAAGAAGCCACATTAGAAAAAAAGAGGTGAACTTAATTTTGATCATATATTTTATTTAGTTCATTATATCTGTGATTTATCATTTCACAATGTAATCAAAATAGAAATCAAAACATTTTATAATTTTTTTTAATACTTAATCTTTAAAATCTGGTGTGTGCTTTCCAAATATAGCTCACCTAGGCACATTTCACATTCTCAATAGCCACAGGTGGTTAGGGGCTACAAGAGGGGATGGCAGAAGTCTGGACAGAACACTTTGGCACTCAGGGTATGGCAGAAAACAGATCCGTTGTGAAGGGAAGACTGCACCGAACCCCTCATTTTACAAATGGAGGTGGAATTTTAAGAGGGACATGGTACCGAAGGACCTCACAATTCATGTGGCCAAAGAGCCAGTGCCTATACTTCTAGATGCTCATGGCCCTTTCTAGTGGAAGCAGAAGCTGGAGAGACCCAAAAATGGAGTAGTGAGCCCTTGTGGAGAGGAAGAAACCACCACACACACAGGCCTTTTCCACTTAACATACCCCCACTGTCCATACACATCAATTAGGTGACTCTTCTCTCCATCTGATGGCCACCCATAAGGACATTCATCCCGTCACAGGCCGGGCTTGGCCCTGAGGACACTCACTGGATGAGTGTGAAATGGGCTGCAGAGGCAAGCTGGAGGGGAGTTTGCCTTTATTATTTATATGGGGAGCCGGCAAAGATCTGAGAGCTGGAGGATGAACCGCCAAGAAACAGTGCATTAAGAATACTAATCCTGGCTGCATAAAATAGTTCGGAGGAAGGAGCCTAAACCTAGGAAGTCTTCTGAACAAGAGCCTTGCCGCGAATCGATTTCAGGGGGAGAAAAGAATATAACAAGCCTTATGAAGAAGAGGTCAACCCTCCTGAACACCACTGGATACACCAAAGCCCAGAGGCACAGGTGTGGCTTGAGCAAACTTGGGGAAATCTGCTCTGACCCTAGTTCATTACAGTGTGGACGAAGCACTGGAGAAAACTTCAAATCCAGGCATTTTTAAAAATGTGATTCTGTCCCAGTGGGGACCAATGATAACGCTGGTTGACAAGGGTCGAAACAGCTCACCAGAAGGGTCAGGAACCTCTGGTCCATGTGACTGGGATAGCTCACCTGCGGGCCGCAGATGGAACCAGTGTTAGACAGGATCCACAAATCGGAAACTGGCCCAGATGTAGCCTGGTTTCCCACTGAGTGACATGCAACTATTTGTGGTACATGTGTGTGCACGTGCACGTGTGGATCAGCACTACTAAGATAAGGTTTTTATGGAAATACATTTATTCATAGTTTTTTTCCCCTTCATATTGCTTTTCTACTTTTCAGCCTTTGCTGAGAATCATGCACAACCATGATACGTTAAGTTTTCCTTTTCGCCTAAATTATATTGCATTTTTCCAGCTTTTTCAAATTCACTTGCATTATGATTTAAGACAAAAGTAAAGATGGACTTTTATTTTTATTATTTAATTTCACTTTCAGGTCACTTCCCTCTTTCATGCCCTGTGCTTGCTGATCTTCCCCTCAGGAGTAACAATAGTTGAATTTCTTAGTTACTTTTGAAGCAGTGTAACTGTTGCTTTAGACCTCTGTAACCTGTGGCCCTTAAATCTTGAAAAGCATTTGACCTTAAGAGTCCAGGAAGAATTCTTTTTCCTTTGCAGTAAGAAAGGAATACTTTTTGGTCATTAGCTCCTCTACCTGTTAATCCAAGACAACCTGAATTTCCCCTAAGGTCTAGTACTTATCAGAGAGAATAATCAAAGGCTATAGAAATGCACATCAGCCCAAAGGGGCACGAGGACTCCAGTGAGTGTGTCTGCCACACTCTGATGGTCCTGGTTCCAAGTGTTTTCTGGGATACACTTGATTGTTTCACATTTTGTCTCAGGTTAACCTCAGATGAAGTATTTCACCTGGAAGAATGAGTACAGTTCACTGGGGGAAAAATAAAGTCACCAAAGTTCAAAATTCTTCTTCAGATTTATCTGGGGAGCCATCAGCTCCCTCTTTAGAGGCCGCTTCTGATACTCTTTCCAACGAACCTTTGAAAATACACTTAGACATCGAAGGGACCAGACAACATTGCCTAGCTGCCAGGGGATGCTTGGTTTCATCTGCAAAGCCGATTTGCCTCCTGGCAGTCTCTAGGAAAGGAGAACTGAATGAGAAAATATTTGTGTACAGATGGAATGAACATGATAACTCATGTCTAAATAACTTAGAAAATTATGGCCTTTAAACCCTTACCATGATGGCACCCCTCATGACCCACTATACCACATCAAAATCCCTATGGCACGTTAAGTAATAAAATTCCTTAGGGAGAATCAGGACAGATCTACTTTAATATTGGTTTCTGCGCAATGGCAGATCTAATAATATTTCTGTTTTGATAGTTTTCTTTTTATCATCTTCCTTCCCAAACACCCCCCCAAAATAAATACCCTGTCAAAATATAATATTTAAGAGGTTTTAAAATGTAGATGATCTTTTAAGGTTCTTTTCCCAGAGAATATGTGACAGCAACCTGAACTAAGAGAATAAAACCTTAGAGTGGCAGTCGAGATTCAAACATTTATATCCAGTTATTAAAATATGCTTACATGGGATGCCTGGGTGGCTCAGTTGGTTAAGCGTCTGCCTTTAGCTCAGGTCATGATCCCAGAATCCTGGGATTGAGCCCAGCATCGTGCTGGGCTCACTTCTCCCTCTCCCTCTGCCTCCCCCTCTGCCCCTCCCAAAGTCACCTGTGTTCTCACTATCTCAGTAAATAAAATCTTAAAAAAAAAAAAAAAAGTGCCTAAGTCATGAGTCTTTCACTGCTGTATAGAGAGGGAACCTGGGTGGGCAGACAGCCCTGAAAACGGTCAAACATTCAGAACCTGAGGATTTGTCCAAAGGGCCATCTTTTTTTTTTTAAAAGATTTTATTTATTTATTTGTCAGAGAGAGAGAGGGAGAGAGAGCGAGCACAGGCAGACAGAATGGCAGGCAGAGGCAGAGGGAGAAGCAGGCTCCCTGATGAGCAAGGAGCCCGATGTGGGACTCGATCCCAGGACGCTGGGATCATGACCTGAGCCGAAGGCAGCTGCTTAACCAACTGAGCCACCCAGGCGTCCCCCAAAGGGCCATCTTGAACTGGATGTTACAAAACAGTTACTCTGATAAGGCAGGGTGGGACAGCTATGCTTATTAAGAAGTAATGAACCAAAAAACCCTCCTGACTGCATCTTCACCTCATCCCTAACTCCCATGCCATCAGATCCCACCCTAAGGTGGGAGGTAAAAGTTCAAGAAATGGGATCACTGATTGTTTTAATAAAAAAAAAAAAAAAAAAAGGCAAAACGACAGAAAAGCTTAACATTATTTTTTTCAGGCCGCATCAAAAAAGTCCTTGGCATCAAATGGTACAAAGTGGTTCTTCCAAAATGGCCTTAATGGCACTGTCTCAAAAAGTCCTGTACCCAGCATGGGACTGCACAGAACCTACATTTCTCATTCTGGCTGTGATTTGCAGTGAGACCCAGACAGAATGTGTTGTTTCTCTGGCCCCAGGCTCTCTGCTCCAAAATGGTGGGTGAGCTAGATCTTCAGCCTCCACTCTACCCAGCTAAGCTGCCACACCCTCAACTCTTAACAGTGAGCCAAGAGTGGCACAACTTGCCTGCTATTTTTTTTTAGGGACCAGATCTCTTAGAAACGAGATGTTACACCAATGTGCCGGACTGGCAGTATGTGTTCTAGTAGTTGATGCAAATGATTCTGTGGAAAGTCTATTCTTTTTCTACTAAAATGTAAATATTTGATTCTCTCAATATATGAAGGGTACAGCTGTTTGATCCTTGACCCCTAAAGGGAGAGGACATATAGCTGTGTCCTAAATAAGCAACAAAGACTTGCACATAATGGTTATAAGGTGTATGTAAAAAGAAATGCTTCGCAAATTCCTGGGAATCACAGCAGAGTGAATAATTTTTGCAATAGTCTGAGAAGTGCAACTCAAAAAATGAACTTGTTTGTAAAACAAAACAAGACAAAAACAAAACAAAAACCTAAGTATATTTATACAAATCTACCACGAGAGCCTTTTTCATATCAAAAGTGCACACTGATTAAAATTTTTTGCCACCACTATATGACTTTCTTTTATCTTCTCCTCCTCAAAATATTAAATAGTTTAATTCAAACAAGTCTATCTGCTTTTCGGTTCTAATGAGTAAAATAAATTTATTTTATTTTATTTTTAGATTTTACTTATTTATTTGAGAGAGAGAACATGAGAGGGGAGGGGTCAGAGGGAGAAGCAGACTCCTTGCTGAGCAGGGAGCCCGATGTGGGACTTGATCCCAGGACTCCAAGATCATGACCTGAGCCGAAGCCAGTTGCTTAACCAACTGAGCCACCCTAAAATAAATTTAAAAGTAAAAAAATAGGTGCACCTGGGCCGCACAGTTGATTACACATCTGACTTTTGATTTCAGCTCTGGTTATGATCTCAGGGTCAAGAGATTAAGCCCTGCATCAGGCTCCATGCTCAACGTGGAGTCTGTTTGAGCCTACTTGAGATTCTCTCTCCCTCTGCCCCTCCCACTTGTGCTCTCTTTCTCTGTTTCTCCAAAATCATACGGTCTTATACACTGAGCCTGGGTGGCTCTGTCGATTAAGCAGCTGCCTTCGGCTCAGGTCATGATCCCAAGATCCTGGGATCGAGCCCTATGTCCGGCTCCCTGCTCAGCAGAGAGCCCATTTCTCCTTCTTCCTGTGCCTGCTGCTCTGCCTACTTGTGCTCTGTCAAATAAATAAATAAATAAATAAACAAACAAACAAACAAACAAAACAAAACAATAAAAATAAAATCAATAAATAAATCTTTTTTAAAAAGGCAAGAAAATATATAGTATGACCTCAAGGTGGGATAATAAAAGGCCTAAGGTCATGAAAATGTACAAAGTATGAATTTTAAAATTAGCAATCATTTTTCAGAGCTACCATGTGTCAGAAACTCTATAAGAACCTGTGAGGTAGGAATTAGGCCACTTTTACAATGGAGGAAGCAGTGTTGGGAGGAAGTACATGAGCGGTCTGACAGCTGGCAGGGGGACTCACATTCACCTGCTTTAGCTTTCTTATAACACCAGTCTGCCTTTCAGTAATACTCAATCTTGGAAAGTTACTATTTTGTTAGTTTTCACTTCATCCTTCACATAATAAATATTTACTGAGCATCTGCATATGCCATAAATTCCCCTTGGTGGAAGGGAGAAAAGGAACTGTAAGATGCTCAAGGAGTTCCCAATACCATGGAAAAGAGAAAGACGTGTCAATACACCACTGTAGTCAAATGTGAGGGGCTACAAACAAGGTATTCCTAGGGCTCCCAAAAGCAAAAAGAGTCAAGACCAACTAGAACTCTGGCCCAGGGGAGGTTTTCCAATGAATTACACTAGAATAAAATTTGAAAGGATGATTAGAGACGTATTATGTGAACAACCATTGTGAATGACTTTCAAAATAGAAAAACACACAGAAACAAAGCACAGCACTGAGGATAAATGACATTAGATCTCAATAACACCACTGCTTCTGACTTGGGGTAAAAAGTTAGTGAAGAATGAGAGGGGAGAAATACCAAGTTTTAAAAAAATTTAAATCCTTGTTTTTTTTTTTTTTAAAGATTTTATTTATTTGACAGACAGAGATCACAAGTAGGCAGAGAGGCAGGCAGAGAGAGAGGAAGGGAAGCAGGCTCCCTGCTGAGCAGAGAGTCTGATGCAGGGCTAGATCCCAGGGTCCTGGGATCATGACCTGAGCCGAAGGCAGAGGCTTTAACCCACTGACCACCTAGGTGCCCCTAAAGCCTTGCTTTTATATGGAGGAGCAGTCCTCACACTTTGCTCTGCATCAGTATTACCTGGATGGACTTACTGTAACATGGATTGCTGGGCCTCCCCTCCAGACTTTCCAATACAGTAGGCCTATGGTGGTACCTGAGAACTTGCCTCACAAGTTCTCAGATGCCACTGAAGCTACTGGTCTGGGGACCACAGTCTGAGAACCCAGTGGTACAGAGAGTTAAGTCATGGACAGATTTAATGCAACAGCACAGTCTTAAAATGCATTACCTTTCAGCTTTCCCCCAAATATTAATCTAGACAATTTCTTGATTTAAAAAATGGGAAGTATCTAAATTCAAGTCTATTTGATATAAGCAGTCTTGTAAAAGAAACACAAGTCAACAAAGGAAAATTCTAAGGAAGCTGAATGTACAATTCAGCTCATGCACTTTTGAGCATTTACTCTAATTCCACCTTCTAAAAGGCTGTTTAAGAAGAGCTCTTGTTGTCCCACCGCTCTGTACAGAGGAAGAGGCCTGGGTAGAAATAGGAAGGGGTGCTCTCTGAACCGATGCAGCCCCCTGCCCACATGCCCTCCCTCCCAACCCCCAAGCCAACAGCTGTCTGTGCGATGATAAACAGGATACCCAAGGACGGACACTGAACTCAACAGCAAGTAGCTATTGAGGAAACGAAACCTCTATGGAATTTCACTTTTGTTTTTATTTATTTCTATATTGGTTGAAGTTTTCCTAATAAATATACATAAACTTTTATTCAGAAAAGGATGTTCTCAATGCAAAGAGGCTTTCAGAATTGTACAACAAACAGAAGTGGCTTTCAAACTTTTTCTTTATAAGCTCTGCAAAGCTGGCCCTTTGTTCAACAAAATATAATCAGAAGCCCAAAACTTAAAATCAATGAAAGCAAAGCTAATCAGAAAAAAGTAATAATGTGGAAGTGAGAGACCCCAAAATTTGAGTAATAGCAACCTGTCTAAGATAAGTATAGTACTTTTGAAAGAGTATTTTTCATTTGGCTATGTAAGTTCTGGCTTTTACTTTATGTTAAATCATATCCTATTTGCACCTCATATAATTTATGGGCATATGTTAAAAAATCATTTGTGATTAATTTCCTGGTTCAAAATCAGTTTCCTTATTTCCCTTTTCTGTTTTTAGTGTTCACTCATCAAAAAAAGAAAGATATCAAGTCCTGTCAGATTGAAAAAAAAAATCTAGAATTGAAGCAACACAAATAAAACTTCCAGGATTTTCCATTTCATTTTTTCATATACAAATTTGTTAAATAGCAAGTGAGCTAAATGTAAACTAAGTCACCCCCTCCACATAGTGGGGGAAAGTTGCATAAACATAAAATAATATGTAAATTAATAACATAACTTACTTTCCACCAATAATGACTTCTTACTATTTTCAGCCTTTAAGGGTGGGAACATATTTTGGAATATTTGGCATAACTTTCCTTCCTGTGAAAATACTAGCTCTAACTTGAATCCTATATAAGAAAGCATGGCAAACAGTCGTAACCACCCATTATATTTTTTCCCCAAAGAGGTGTCACTCATTCTAACACCATACAGCAAACCTGACATAACCACAAACATAATAATATGCAGTGAATTTTATTTTCTGGTGCTCATGATCATCACCCAAAAAAGAACTACTTTAAAGCCACTGAAATTCTTGGTTTCTCAGGTCAAAATGATCACATCAGATCAGAGAACTTTTGCGAGATTATTTCAGTCCCAAAGCTAATGCTTTCTTCTTGCTCCTTTTGCAAATATTTCAATTCAAATAGTTATTGGAAGGGGGAAGAGTAGAAACTGCAGCTACTTTCTTTCCATTGCAGTTAGACTCTAAACTTAGAACTCGTCTGCTTATCTTTTAATATAGTAGACTTTATTAATCCCTATACTAAAAAAATCTGATTTATCTTCTGCTCTTATATACTGAAAGAAGGCTTTTAGAGAGACTTGCATGAGATCTGATTATGTAGCACCTGCTTGAGTCCATCTACTATCCCTGCTCCTGCTGCCCCGAGAGACAAGGGAGAACAGAGCAATGAAGCTCCAGTGCCGCTGCATATGGTCTTATAGGCGGAGCACATAGTAAAATCTTTGTAACGAGCGCCCCCTAGCAGTCCGTGGTGCACAGCTGGTGGAACAGGCCACCCCACTATTCTTCATTCACACTCCTAAGACCTAAATCAGCCTAAGCTCTGTGAACACATGAAACCAAAAAGATACCAGCAATTCATGTAAATTCTCGGCCTTTTGACTTCGCCTTGAGAAAGCAGTAAATAAGACTTAACTTTAAAGAAAAGGGTCTTTAAAAGCAATGGAAAATGCTTGCTGGGTTTTCCTTTTTCTCTTTTGTAGTGATGTGGCAACATGTTTCCGTGTCCAGGATCAGAAGGAACAGAAACTGAGCAAATATGACTGTTCCCCTAAAGAAACTTGTACATGTACAAATAAGAAGCAAGTGTTGGGATTTAATAATTTACAGAAATATAGTGCTCAGGTGATCAGTCAAGATATAATTTTGGCTATTTTCACATACTTGAATGATGATTGATTTCAGAATCCAAATGCCTGTTTAGAAAAATGCTTTCAACATACATAATTAATTAGGTCTGAAAATAGAGATTTTACACAATGTCCTAGGAGGCTTAGCTGATACAGGATTTCTTTAAGTTTTAATGCTAACATGTCCATCTTTATAAAACTATGAAACACATATGGGCTAAGTAATGCTAATGCTTAGAAAATGCTCATGAGGGGCTCCTGGATGGCTCAGTCAGTTAAGTGTCTGCCTTCGGCTCAGGTCATTATCCCAGGGTCCTGAGATCAAGCCCCATGTTGGGCTCCCTGCTCAACAGGGAGTCTGCTTCTCCCTCTCCCTCTGCCTCTTCCCCTGTTTGGGCGTGCTCTCGCTCTGTCTCTCTCTCTCTCTCTCTCGTTCACTTTTTCAAATAAATAAAATATTAAAAAAAAAAGAAAAGAAAAAATGCTCATGAACCAGGGCCATTGCTGAACACAAGAATGACAAATATGAATGAAGAGAGCATTCATGTTAGCCTTAAGAAGAAAGAAAGTCCTTCTAATGAAAAGTGATTAGAAAAGACAAAAGTAGGGGTGCCTAGGTGGCTCAGTGGGTTAAAGCTTCTGCCTTCTGCTCAGGTCATGGTCCCGGGATCCTGGGATCGAGCCCCTCGTTGGGCTCTCTGCTCAGCGGGGAGCCTGCTTCCTCTTCTCTCTCTGTCTGCCTCTCCACCTACTTGAGATCCCTGTCTGTCAAATAAATAAATAAAATCTTAAAAAAAAATAGAAAAGACAAAGGCAGTGAATGCACATAAAAAGCAAATTCCAAACAGCCACATCTTTTTCAAATTGCTTTTAAAACTCTAAGCACAATTTTCTTACAATATAATATTTTTGCTAGCGTATATTTATATCATGACTACTGGAAAAAGGAAATTATACTGAATGCAAAAGCTAAGAAAAAGTCTGTCACTTCAATTAGTCTGAGATCACTTTTGGCCCCTACTCTCAAACCCCACCACAGTGAGGGCACGTCAAGATCCGAAGACCCATTAATGATCAGCTGCCCCTACAACTCGTCCTCAAGTCCCTCATAGTACGCTATAGAGGCCAAGAGACTCTAGATCTGTTCCAATCCTACATGTTGCCTCCATGACCCAGGGCACATACTTTTTTCCATATACAATGACTTTTTAGGGCTACATGGTGTTCTATAGAGTTAAGACGTTATAATACATTTAATCAATAACCTATTGTTGGACATATGAGGTCCCCCTCCAACTTACCACAATTATAAACAATGATGAGAATATTTTCCTATCTAAATATTTGTCCATGTACCTAATTATTTCCTGATAATAATTCCTCAGAGGGAAGTTTCTGGGCCAAAGGATATGAACATTCTAAAAGTTCTTAATGTATTCTGCAAACCATGGAGAATTTATTTTTTTATAACTTCTCTACAAATAAGCTTTCCCAAACTTCTCACAAGGCTGAATGAAATGTTCCCAAAGGGAAGAGGGCTATTGTATTATCAGATTGTGCCTTTGATCCTTAAGAAATATTCTGAGGTGCTCTTGTAATGTTTTCCCCCCTAGTGTGATTGTGTTATTCTTGGCAACTGAAAAATAAGCAAAACCATACAGTTCCTTTCTTAGAACTACTCCTTGAAGGTTTCCTTTGTCCACTGTCAATTCAGCAACATTGTGGGGGTGGAGTCATGACTATAATTAGACACAACCTAAGAGTCTAGGAAATCAACATTGCCTGACTCCCAGTGAAAAGAAGAACATGGGATGAATAAAATATTTAACACACTGAACAAGGGAGATCACATTTCTAGAAAAGAGCACTGCTGTGTCAGCACTACATCTATACTCCCTGGACAGTACACTCGACATGGCATGGACATCACCCGGATTCTTAGAATCCTTAATCCATCTCTAATTTAGAATCAAGTCAAATCACAAATAGTTTATGAGCATTTACAGTTTGCAAGATGCCGTTCTAAATAATATGAAGAAAACAAAAAAAAATCCATAAACCATGGAGCTTATTTTAAGTTAGGGGAAGAGACCAGAAAAATACATTCAAAATGCATTAAAAGAGAGAGTATTTATTTATTTTTTATTTTTTTTAAAGAGAGGATACTTAAACAACATTCCAAAACAAGAACATAAAGGTCATTTGGCAATGACCCTAATTCATGTAATAATGCAGATTACAACTGTTTTTACAGACAAATCCCATTTTATCCTATAATTTAGGACTCCAAATTTGCACTCAACTTACCGTTCTTTCCCAAATAACCCAAACATTATGAAATTGAGAAACCCAGAAAAAAACTTACAGAACACCTTTTTATTTTTATGCATTAGAGCAAAGAAAATTATTTATGAAGTGTCCAATGATCTGAATTTCCTAGAGAAACATTGCTAGAAAGCTTCTAGAAACAGGCTATGGCACAATTTATTATTACTAGAAAATGACATGGAGTTAAAAACAAACGAACAAACAAAACAAAACATATTGCCCATTATGAAATGTTTCTAAAAAGCTTGTTTATAAAAATCATATTTTCTGAAATAATTTTCCCTCTTAACAATCATGTTGCCACACAAGAAAAAGTTGATAAAATTCTGTGGATGAATTGCCACTAGGTGGGCAAAACCAAGATACTCCTGGATGCCAACCACAGCAGCCTGGACCAGGATGCTCAACCCTGAACCTAAGGTCCGGCTCTGGGGAGACTTGGAAACAGTCATGAGAGAGGTGTGGACGGCAGTCAGGCCTTCCTGCTCTTCTGCAGGACTTCACCCCGCTCTATCTGTGTGTTTCTTAGACTTTCAGAGCCACAAAGACCGCCAGGTAAGAACAGAAGAGAAATACACAGGGTGGCAGGAGTTGCAGGTTTTCTTCTCAGAGTCAGAAGAGAATGATGGTCTTGCCCAGGGAACAGAGCAAGTCAGACTTTCCAGCCACAATTTCAATGCCACATCCTCTATTTTCATCTATGACTAAAGAAATGATGATCACTTTTTAAAACTGGTATAAAGCAAGGAAATGTTCGTATTCCATGGAAAGTCTGTATTTTCACAAAATATAGTCTTACATGAAAGTTGTTTTAATCTTTATATATATGTGAAGACTAAAATATGTTTTCTTATGATTTGGGCTTTTCCAGTGAAAAAAATCTATGGGATATTTTCCCCTCAGTGCTTCAGCTGAACAATCTTATCTTTCTACCCAAACATAATCACCAAATAGGTAATCATGTTACAGCGAGGCTTCCAAACACATTTTTTCCATTCATCCGGATGTCCTGAGATCATCCCATAATGAGCAGTAAGAAGACAGCAGGAAAATGAGTGAAAAACAGGAACACCAGGCAGGAGGACCAGACATCAGGAAGGGTAAATGGACAGCAAGGGAAAGGAAGTGTGGAGAACCACCAAGACAAAAGAAAATTAAAACAAAAAGGAAAACATGGGAAACGTAAAAAAGTAATTCTTTAAAAACCGGGGGGGGGGAGGGATTCAAAAATAGTATTCTCAAAAAAAAAAAAAAAGTCTTTTATATTTCAGGAACATGCATAGTTCCACTTTTAAAGGTCCTTTCCTACCTCATGAATGTGTTCTGAATTAGCAGACAGCCTTCTTCTAAGATAGATATTGAAGGCTAGCCACACAAAGATGATGAAAGAAATGAAACTGGCAAGACCTGTAGTTCTTTTCCTTTTTAAATCTCTTTCTACACTGAGGAAACAAGGTTTTAACATCCTAAAGCTGTTTAGAAGGTGAACAAATATTTGGAAGAGAGCACCCTATCAAGTGACACCCCAAGACTCACTCTAAGCCAGAGACTCACAGAAGATGTGGACAAAGTAACAGTAAGCCCGACGACCAGGCCTGCACAGGATGTGATACTGAGTCGGGTTAGTGACCTGCACAAATGAAGAAGTAGGCTGACATTTAATAACAGGATGACATTTTGGAAAAGCCTCATGTGGAAAAGCAAACTAGAAAAAAATCTGGCCGGACCTAAATATAAAATAAGAGAGAACTGGCTAAACACTATAGATGAGTGAAACATTAAGGACTTCCTCACCCTACACCGAAGAACTTCTAGGTTATTAAAAAATTTTCAAGGGCACTTCCATGCTCAGTCAGTTACATGTCCAACTCTTGATTTTGGCTCAGGTCACTATCTCAGGCTCGTGAGATTGAGCCCCACATGAAGCCCTCTGCTCAGTGGGGAGTCTGCTCGAGATTCTCTCTCCCCCTCCTCTGCCCCTCCCCCCCAACCCCCACAGTCACTTGCTTGCTCTCTCTCTCTTGAAAATAAATAAATCTTTAAAGTTTTTTCAAAAATATTTTATCTTAAGATAAAAATAATGATTGGGAGAAATCATAATGGAACATTTTAAGACTGAAATCCATAAAAATGTAAAATGATTATCTACCAAAATAAATATAAACTCAAACATGTTAAAGACAGAGTTAATGCTTTTAACATCCAAACAATTCTTACAAATCAATATGAACTATTAACAACCACAGCACAAATTCTAGGAAAAGAAATATGAATGGCTGTTGACATTCTACAAATCATGGCTCCTCTGAAAAACAAGTGCCTTTTAACTTCTAAAAGGGATTCCTATGTAACAAGAATAATACAGGCTGAAAATTTTAAGTTTGTTCAAGTTGCAACAGGAAGTCATAAGCTAACATCATTTTCTGTGAGTGGACAAATCAACCAACTGCACTTACAATCAAAATGCTTGCCATCAAAAAAGTCATTACTGTCTCCTCCTATAGGAGCAAACGCAGAATTAATAATAACCAGCACAAAATTCTACAAATTACCTATTCTTAGAAACTTGACTTTAAATAGAAGTATTAAAATAAGATCATTAACAAAGGTTTAGAGGGAGGCACAGCTCTACAAGTTCTGGTTTGCAGGAAGTTACTTAGCACAAAGGCTGAATACATTAAATTATGTCAGAAGCTTCTGGCAAAGATAACATGCCTATGCACAGTAACAATCGTAACATGCAGATGCCTCAAAGAAATACATGAAGGGGGAACTCCTATAATAGACATAAGGATAACTTATCAATTCCTCTGTGTATTACATGTATGTCTCTTTCTGTTACCTAAAATACCCTGAAAACTACCGTGCTTTCTCCTTATTATTTCTTACACTGATTTTCAAAAAGTAGGAATAATGAAAATTAATTGTATGAACCTGTTTAATACCAGATGTGAACAACTGTGGTTCAGGTCATGTATATAGGACTATTTTTAATGTACTTAGCATTAAATTCTATATGGAGGATAGTGTGCATAAAGCCCAGAAGCCCAAGTAGTGATTGATCCAAAATTGTTAAATTGGGTTCCTTTCTTCCAATGTCATTAAAACATTTAACACTAACTAGAAATCTACATCCAAGGTTATAAATTTCTCATTCAATTAATCATCAAAATCAAGAACCTCTTATGGGCTTAATACCAAGAATAAGATAAATATACATCATGGTTCTTTCCTTAGGGACTTGGGGGTGGAAAGGATATAATAATATCATAATTAAAACACTTGATGAAATTAGAAAGTGCCACTAAATAATACACTATGAAGTGTAGATAATAAATACTTAAGTATCAAAGAAAGATAATTCAGGAACGAACTCAGGAATGCTGTAGGAACCTCATGGAAAAGAAATGGCTCAAGGTAGAATTTTGACATTTAAAAGAACAGGGATCACATTCTCGACAGGAGACAGCATAAGCAAGAGTAAACTGCATCCTTGATACTGTCATCAGCCATTAAAGAGAGCCAAATCATTACAGTCCAAATTGGCATAGCATTTAAAAAAGGGGACTCCTGAATCAGCCAAAGATAATAATTAACCATAACAACTAACCATAATAATTTTAAGCAAAGAAGAGGCATGATGAAAATGACACTTATGGAAGAGTATTCTGACAACGACTTTGAAGAATGGATCCAAGAGAAACTGGTGTTGGAGAGACCAGGAATAGAGGTTATTGAGACAATCCAACTTCAAGGCCTTGAAGACTCAGACTGGGGTTATGGCCCCAGGAACAGAGAGGAAGTGGCAGATCTGACCCTGATTTATAAGCATCAGTAGAATTTGGTGATAATTGATTCCAGATGATGAATGAGAGAAAATGCCAAAGTTTCTACCCCAAGGGAATAGAAAATTTCATCTTAGTTTTCTTATTCTAAAAATGAGAAAACTCATCCTATAAGACAAATTATAATCGGAACATAAGTGGATGCTACAGTGTCTGTCATTCTCTTTGGCTACTGTATATTTGAATTATCTTCCTATGTTTGGAGAAGGTCTATTTTAGGAGGAAGAACACCCCCCCCCACACACACACACACACTCTAAAAATAAAAATGTCCAATTCTCACATCTCAGCCTCCCCTGCAGCTACGGCCTGAGCTCCTGACCTACTTTCCGCCAATCGGATAACCCCAGACTTTGACTTAGAAATTATAAAAATGAAAAGATAAAGCATGTAAGCACACTCTCATGGCAACTGGTGGCAGCATCTAAATCAGGGTTCCAGCAGCAGTGGCTGGAGTCCAGGACAACTGTCAAGTGGCAAGAAAAGTGCCCCTGGCAGCTTTCATCACCTGACAAGTTCAATGGTGTGATCTTAGGCACTGATCCTAGCTGCCTGGTTTCAAGGTCCTCCTAGAGATTCTGTGAGCCACTCCATGTGCTTTAACTAACTTCCCTTTCTATTTAAATCAGAAACTGTTTCTGTGGCATACAATTGAGAATCCTGGTTGACAAGAGATACTAACTGCAAATTGCTTGTGGGACAACAGGGTGGCACAGTTGGTTAAACATCTGGCTCAGGTCATGATCTCGGAGTCATGAGATCAAGCCCCATATTGGGCTCCATGTTCAGCAGGGAATCTGTTTAAGACTCTTTCTCCCTGGGCCCCTCCTTCCTGTGCTTGCTCTCTCTCTCTCTCTCTCTCTCTCAAATAACTAAATCTTTTTTAAAAGGAAATTAAAGAAAAAGTTTGTGAAATAGCAGTAGAGTGCTTTTTTAAAGAAAATGGGATATTTGTGGGGCATCTGGGTGGCTCAGTTGGTTAAGTGTCTGACTCTTGATTTCAATTCAGATCATGATCTCTGGGTCATGAGATTGAGCCCCATGTCTGGCTCCATGCCCAGCTTGAGATTTACTCCCTTTGCCTCTCTCTCCCACCCTAAATCTTTCTCACCTGCTTTTAAAAAAGAGAGAGAGAGAGATAGGGTCTTTGGAATGACATTCAAGTACTGTCTGCCAATGATAGGGGCACTACTTGTGTAAGACCCAGGTTGTCCAGGAGCAATAACTCCAAACTCCTGTTCTCGTCCATGGCTGAACATAGGCACTTATTTCATTGCCTTACAGACAGTGTGATCTATTAACAAAAAAGAACACAGGCTTTGGACTCTGATGAGCCTATGCTTGAATAATGACTTGGAAATTAGGTGCCTGAGTGACTTCGGGTAAGTAACTTTACTTCTCTGACCTCTTTTGTCATATATAAAGTTAAAATAACCATGTCAATACCTCCAAGTGGTTGTGGGGATTAAGTGAGAGAGTTGATCCCAATGCCCTTATCTAGTGCCAAGTACATAGGTGTGCTCAATTAAAAACCTGCCAATTTCTGAACTGATTTATACCAGCCATGTGCAGCCCTTCACAGCTTCACAAGCCTGTCCTGACTTGGCTAATGCAGTCCCATCTTTGCCCCCTGATTCTGCAAACCTCCTGGCATCATAAAATCAGTCACTTAGAAACTTCAGTGTCAAGCAGGCCTGCCTGTAGGAGCTCGTTGGTATTTAGGCTTAATGTTTTTTCCTTTGACTCATTTACTTTTGCCTGCTTTGAGTCATAAGAAGTTTGACCCGCCAGCTCAAGTTTTTAAAGTACTATATTCTCATCATAGAGAATTGGGAAAGTATAAAAAGTGTACCAAAGATGAAATATCATGAAAGTCTCAGAGCTAGAAGAAATCTGAAAGACTGTCTATTCAAACTCTCTTATTTCCAAAATGAACAAGCCAAAGAACAGAGACGTCTCAGGATGGTTCACAGATCATTGTCAAATTCACACAGATCATCGTTTCAGCTCTCGACAGACTTGGACTGGGCATCTGTAGGTAGCAGCACCACAGAACAGGGCCAGAGCCCAGTCTTCAGCAGGCTCCGCGGACTCTAGTGCCACACACTCCGCTACATGTTCAGAGGCTGAAGTGACCTACCTCCTACCAACCCCCACCCCCAGCAATATCCGTTCAACAGCAGCTGGTAAATCCTGAAGACCAAGTGGGATTTCCACAGGCAAAGAAGGGCATTTGGTGCAGGGGCAGCAGCACAACTAAAGGCATGAGGCGTGCCAATGCACAGCAGGTCTGGGAATGATCACCCATCAGCCACAGTGAGGCCCACGTGGTAGAAAAGAGCAGACATGAAACGGCCAAGCTGGTCAGAGCCATCTGAGAAGACCCTTCAGGCTGTGCTGGGGAGGTGGGCCTCTTCCTCAGCATCGGGAGGAGCCATCAAAATCTCATGAAGGCAGAGATGAGGCAAGAACAGAGCTGAGATTTATAATCACTCCTGATTAAAGGGGAGACATGGGAATTAAAGAGGTCAGGTAAGGGACCACTGTAATGGTCCCGATCACAAGAGAGGCCACACTTCCACGGGCAAGGGGTGAGAAGACCAGAAGAAGAACTTCTCAAACAGCTGCCAGAACAGAAGAATGCACTGGTCATTGGACAGGACAATCCCTCTTGGAGCTACAATAAATCTATAGCTGGGACAGGGCCAAACACTAAAGAAGGGAGAGGGAAATGAAAAAGAAAAGAGAAGGTAAAACAACAAAAACAAAAACAAAAAACAAAATAAAACAAACAAAAAAAAACCCACCTCACATATTGGCAAATGGTCTTCAGAGGGAAAAAAAAAAAAAAAATGCAATTTACTGCTGTCTGAGTCTACTCTCTGAACTCAACTTCACAATTCCAGCTGGCAACTAAAGATTCAGGAGACCAGATCCCAAGGGCCACCCGCATAAGCTCTAGACATCATTCACACATAGGCAATTAATTGAGAAAGGATAGCAGGGGCCACACTTGCCATGAAATGGCATAGGGGGATTCCTGACCAGGCCGACTGCTCTGATCAGGTTCCAACCTGGGCCAAGTTGTAGGGGTGAGGAAAGCAGGACAGGCTCATCTGGACCTTGTGGTAGAAGCAAGCCTCCCCCAGAGCTGATGTGAATGCTGGCTGGTTTAGCAAAGTAAAGACACACCCGAAGGCAAATCTCCCAGAAGAAACATCTATCTCCCTATTTAATCTCAGGGTCTCCACAGGCCCAACACCAATCAATCAGGATCCATGTGGAATGAGGCAGCATTCTCTCAGATGTCGTCTCCTCAATTAAATGCATCAAGAGTTGTTGTTTTTTTTTTTAAACCATAAAATGCTGACCATGTGTTCAGTAATAACTACTCAGGAATCACAAAGACCCAAGTTTACTTGCTTCCTTTGAAGGAAGGAAGGAAGGAAGGCAGGCCAAAACAAACAAACAAACAAACAAACAAACAAAAAAACCCAAACTAGGGTATATTCTATAGTGGCATTATCTAGAACCATTAAAACAATATACTAGAACCATAAATACCAACATCATTCATCTCAAAAACACTTTAAAAAAACATAAGCTAGGGGCGCCTGGGTGGCTCAGTGGGTTAGAGGCTCTGCTTTTGGCCCGGGTCATGATCCCAGGGTCCTGGGATCGAGGCCCGCATCGGGCTCTCTGCTCAGCGGGGAGCCTGCTTCCCCCTCTCTCTCTGCCTGCCTCTCTGCCTACTTGCAATCTCTTTCTGTCAAATAAATAAATAAAATCTTAAAAAAAAACCATAAGCTAAGCTGTGTCATTTATGTAGATAATATATGTATCTAAAACACACACAGGGTAACTAACATTTATGAGTACACACACAAGCAATTAAAGTACAAAACAATACCACACAGGTGAACGCTGAGGCCATTCACAAGGATTCCGGTCTCTCAGCAGTTGTTCTTCAGTCTCCCGCCTGATCCCTCACTCTTGCAATTTTATTCTCATTGAGAGAAAACTTTAAAGAGGAGTTTACTACATAGGCCTCCACTCAAGTGCTTGACTTCCCTCAGAAATTTGGTTCTTTTAATCAAAATCTATATATAGTTTTAATTAAATTTTACGACCCCAGAATTATGAAAGAAAAGAAAAAGGAAAAGGAAAAAGGAAGAAGAAAGATCATTTATTACCATGTAGATTTTTTCCTGTTATCTTAAATATTTAGTGATCTGTTTTTAACTTAAGTTTGGGGGAAAAATAGGGCTTGAATCTTCCTGAGCCTTTGCTACAAGTCTCCACTGAACTAGCAAAATGTACTTCAAAGAAACTAAATATTTTGTGTTTAACAATTTAACTTCCCAGCTTTTTCCTTTAAAATGTATTACTATTAACTTCCTACAAATGCATTATTTCTTCTCTTGGTATCACACAGATTGAATGTAGACATACATATGTACTCAACTCTACAGAGAGAAAGAATAAAAATGATGGGTAGTATCCAAGATTTAGCTGCATACATAACATATTCACAGGAAAAAGAACAAAAATGATATGAAACAAATATCACAACATGTTAATACTTCTGAAATTTTGGTAATGACAATACGGATGCCTCAAATTGTACTTTTCAGAATAATGGAAATATCTTTTTTAAGTTTTAAGTGGAAAAACATGAGGGTGGGGGATTTTGTTATATGGCTTTCTGTAGTGCCTTAAAATATATGTACATATACTGCCCCAAGTATTTCCTCTAAACTGATTTATCAGCATGGAAGTGTGATGATTGTAGGATTAAACTCTATGACAACGGTGATAACAACAACTGCCTTGTTCTTTTCTCAAGTCTGGGGTTGCCAGACAAAAATATCTGACCTTCACTTCTCTGATAACTAATTTTTTTTAAAGATTTTATTTATTTATTTGATAGACAGAGATCACAGTAGGCAGAGAGGCAGGCAAAGAGAGAGAGGGGGAAGCAGGCTCCCTGCTGAGAGCCCGATGTGGGGCTCGATTCCAGGACCCTGGGACCACGACCCAAGCCGAAGACAGAGGCTTTAACCCAATGAGCCACCCAGGCACCCCTCTGATAACTATTTTTTAAAAATCTTTCCAATCCAATATACTTAAAAGAGGAAACAGTAGTCTGGCTTCTTTGAAATTGACAAGGAGAGGCAAGTGTTCCTTAATACGTATATAATAGAAAACAATGCCACCTTCCTAATGACTTAGATAACTAAAGGCATAAAAAAGCAGTTAGAACAAATCCACTGTGTTGCATAAGTCATGTGTTGGAGGCACCTCTATGACTCATGGAGCTGTCTCTGAAGAAACACAATAAAAAGAAACCATCGGGTGCCTGGGTGGCTCAGTAGGTTAAAGCCTCTGCCTTTGGCTCAGGTCATGATCCCAGGGTCCTGGGTTCGAGCCCCGCATCGGGCTCTCTGCTCAGCGGGGAGCCTGCTTTCACCTCTCTCCCTCTCTCTCTCTCTCTCTGCCTACTTGTGATCTCTGCCTGTCAAATAAATAATAAATAAAATCTTAAAAAAAAAAAAGAAACCATCTTCTGCTTTGAATTTACTATAGATGACAATTGCATAGAAGGCATTACTAATCTTCAGATTCAAGTTTCCTGAAGTAATCATTTCTGTCATGTACTCAGAAAACAAAATTCTGACGACAAACTGCTTTCAGACACCAAAGAAGAAATATAAATGTCATCACATGTATATTCACTGATCGTGGATTGCTAGACAGTGTGATAGGCATAAAACATAATCAAGAATAAGGAGATAATGCCACCTCCTCATGAAGCCAACATGGAAAAGAAAGATAACAAAAATATGAAACAATTATAGATAGTACTTAGTGCTACAAAGGCACTTTTCTTGGTGCTGGGTCCATGAAAGATGCAAAATCCATCTCAGATAGATGAGGCCTCTCTGACGAAAGAACATTTGAACTGTGACATGAAGCTTCAAAGAGAAAGGACCAGACATGGAAAAACTGGAGAGGAATGTTCCAGAAAGAAGATTAGCAAGTGCAAAGACCCAGAGTTGGGAGAGAGTGAGTGGTATGTTCTAGGAGATGGAAGGCAGCTCATATGTCCACAGAGTAGATGAGAACAAGTTACATGAGGCTGAAGGGTTATGCAGGAACCACATGATTCATGGGGAAACCACTGAAAAGCTTCCAGCTGGGGAGAGCACAGCCTGAGATGCAAAGATCATGCTGATGCATTATGGAGATGGACTGAAAGAAGACACATGAGGAAATGGGAAAACTAAAGTTGGAGAGCTACTACTCAAATAGTTCAGACAACAGACAGGAAGATGTTGGCTTGGACTAAGGTCATAGTAGTGAGAGTACTCATTCCTTCTACAGAAAATATTTTTTGAACACCTACTATATACCAAGCACTATTCTAGATGGTAGGGATATACTGAAAAATAAGGTCAAGGCCCAAAGTTCTTCTTAGGATGACATTCTCAATGGAGGAGACAAAAAAAATAAATAAATAAACAAACCATAAAATTTAGATGTTACGATGACAAAAAAAAAAAAAAAAAAAAAAAAAAAAAAAACCCAAAGTAGATGTGATAGCAAGAACTATCAGAATGGGAATTCATGGAAACCAGTTTGCCTGGGAAGTCAGGAAAGATTATCTTTTATCTGAGATCCAAATGATGAGGAAGTGTCCAGAAGTACAAAAAAGATGGAGAAAGATGAAATAAGTTGAAGATGAATTTTGGAGATAAATTAGCCCATCTTTCTTAGATGAATGGTGAGAGAAATAATTTTTAGAAACTGCAGATAATGGTGCCATTTTCTAAAATGAAAGATGGGATTTGGAATTAAGGGTTCCATTTTGGACATACTAACTTTGAAGTCATATGAGACATACACTGGATGTCTAGAGCTTAGAGAAATCTAGAGCTTAGAGAAGTGGCATAGGCTGGAGATTAAATCTGGGAGAATCTGTATAGAGATGGTAAGGGAAGCCATGGGAACAGAGGAAACTACACAAGTGGGCTATGTAACATGAAAAAAGAACTGGGATTAGAATAAAGCCAGAGAAACTCCAAATTTTAGAGACCAGAAGAGAATAAAGACATTGAGGTAGAAGGAAATCCAAGAAAGTGTCTGTTATAGACCAGATGTCTGTGGTCGCCTTATGCGAAACTCAGATTTTGAAGCCCGAAGCAAGGTGGCTGTAGAGCTCTATTTGGAGATGGGGCCTAAGGAAACATTTCAAGTTCAAATGAAGTCCTAAGGGTGGGGCTCTGATAGGATTAGTGTCCTTAAGTAGAGACAACACAGAGCTCCCATTCCCTCTCTAAATAAAGTTTTATTGGAACAAAGACATGTTCATCCAATGTGTACTGCCAATGGCAGCTTTCCTACTACAATGATAGATTTGAGTAGTTGTAACAAAGACTAGATGGCCCAAAAAAGCTTAAAATATTTACCATCTTATCCTTCACACAAAGTCTATTGATTCTTGATCTAGATAATTTGCAAAAGGGCTGGGCCACTGCATACAGCTATGTCAGACTAGAATGGCTGTGTAGTGAACAACATCAAGTTTATCACCAATAATGGGTGGCTACTACATATTTGACTCTTCTATAGGTTTTAAAGTTTCTAAAACAAAATGATGGAAGGAGAGAAAAACGGTATCAAAACACATAAAAGAAAAGTGAGAATCTGTATCATTATCTTTGACCAAATACCATGATTAATTTAAAAAATAACACTCTAGTAGAAAAATTTTCTTCAACCGATTACTCCTTAACAGACTGAAGAGGGAGGGCATGTAGGAAGATTCATAATAGAGAAAACCTAGCATTTTTTCATCCCTTATGAATAATTGCAACTACTCTCCTATAGAAATCTTCCATTCTGTCAAATTGGTCTACTGTGTTATCCGCAACACTTTGACCTGTTTTCCACCTCAGTGCCTTTGACCAAATAGAATTCTATTATTTTCCACCAAAATAAAATAGCTTTCCACAAAATGTCTGCCAGTCTAAATCTCGCTCACCTTTCAAAGCTCACCTAAATGTCATATGCTACCTGAATCTCTCTCCCTATGCTTGGCAAAAGGCTGACCCTTCCCTGCCAGGACTTATGTGTTCTAAGAAAGGCAGAGACAACCTATCAAACATTGCTTTACAATGATGTAAACTATGTCCATACCTATATAACCAGGTTATAATAGGCAAGCTGTAGGAAAGGAATTATTTCTTATTTTTCTGCCCTCTAGCAACAACCACAGATGAAAACACAAGGCACAGATCTTCTCAATTAAATGTGAAATTGATGATAACAAGTTCTCTAGTTATAAATGTTTACCTTGTTGTTGTCCTAAGGTCTGTAGGCTTAAGAAATTTCATTAGTGTGAAATGTTATCTATTCATTTTCCTTAAAGATTTTATTTATTTTTTAGAGAGAGAGAGAGAGATTAGAGCGAGAGAGAAAGTGCACACACATACAAGAGGAGGGTGGGGGAAGGGAGGGGCAGAGGGAGAGGGATAATTAGACCTCCCCCCCCCCTACCGCCTCAACCCCCCAGCTGTGCAGGGAGCCCAGTGGGGGGCTTGATCATAGAACCCCAGGATCACAACCTGAGCCGAAGGCAAGATGCTTAACTGACTGAGCCACCCAGGTACCCCTGTTATATTTTCAAATGTAATCATAATGTACATGTTTAAGGCTAAATATTTGCTTCTCTTTCCCACTGCTTAATAGCCTTAAAAAAAATCATTAACCTTTCTGAGTTTTACTTGTAAACCAAGATAGTGAGAATATGAGCCCTTCTACATAATAGTTCACAGTGGGGCTCAAAACAATCATCTCCGTGCAAGTGTCCAGAAAAACAAAATGCCAAACAAGACGTAAGGTCATTTTTTCGCTCTACTGTGCTGCAACTCTGCAAACAACTGGCTGATTGATGATATGTGACTGTTTCTCAGTAAGAATCTCATTCCAATCTTAGTGAGAAATCGAGGGCTTTTCTGGGCACTTAAGCTTTATGATGCTCAACAGACAGGTCAACTGATCATTACAGCCAAAGTGCTCTCACTAAAGGCCTTATTACAGAGGCTATGAAGGTGAAGCCTTTGAGATCATGTTGCATCAATCAAATTGGTTTTCCTGATATGATCTGAAACCAATATTAATATAAAAAAGGAAACAAATGGAAACCAAAGGGCATGATGCCATCCTGGATCTGTATTTTTTTTTTAAAGCAGATAAAAATAGTATCTAAGCAATAAATATTACCACTTTTAGTTCTTGTGCTAAAAAGGTCAAAGTTTTCGTTGTAACTGCCATTTGCTCTATAAATCTTCTAAAAAAAAAATCTTTGGTAAAAATTACTAATGACCTAAAAACTCTACACAATAATATCTCATATATAACCTTTCATACATTTACCTTCTCATTATCTTTTTTTTTATTTTTTAAAGATTTTATTTATTTATTTGACAGACAGAGATCACAGAGAAGCAGGCAGAGAGAAAGGAGGAAGCAGGCCCCTGCTGAGCAGAGATCCTGATGCGGGGCTCGATCCCAGGACTCTGGGATCATGACCTGAGCCAAAGGCAGAAGCTTTAACCCACTGAGCCACCCAGGTACCCCCTCCTCATTATTTTTTAAATTTTATTTATTTATTTGACAGAGAGAGAGAGAGATTAAGTACAAGGATGGGGGCAGCAGAGGGAGAGGGAGAAGCAGGCTCCCCACCGAGCAGGGAGCCTGAGCAGGGCTCAATCCCAGAACGCTGGCATCATCACCTGAGCCGAAGGCAGACACTTACCTGACTGAGATACCCAGGCACCCTTATCTTCTCTCCAATATTTTAATACAAATATACTTTCAGTTTTATCTATTTTTTCTAGTCTGAATCATCCATGATGATATCCAGTCAATGCTTCTCTACACAAAACAAAATTTGCTGTGACTAAGACAGATAAAATGAACAAATGGCATGCTGTAGGTATGAATGGAAAGGAAAGTACTACTTGACATTCCCTTATCTTGGATTCTTTCAAAGCCCTCTTTCTATTCTCCAGGTGGGAGTTTAAAGAACTAACCTCCACATGAAGTTTGTACTCCCTACACTTCATATTTTCAAACCGTCATCATGCTGGTCAGGGTCTAACCACCCATCTAGACCCCATGAAGACATGATGGGGGCATGTAGCTCATTCAACTGGATTTACAACTGGCTAAAAAAAATCACACCCAAGGAATGATTAAAGAACTGACTGATATCTGAAGAGAAATGTCTAGAAAGTAGATTAGCTTTGTCCCAGCTGCCCAAATTAGTCATGATCAAAGAACTCCTTACCTGACCAAGGACATGGCCACAGGATCCTTCTGACAGGGTTCCAGAGAGCTATCACCAATAGATCATACTTGGCAGAGGAGATGAAGCATATTTAAAGTCCCTTTATTTAAAGCATATTTAAATGTCCTTGCTGTTATCAAATCTTACATTTTTTATCACTGATTCTGAGATACCCTTAACTATTTCTGTCAATGACTAAAAAAGAATTTTTTTTTTTTAATTCTAAGGATCTAGCAGGAAGTCAAAATCAATTTTTTTTTTTAAGCTAAAAGCGTTTTTTTGGTTGGTTGGTTGGTTTTAGTATCTTGAATTTAGTTCACATTTGTTCATGTCCACTCCCTATTCTAAACTAACTGGAGACTCCAGACTGATTCACAAGGACCCCTATCAACTATATATCCACACACAGATTATCTGGGATATGGGAGTTAAGACGAGACTAGACTGGACACACCTCAAGAAAGGCATCACAAAATGCTGGATACTCAGGGCACAGCTCTAGATAGTCCTCAACCAAAAATGGTGTTGGTGAGTTGGGAGAACTAAACAGAGCAGCAAGATTCATTGTTATTTACTTTCTGTCTGGATCATCTGGTGCCTGGCATCTGGTCCATAAGCACTCTGTAAGTGGCTCCTGTTTGCCCTTTGTTACATTTTGGGGAAGAAGAGTCAAGTAGTTTCACTCTTCAGAAGTACATGATTCGCTATTAGGTACTTATCATCTGAGAAAAGAGCTAAATGGTAAAGCAGAAAGTCTGCGTTCTGGACCTAGTTTTATCTCTAACTTGGAGAGTTTATTAGTTTTCTATGACTGTTCTAAAAAACTACTATAAACTTAGCTGCTTAAAATATGACATGAATTCTCTCTCATCTCTAAGTCAGATATAAAACATGGGTCTCACTGGACTAAGTTCAAGATGTCAGCAGGGCAGTGGTCCCTCCTGGAGTCCATTACCTGGTCCTCTCCAGCTTCTAGAGGCTGCTCACATGCTTTGACCCAAGACCTTCTTCCACCATCTTCAAAGCCAGCAATGTTGCATTTCTCTGACCCAGATGGGAAAGATTCTTTGCCTTTAAGGACCTAGGTGATCATACTGGGCTGACACGGATAATCCTAAATAATCTTCCCATCTCAAGGTCCTTAATCGCATCTGCAAAATCCCTTTTGCCATGTACGGTAACATATCCAGTTTCCAGGAATTAGGACATGGACATTGGAAGACCATTACTCTGCCTACCACAATGAGCAACCTTGAAAACAGAAGTTTACCTCTCTGCAATATACCTCCAAAATGCAAGGTCTGGACTACATCAGTTCCAAAGCTCCCTTCAGCCCTATTTTAAAGAGGTGTGTACACATTAAGAATTCAAACAGGCAGCTTCTCAGAACATTACAGATTAGAGATGCTGGAGAGCAGGAGGCACATTCTGCACTCCCTTCTAGCCATGATCCATCTGCCATGATGAGCCAATTACACAGAGAAATGTTAGTAAAATAGACTAAATGATTTGTGAAAAGAATTACAATAGGACAATTATAAATCTACTGCTAGTCTCCAGAGCGAATGGAAGGGGGTGACTGGCCTGCTTACTATAGCACTATTGTGTCTTAAATCTGGGTTGACTCATTATGTGATACTGTCAAAGTCAAACAATTGTCCCTCAGCCATCTGTTCCCATTATTTACATAAGCTTTTATGTGGTCTCCTCTCCTAGCTGCATTGTTAGCAAGCCATATAAAAACACAAAGTCACTACCATGCTCTACATTAAAGTGTATTAGAATTAGTTCTGAACATAAAATCTAGGAGTAAGGCTTATTTATACCGGCTCATTTTTACCGCAAGCATAAAGTACACCATTAAGTACTAACAGTGTTTTAGTTTCTTGGTGGGCATTTCCTTTACATCAACCACAGTCCTGTACAGTATTTCCTGTAAAATAACCACATCATTATTCTTTTGTCAAAGTGGGGACATTTGGCAGCTGAAGTTGCAAGGAACCTACCAAAGTTTACTCTATTTACGTTAGCCCAAAACATCCACCCACAAACGTGACATCTATGAGAACAAAATTTTAAATATTAAAATCTTGATTTGGGGGCACCAGGGTGGCTCCGTCAGTTAAACAGCCGACTTGATTTTGGCTCAGGTTAGGACCTCAAGGTCAGGAGATCAAGCCTCAGGTTGGCTCCACACTCAGCATGGAGTCTGCTTGAGAGTCTCTGTTCCTCTCCCTCTGCCCCCTCCCCCCAACACGCATGTACAGGTGTGTGTTCTCTTTCTCTCAAATCTTTCTTAAAAATCTTGTTTTTAAATCTGAAAAAAGTATCTTCATAATGCTTAAGTATGGCTTATAATTTTTTTCCAATACAGTTATGGAACACGTTTAATCTAGAAATAGATCATGGTCTTTATCTTTTAATCAGAACAAATGAAGGTCTTTTGAATGAGATACAGGCATTAGAGTTAAGAGATCTGCTATTTTACACATTATATAAATGTTTTATTTCATTTATGTTTATCTCATTTATTTTTTATTTCATTTACAGAACTAAATTTAAGTGAAACTTTTAACTTTAGGATTCCCTGTTAAAGTAACAAAACTGCTTGTTAACTCCTTCACCAATGTAGCAGAAACTACTCATAATGCCTTCACCAAAGATTATACCCTCCTTTCAAGGGAAGTTCTCCTTAAACCATGTATATAGTTTCAAGAGAAATGCCACTTGGAACATATAGGGACAGGAATGTACAAGCCAGGAAAACCAGATAACCCTATTTAAATAAATAACCCTATTTATTCAAAGTAAATACTGTGTATGTTAAAAAAAAAAAAAGCAGGCTTCTTACAACTTTCTATGTGTTATTATACAGACTCATTTTTAAGGTAGCTGAAATAATTGTGAAGATTAAGTATTTTTACATATACTTTATTTATTTGAGAGAGAGAGAAGACACATCGGGGGAGTGTGGAAGGGGGTGGGAGAGAGAGAATCCTAAGCAAACTCCACACCAGAGCAAGTCCGAGGTGGGGCTTGATCTCTCAACCCTCAGTTCCTCACCTGAATTTGACCTTAACCAACTGAGCCACCCAGGCACCCCCATATATATTTTTAAAGTTTTGAGTATCAAGCAGAAAATAGCACTCAGAGAGTTTGTGATAGATTAGCAGGGGGGAAAGGAGAAAGCAAAGGAAAGAAAAGTTGTACCAAATATCAAGATAGGGAAGATATGAGTACTAAAATGATAAAAGCAAGAGACTATTCAGCGAGAGTTACAAGAGTGGCTTTCTGGGGGCACCTGGGTGTTTCAGTCAGTTAAATGTCTGCCTTTGGCTCAGGTCATGATCCCAGGGTCCTGGAATCATGCCCTGCATCTGGCTCCCTGCTCAGCAGGAGGCCTGTTTCTCCCTCTCCCACTCCCCCTGCTTGTGTTCCTTCTCTCACTGTGTCTCTATCAAATAAATAACATCTTAAATAAATAAATAAATAATATAAATAAATAAATATAATATATATTATATCATATATTATATATTATATATATTTAATATATATTATACATATATAATATGTATATGTATACATATTATATATTTTACACGTGTGTGTGTGTATATATATATGTATATACATATAAAATAAATAAAATAATATAAATAAATAACTAAAAAAGTGTCCTTCTAGAGCACCTGGTTGGTTCAGTCAGTTAAAGGTTAGAGGCTAAGTCTTGATTACGGCTCGGCTCAGGTCAGGATCTCAGGGTCTTGGGTTGGAGCTGCGCCTCTGGCTCTGCACTTGGTGGGGAGTCAGCTCCCTCTCTCTCTGCCCTTCCCCCTGTGCACTGTGTCTGTCTGTCTTTCCCTCTAGGATAAATAAGTGTCTTAAAAAAAAAAAAAAACTTCCACTAGTGAGACAGAAAAAACACCTAGAATTGAAGAGAAGCAACAACCGATTAGGTTTGGGGGGGACTATGGTTTGCAGAAGTTATATTAACTATTTTCAGCACTCATAAGAAAGGGTTTTTTGACTATATAACCACCAAAAATATCAGTCTTGATAAGAGAGCCACATGTGTGATGGCTAACCAAAAATTAACATGAAAGGAACATTTTCCAAATCTGGAACTTTATGATTGATTCTGTGATCCTACTGAAGACTTGCTTTAGAATAATCAGCCCAAATCCTGATTCCGTATGCCTGACAAACTCAGTGGAGAACATACACAGACAAGTGGACATACTTCTCATGCTGTTAAGGGAGCCAGCAGCTTCCAGAAGCAGAGTTTAAGACTGTTACTGTAGGTGATGGGTGCATGAATGCCTGCTGTACAAGTCCATATTGTGTTTGGAATTTTCCGCTACTAAAAGGTTTTTAGAAAACTGATAAAAGAATTATGGGCATCAAGCATCAACATTTATATGAGAAGGCCTAGTACAAGCAGGTAAAAATACCAGCAAAGATTAGACAGAGATCCTCCTGATCAGCTGAAATTATTTTAATTACCAAATAGACACTCAAATTGCTTTATTGCAGTAATGACAATGCAGAAAAACCGAAGAGGTAGGCAAAGAGCTGGGATACGATCAAAACTAATTTATTTTCATTAACTGAAATAAATATAATTCTAATTGCAAATTAGATTTCTGACACCACAAATTTAAGTCATTTGATTAGTTTACACAGAACGAAAACTCTTAAATTATCATTCAAAACAAAAACATTCTAAAGTTCCCAAGTGAGAGAAAAAGCACCTTTTGCCCTTGAATAACAAAGGTCATGACATGCTTAATGGCTGGAAGAAATCTAACAAAAGACAAAAGAACCCCCAGTAAAAACAAATAAAAATATAAAAACTGACAACAGTGCTACCCTTTGGTTTTATAAAAACATACTTGTAATCTAACTTGTAAGATAAAGTCCCAATTTTCTTTTGCATTCTCACTTTATCCTCCAATCAGACATCATAAACGCTTACTCACCTGAAACTAAACTCAGACCCAAAAAGCATTTTCTTTTATCAATTTAGTTCAACACACACTCCAGGCCTCATATCAAGTACAAAAATGAATAAAACACTGGAGGAACCAGTTCACTGCTGATGTTGTTTCTGTCTATGTCCAGGTTTGACTCTGGCTGGACCTTCACTTGCATTATTCAAGGTTGATCTATTTGCAGATCTGCCTACGTAGTGCACAGAAAGCACAACAATTCTATTTGGAAGGATACCTTTATAAACACGTGTACTGCTACGAAATCAAGATAAGGGTGTGGCTTCATCTAAAAGACTATGACGACGATAGGCTCAGCATGTCTGTTCTGTGAACCTAGAGTATGTCCAGTTTTGTTAGTGTGCAGAAGACCAAAGAAAGTAAGGTGAAGTTCTCTTCCTCCACCAGCCCAGTGTCATGAAAGCTCCCTCACTTCTATCTGGATAATCCCTACCTCCTTTGAAACTCATTTTTAGAAATATCCATCCTAGGAAGCCTTTGCTAGCCAGACAAGTTAAAAGCCTACTTTTTTGTGGGCGCCTTAGCATTCTGAAAACCTCCATTATGACTTTTGCATCTTCTCTTTCACAAGCTATCTTGAGTTCCTTGAGAACAGAAATGGATTTTCCATTCTATTTCCCTAACACCTGGCACTAAGCCTAAGACAAAGAGCACTCAGTAAGTACTTAAAGAGATGAATTCTGGTTCTTAATAATTGTGATAGTTCCTGGGCATCATGATAACTAAGCAAACATACATTATAAAACATTTAAAATTATACAGTATCACTATTTACATAGCGATAATAGTGTACACACTCCGCTGGTTTACTTTCAAGTAGCAATAAAGCTACACTGAAAATGCAATAGAGAACATGAAAAAAATGTAAAAAGTAAATTCTCAGTTATGTTAGTCAATAAAGCCTTCTTTAAATTAGTAAATAAAAAATACCCAGTATAAATAGATTATTTACAAGGTACAGCATTAAATAGAAGGTTTAACTAAGAATAATTAAAAGTAGTTACTGGGAAGTAGGATAACATGAGGGAGAGTGGCAGAGAAGACTTTTGTTTGTTTTTAAATTATAATAGCTACTGTATTGAAAACCTAAAAATGTCTTGGGGCACCTGTGTGGCACAGTTGGGTAAGCATCTGGTTCTTATTTCAGATCTGGTCATGAGCTTAGGGTCTGGACATTGAACCCTGCATCGGGCTTTGCGGTCACTGTGGAGTCTGCTTGGGACCCTCTCTCTTCTCTCCCTCTGCCCTTCCCCACCATGCTCATTTGCTCTCTCTTTCTCAAATTTGTGTAAGAGTTAATTTTTTTTTCTTAAATTTTCTAAATATATGAATAGGGTAAAGAAGATCACAAAAGTCCTTCTACAAATAATCACTCATATAGATGCCCAGTTCACGTTAATCTTGACGTGTAAAACACTGAAATTACATTAAATGTAGTCTATCATTCCAGGTTCTATTTAATGAGACTGTTCTATCCTCTTCCCATGGAGAACTATACACATTAAAAAGTTAATTCAAAACTGTTTTTATAAAATTTTACAGGGAAAGTTAACCCAGAAACAAATCTATTGAACAGCAAGACTTCTAAGTGGATTCTAAGATGCACAGAATTAATTTCAGAGTAAACTCCGTAATCAAAGACCCCATATGGAGGTCTCTTACCAAGTATTAGAGGAAAATAATGAAGAGGTTAACTTCTATGAGTTCACCCATTCAGCTGAAATTCCCTACTGTTCTTCATGTTTGGCCGAACACAAAATCAAACAAGGACACCCAGCCATGTACGACAGCGTTTCCTGGTTTGTTAAAGAAATACACAGCTTTGAGGGTTTTTATAATAGTACAGGGGATCTATGGAAGTTAATATTCACTAAATAAGGATCATATTACATGTATCTAGTACATACCAGATATGGGGGTGGGAAGAACCTTAAAAACAGACGTAGACCATTGCTTTGTGAAATAAAATATTACCATGCAATAACCCATATCTCTTTTTCTATACAACCTCACTTATAATTAAGATTGGAGGGGAAATTTTTTTAAATGTGTGTATTACTCCCTACCAATATTCTAGGTTTATGCGTTCTAAAAGCTTGCGTTCTTTTACAAAATAAAGAGACTAATCTCTGAATGTCCGGGAATCAATTACAGAATGTATTTATTATTTGTGGTCACTGCCCATTTTACTCCTGGGCCGACATTTTGCAGCCCTATTAAGACATGGTGAAATTTAAATCATTCCACTGTCCTGGCCTTATTCTGAAGCTACAAAGGTCTGGTGAGCCATTAAGATGATGATGATGGCTTCAAAATGGGTACAGGAATTATCAGAAGATTTTAATTAACTCTTTCATTTCAGCTCTTCCCTGACTACTCTGGATAACAAAGTACAGCTCTCAAAATGCTGATTCACAGCAATTTTAGTCTTAATATCCACTCCTTGGGTTCATTCTACACATGACATGGTATTGGATTTCAATAAACCATAACAAACTTTCCGGGTTTTTTTCTCAAAAGTACAGAGTCCATGCATTTTTAATAGAGATTTAGAAACTACAGGGGAGTACAAAGAAAAATTTAAAACACTTACAATCACAAGACCCAAGGATTATAACTATAGTCAGTATTTTGGTGTAAATTCTTGTCTTTTCACTATACATTTGTATGTGAGTATGTATAAACCCATTTCACAGTTTAAAATAGTATCATTATGTACATACTCAAAATAAGCAGCTTTTAAAGGTAAGTAATTACATGATATACCCGTGAATAAGTCAAACACCACACACACACATTGTAAGTATCCATTCTTACTGTGCAATACCTCTGATGTTTTCCAGTCATAAATTAACTCCTTTCAAAAATGGCTCTCATACTTTTAAACCATTGGGTCCCCTGCACTACTCTAAAGCAGCTAGCTTTAAAGTGTCCTATTACAGAAAATCAGTACGAATATAGTTCTATCAAATAATTTGGCCTAACCGATATTTATAAACTATTCCATTCAACAATAGCAAAACATGCATTCTTCTCAAATCATATGGAATATTCATCATGATAGGCCACACTCAAAGCCCAACAAATTTTAAAGACTAGAAAGCATAGAAATTATATTCTCAGACACAACAGAATCAAACTAGAGATCAATAACAAAGACAGCTGGAAAAATCCCAGACGTCTGGAAATTAGACAACATACCCCTTAGTAATGCATGTGTCACAGGAGATGCTTCAAGTAAAACTTAAAATATTTTACTACATGTAAATGAAACTACAGCTTATCAAAATATATAGGATGTAAGAAAAGTAGTGATTAGAGGGGAATTTATAGCACTGAATGCATATGTTGGAAAATAAAGATGAAAAATCAATAACCTAAACTTCCACCTTAGGAAAACTAAGGAAAGAAGAGCAATTTAAGCCTGAAGCCAACAGAAGAATAGACATAATAAAAATTAGAACAGAAATCTATGAAATTGAAAATAAAAAATCAATTTAAAAAACCAATAAAACTAAAAAATGTCTCTTTGACAAGATGAAAATCGTAAACCTCTAGCTAGACCAAGCAAGAAAAAAAGAGAATACCAATTACTACCATAAAAAACGAAGGGGGGGGGCCCCTGGGTGGCTCAGTGGGTTAAGCCTCTGCCTTCGGCTCAGGTCATGATCTCAGGGTCCTGCGAACGAGTCCCGCACTGGGCTCTCTGCTCAGCAGGGAGCCTGCTTCCGCCTCTCTCTCTGCCTGCTTGTGATCTATGCCTGTCAAATAGATAAATAAAATCTTAAAAAAAAAAAAAAAAAACGAAGGAGGGGTCATTACTATGGGTGCCATGGACACTAAAAGGATAACAAAGGATGATCATGAACAACTCCACATCCACAGATTTGATAACTTAGATGAAATGGACCAATCCCTGAAAGACACAAATGACAAAATGCACTCAGGGAGAAACAGACAATAGTCCTCTTTCAGCTATAGAAACTAAGTCAGTAATAATAATATCTCAAAAAGAAAACTCCAGGCCTGGATGGTTTCACTAGTGAGTTCTACCAAGCATTTAGAGAATGTTATTAACACCAATTCTCCTATATCTTACAGGTTATAGAGGCAGAGAGGACACTTCCTAAAGTGCGCTATTGACAATTATAAATGTTTTGCTCCTAGGAAAGTAGATGTGACTGGGAATCCAGGAAGAGTTGCTGCTTCAGTATGCTGAAGGCAGAAAACATTTGGGTCACTTCCTGCTTCCTATGGAAAAGAATGTACATTCTGAAGAGGTTGTACAAGAACATTTTTAGATTGGTGCCACCTAAAGACATAAGGTGGTAAGGAAATAGGTTATCAAAGGCTGTCAACACTGTGTCTCTTTTCTCTACAGTTCCTGCACTTTGAAAGATACTTTTTGTTTCCAACCATAGTGCTGTTGCCTTC
Source organism: Lontra canadensis (assembly GCF_010015895.1). Classification (NCBI taxonomy): domain Eukaryota; kingdom Metazoa; phylum Chordata; class Mammalia; order Carnivora; family Mustelidae; genus Lontra; species Lontra canadensis. The sequence goes on from NW_022631027.1 coordinate 19,425,057, forward strand.
CAGGGTACTTGTTTTTGGCAAAGATGCCACGTGTCTTGTTTTAATGACATTTCACTGTCTGTTCATATTTCACAGTGTACCTATAAGCCATCAAGGAAGTTCTCCAAAGTTAAAATTCCAGGAGGACCCAAGAAAAGCTAAGAAGTAGCAAAAGCTGCGTCAGGTGTTCTTGCCAGGGCAGCATGGGAAAAAGGTGTTCAGAAATTTAAAAAAAAAAAAAAAAAAGTATGTAAAAAGCAGAGAAGAAAGTGCTGTATTGAAGAGGGGAGAGGAGGAAAATGTCCAGGTGGCAAGAGCCCAGGATACAAGTACAGCATATCACAAGTACCTCTAAAAGCCAGAGTGCAGAACTAGAAACCACCGGGAGGAACTGAAAAGTCTGAGCAGGAGACTAGCATGTCCAAAGATGCTTTCTAATGTTTATACGGCAACCACGTGTCGAACAGCTCAGAAGGGAAACAATGGAGGCAGGGATGCCTCAAAGCTATGTGTCAAGGCTGCTAGAGGACTAGATGGACCCTGATAGCAGTGTGATGGGGAAGAGTAGAGGGTATCAAAGGGATGAAGAGAAGGGAGGGAGTAGATGGTGGGAGTATCAGCATACACTGCAGCCATGTGTCTTAACCTGTTTCATGCACACTATTAGGAAATACCTGGCGCATAGAAGGTTCAAAGATATAATGATACAGCAGTGAATACAACCTTCTAGCCCTAACAGTGCTCAAATTGTGTGTGTGTGTGTGTGTGTGCACGCGCGTGTTTGGTGGGGGTGAGGTTGGTATAGAAAGAAAATAAACTATCTTTAAAGTATATACATCCAATCTTAGAGAAATTATGAAAAAAACTAAAGCTATATAAAGGACACAGAGATTGTCAAAGGGGTTGGGGCAAATAGTAGAGGTTGTTATTTTGTTTCAAATATCCAGGAGAGACACATGCAATGAATATACTAAAACAGAGATCTGAAAGAAGCCAGGGAAAACCCTCCTCCTCTCCATTCCTATTGTGGTAAATTTATTTCAAAATTAAAAGTAGCATTAATATTTGACTATGGGCCAAGCTATAATTAGGCTCCATCTTAAAATAATTGTCACTAACATAGAAGAGCATTAAATAGGGTGTACTCTACCTTGGCCAAAAAGTATAAACATATGCCATATATTAAACACACTCTTTATTTCAATTATGTATTTCATTCATTATGCTAAAATGAGCATAATCTGAATTGTCCAATACTACTAAATACTCGAAGTCAAGCTAGGCTGAAGTGGGATATGCTGTAAGTATAAATATAAACTGAATATTGGGGAGCCTGGGTGGCTCAGTGGTTAAAGCCTCTGCCTTCAGCTCAGGTCATGATCTCAGGGTCCTGGGATCGAGTCCCGCATCGGGCTCTCTGCTCAGCAGGGAGCCTGCCTCCTCCTCCTGTCTCTCTCTGCCTACTTGTGATCTGTCAAAAAAAAAACAAAAAACTGAATATTGACGAGTAAGGGAAAAAAGAATGCAAAATAACTTATTAATATTTTCTATATTGATCACACATTAAAATGTTAATATTATAGAGGAATTGGATTAAATTAAATATATTAAAAATAATTTCACCTATTTGCTTTTTAAATATGGCATCTAGAAAATTTTAAATTTAATATAACATGTGGCTTGCATTGTGGCTCATTATTTCCATTGAATAGCACTGTTCCAGACAGTTTCATTACTTATTAATCAATTTTTCTATACTGCAGTCACTCATGAAGCAAACTGCTTTGAAACAAATATGAATTTAGCAAAAATAAGAAAATCAGAGAGTGGGGCACCTGGCTAGTTCAGTCAGAAGAGAATGTAACTCTTGATCTCAGAGTCATGAGTTTGAGTCCCACATAGGGTACAGAGTTAAATAAATAAAAATAAAACTTGAAAAAAAGAAAATCAGAGACAGTACTGTAACAAAATTTCCAGAAATTTTTATTAACATTGGTATTGTTTCTCTAATACTTCTCTCTTCTTCTGAAGACAGAACTCTTCTTTCAGACACTGCTATAAACATTTAGTTCCAGAAGAAGCTACCAAATTCTAAGAGTCCTTTACTCTGGACATAGCTGAGTGGCCAATGAAGGGAACAGGCGAGGGGGTATGGGGGACAGAAAGTCTGAACAAAAGCACATTATACTGTTGGCCATTGTTAATGGTGTAAGAGTAGGGGTGGGGCAAACAGCTGATCCAAGCTGGGGCAAAAGAGTCCGTCTCTCCCACTGATTTGTAGTCTTTTTTAATCATTTTCTTTCAGATGTGTCTCTTTTACGCAGTGTAGAGTCAGGTCCTTCCTTGTGAGGCAAACTTTTTAAAGATTTTTATCCACCAAATAGACTTTCTCTTAGGTAGTATTTTCACATCAATTGTGGGCTCCTCCTCTCTCTTGCATGTTGTTTTTGGTGTGTGTGTGTGTGCTTGAAACATTCTTGCTCATGGCAAAGGTCTGAGGCAAGAGTTTAAGAGACTGTTTAAGGAGATTCGCTATTTTTATTTTTTACTTAGAGTTAATTTGAAATTTGATCCTTGATTCTCATTTTAAAATTCTTTCTTATTGCTCTGTTTTGTTCAGGGGATAATACTGGGAGAGAGCAGATTGAGGCAGCAGGTATTATCTGTCTATCTGGAAGTTTTCTCTACAGATTTTTTTTTTTAAATAACTGCTACTGTGAAGTTATAAGATATTAAGGTCGAAATCTACAGATGGCCATCTACTATGTTTTCTACCATCTTGAGGATATAGTCTACAGTGAAAGCTGAAGTAAACCTACTGAGACAAAGTAGAGATAAATGACACTGAGGGAAATAATGGCATTTGAATTCCTGATTCCAAATGTTCCTGAGGCCCACCTCTATCCTGTATTTCTCAACAGTGGGCTGTTGAGATTTATGGTAGGACGTATGAGTCAACAAATTCCCCACATGATGCCCACTCTGGGGCCTAAGGCTCTGGAGTCAGACTACTTAGATTCAAACCCTGGCTCTGATATGTGCCATTCTAAGTAAGTTGCCTTTATCTCTTTATGCCTCAGTTTCTCATATTGAGACAATTGAAGTGTCTACATAATAATATCTTAATAGAATTTGACTAGATAACATATGTGAAGCCCTTTACACAATATAAATTCCTAAAGGAGGTGCTTAATATTAGCTCTTAATAGTACTAGTGGGTAACTCAAATTGGATTTCTATTATTTACGAATCTGAATCCTCACTAACCCAATATAGATTCAGATTATTATCTCTTAGAGTTACTATTTGGTATAGGGGATAGATAAATTTATGCATGTACGTTTCTGAGGAGGTAATTCAATTAACTAGCAATCCAGTTAAGGAAGAATGAGAAGACATATTCAAATCTCCACATTAGCAACCAGATACAGAAATGGTTGGGATCTAGAAAGCCAAACACTATCCCACACTCTCTGCACCAAGTCTCTTCACCCAACCTCTCTCTCTCCACAGTGTTATGCTGAACTGATAAACTCAGACAATGGAACACATGCTGTTGGATGAGGCTTGTGTCCCATGAGTTGTGGTAGATAATCCTAGTGTGAAACATTTCCCTACAGAAGGTGGAGGTTGAAAGAATATTCCTCTCTGGAAAAGGAGAAAGCACTTCAACAAAGTAACAGGCCAGAAACTGAGGAGTATCTGTGATGGGACTATCTTACAAGAGGGTTTAACTTTCATTCAAATTTTCCTTTAAAAAAAAGAATTCTCATTTATTTGACAGAGAGAGAGAGAGAGAGAGAGCACAAGCAGGGGGAATAGCAGGTAGAGGGAGAGGGAGAAGCAGGCTCCCAACTGAACAGGGAACCTGTGGGGCTTGATCCCAGGACCCTGGGAACATGACCCGAGATGAAGGCAGAGGCTTAACCCACTGAGCCACCCAGGTGCCTGCTCCAAGTTTTCCTTTGTTTAATGTATAGAACTATCAGATGACTCAACCATTTTTTTAAATATTTTTTTTGACAGAAATCACAAGTAGGCATAGCAGCAGGCAGAGAGAGGGGGTGAAGCAGGCTCCCCACCGAGCAGAGAGCCTGATGTGGGGCTTAATCCCAGGACCCTGAGATCATGACCTGAGCCGAAGGCAGAGGCTTAACCCACTGAGCCACCCAGGCACCCCGACTCAACCATTTTTAAGATTTTTCTTCCTGTTACTCCTTGCTGGTATCTACAAACATCTAACAAAGTCTGTCACACACATATTTCCTTTTGGATTGGTGCATGGTAGGAAACCAAGCTATAACAAAGGTAGACACGCTCCTGGTATTACCTTCCAAAGCAAGAGGACTTAGAGGATTAAGAGTTCTCCTAGCATTCTAGGTGGTGACCAGCAGCAAAAGCAGAAAAGGTCCAAGGGTGCAGTTGGAAACAAGGTAGAGATGGGATATAGTACAGAGAAGCATGCACCACATGGAAACTGAATCTTCTCCATTCCCAAATTTAGAGAAAGAAGAGTAGGGAAAGGAAGTAAAGGAAGGGAGCTAACTTTTGGCTTACATGGTCTCCTATCTTTAGTATCATCTTGTCTTGAGCAGACGTTTTCTAAAACAGTCACTCTCATATCCATTCACTTTTCATTTGATTATAACACCTAGCCCACCTTAACCAGAAAATCACTAAGGAAAAAAAAAAAGGGGGGGGGCAAATTTTATGTCCCAAGAGGAAATTTTTATTGTACCTTTGATTTTTAATGTTCTTGTCAATTAAGTCAGAAAACATTTCATTCATAGGCACAGGGTAAGAATATTTTCATCTTTATTTGTAAGAGGAAAAAAAAAAATTCACAACACACCCTATACTTGCTCTTAAGAGTTCTTTTCAATACATAGGAAGTCAAAGGGAAACAGAAGTACTCCCAGGGGATGCTGTCCCCAAAGGAACTGGTTCAAAAAATAATTCCTCCCAAATCAGGATGTTGCTGGAAGTCAACAGATAATAGACCAGTCTTTTTTTTTTTTTTCCCAAATGTATCTAATGTCACCATTAGGCAACATCAGCTAAATGTGTTTCAACAAAAACATGAATCTATGCCCACTTATAAAATGTGTAATCAAATCAATAAAGTGTTTTTAAATAATATTTTGAGTAGAAAAATTGATCCCATTTTAGTCATTGCTGATTTGAAAAAAGGACACTTTAAAAAAGTTTCAGATTTTATCACATACAATGAAATATAAATAGATTTCAATTACACTGCGGGGATTTTTTTTTTTTTTTCATCTATAACTTTCAACAAGGTGGAACTGATTTCTGGAAAGGCCAGGCCTGAGAGGCATAAATGAATTATACCTCCAACCAGGAATTCTGGTGCTAAGCAACTCATGTTAGAGGAATGACTTTCAAAGGTTTGCACTTTTATTAAAATGGAATTGAGAGAGGGAGACAAACCATAAGAGTCCTTTAATCTCAGGAAACAAACCGAGGGTTGCTGGAGGGGTGGCTGGGTGACGGACATTGGAAGGGTATGTGCTATGGTGCATGCTATGAATTGTGTAAGACTGATGAATCACAGACCTGTACCCCTGAAACAAATAATACATTATATGTTAATTTTTTAAAAGCACATAAACAAACAAATAAATAAATAAATGCAACTGAGATTGCACCTATACCTTTAGTACAAATTTCTGACAGGAGTATAAAGGAAGGGTTTTTCCCTTGTAAAGATAATAAAATACCAAATTTCTTGCCCTCTCTCTTGTTTTCTTGTTCCTAAGAATATACAACCTTCCAAAAAAAAATTGAATTCACATTTTCCTAGAAAACTATTCAAAATCTTTCCTAAGTATTTTTGAAATAAAATTTCTTTATTAAAAAAGGAAAACATTTCTTGCATACAATTTGTAAAATACAGAAAAACATTCAAATCATCTGTAATCTGACCACTTGAAAATAAACATAATTTAACATTTTGGTAAACTTCCGTTCAGGAAATATATTTTTCATAAAACTGGGATCATAATCTACATGCTGTTTTTATAAAATATCCCTCTTCCTCCCTAAACCCCACCCCCCACCACTCATGAAAGCTCTCCAAAATAAATACATAAAGACAAGAAACACAAATCTTCCAACTCCCTCATAAAACATAACTTTAAGACATTCCACGGATGCAATGGTAACTTACTCATGAGTTAAATACCTATGTGTTTAACAACTGCTCCCACATTCGGAGGAGGTGGTGAGAGCATTGTGCTCATTACATTTTTTTTTTTTTTTAATTCAAGAGAAAGAGAGCACACAACTAGGTGGAAGGGAAGAGGGAGAGGGACAAGCAGATTCCCCACTTAGTGGACAGCCCTGACATGGGGCTTGATGCCAGGACCCTGAAATATTGACCTGAGCCAAAGTCAGATGCTTAGCTGGCTGAGCCACCCAGTCGCCCCACACTGTATATTTTTATCCAAAGTAGGCCACTAAGAATGAAAGGGCACTATTAATAATTGCACTGAGTCAACAGGCATAAACCATGCCCATCATGAAAAAACAGGACTATAAGGTCTCCCTGCCACTGTGTCAGGGAAGATCTTGACCTATACAGCTTTTAGCAAATGGCTTCAAAAATAAACAATTCCCTTATTTCCATGAATTTTATAATCCTATGACTGGATTGCCAGAATCAATTATCTCCAATAAATTCACTGTCTTCACTTGTTCATCTTCCATTCATTTTTCATCTTTCTAGTTTGGTCTCCTGTCACTTTCACTCTACTGAAATTGTTCTAACAGTGGTCTAATTACTACTAAATCTAATGATGTTTCTCTTCAATTTTCCAGCTCGACCACTTTTGCAACATGTGGCTATAGCGACCTCTATGCCCACCTTGAAAATATCTTTTTCCTTTCATAATAAATCATGAATATTGATGCGTCTCATCTCTCAGGAGTGTGAAGGCAAAAAAGACTAAGAACTACTGAAAAATGTTGTGATAAAATTTGTTACTTCTGTAACAAATAAACCCCATATTCCAGTGTTTTAACACACTAAGTTTATTTCTGTTCATAAATAATCCAACAATGGTATTCCTGGTCAGCATGCAACTTTTCCCTACACAGTGATTCAGGAACCCAGGATCCACCCATTCTGTGGCTTCACCACCCTCTACGGACTCAAGGACCTTTGTATTCAGTTGGTAGATGGAAAAAACAAATATAAAAACATGGATGATAGGGGCACCTAGGTGGCTCAGTCATTAAACGTCTGCCTTCAGCTCAGGTCACAATCCCAGGATCCTGGGATCCAGCCCTGCATCGGGCTCCCTGCTCAGCGGGAAGAGTGCTTCTCCCTCTCCCACTCTCTCTGCTTGTGTTCCTGTACTTGCTGTGTCTCTCTGTGAAATAAATAAAATCTTTAAAATAAAAAATAACATGGAGAATAAGAGTTGGAAGGTTTTTAATGCTTCAGGTCTGAAAATGATACAATTACTTCTACACACGTAAATGTGGTGACATGGGTACATCCACATGCAAGGAAGACTGGAGAACGCAGTTTAAGATGTGCCCCAAAGGAAGAAACAGGTTTGGTAAATTAGCATGACGACATCATCACAAATAAGGTTCACATGAAATCCGTGGTACTTAAACTCCATTTATGCAGCAAAGTCCTTAAGAACAGGAGCAGGGTTTGTGTTACTGTTAGAACCTAAGCCAAATCTTCGTTTCAACTATGCCCGACTCTCTTGCTATGACAGGTAGACGACCCACCATAAATCTAACCATATGAGGGATGGAGGAACCTAATGGAATTAAATTCATCCTAATGACAGCAACATCAGAAAGAAAACAGGACTCAAAGCAAGATTCCCGAACACAGAGGGAGGAAGTTCCTAACAGCCTGGTGTGCTCACTCTTATTTTTCTCTACCCTTAGAACCGTGGTGAGCCCCAGAGGGTACAGGCCATAAGAGAGTTAGAAGGTACTAAGAGAGCAGAGACAGGCAGTCTCCCTGCATTCTGTCCAGAACACGGTGGCTCTGCTGCCCTGGGGTTTTCAGGTAGTCAGCTGGTCCTCAAAGGCTGTACTACCATGGTGATAACCCAACACCTTTCCTGACAGAGGAACACACAAAACAACAAAGGAGCCTGAAGTCTTCTGAAGCATCAGTGCATCCCATGCACACTCACAAGCAAGCTCACAGATGACACCGACCAGAAAAGGTAGAGCAGGTAAGAAGCGAGATGAAGGTAACCCCACGTTAACCCAAAGAACTACTTGAGAGCTGACATGATACAAAGAAATTCTTCACCAGAAATAACAAGGTGAAAAGGAAAGGTCAACGTACTGGTGAGAGCCAAAGACCTACGATGAGGATTCAGGTCACTCCATGAACACATCTCGACATCGCTGTGTTTTTGGAAACCAGGGGTTAAATTTACAATATTTGGAAGAGTTGAGAGCTATTAGGCAGGGGGTATTGTATTACTCTAGGAATTTTTACATACCAGTTTTTTGGCTTGGACCAAAATCAAGACAGGAACATAGTAGCAAACTGAAATTTCTTTCCAACATACTGATTTGCTGATTGGAAGATACATGAAACTTCAAGTGGCACTTTCCCTCTAAGACAGGCATCCTAAAAATCAAAATGACTATTTTCATGGTTAATTTAACTTGCCTGTCAAGCTTCTAGCAGATAAGACTTTGATTTGTTCTCATTTTTTTTAAAAGATTGTATTTATTTATTTTATAGACAGAGATCACAAGGAGGCAGAGAGGCAAGCATAGAGAGAGGGAAGCAGGCTCCCTGCCGAACAGAGAACCTGATGTGGGGCTTGATCCCAGGACCCTGAGACCATGACCAGAACCTAAGGCAGAAGCTTCAACCCACTGAGCTACCCAGGCGCCTGATTTGTTCTCATTTTTTTCTCTTGTTAACTAACTTATATCTCAAAAGTTGGCTGAAACTATATAAGGATAATAACTTTAATAATCACTGCAAAAATCTAATGATTCAAGTAATTTTTAACTATAAAGGTAAGAGTGCAAGTATTTAAGTTACTTAAATACATATCATGAAGACATGTAAAAACCTTATAATCGGGGTGCCTAGGTGGCTCAGTTGGTTAAGTAGCTGCCTCCAGCTAAGTTCATGATCCTGGAATCCTGGGATTGAGCCCCACATCGGGCTCCCTGCTCAGTGGACAACCAGTTTCTTCCTCTCCCTCCTGCTCTGCCTATTTGTGCTCTCTCTGTCCAATAAATAAATAAAATATTCAAAAAAAAAAAAAAAACACACCTTATAATCAGCCACAGTAGTGGACACAAATTCTTCCCCATGTTCTGGTAAGCAAAAGTCTCAGATTACCGTTCTAAAAAATTCATGCTAAAGGGCCAGAACCACCAACTCAAATATTCAGTCTGAACAAGATTAGTCTAGCTGAACAACTATTAGTCTAAAGAACTATCAATTTCAAATTCTCCAAATGATCAAGGGAAACAGAATTAAGGGAAACTCTTTAAACTTATGTCATTATCTTCCCCTGCATTCAAGAAGTTTATATTTGAAAAATAAATCATTAAATTTGCCCTTAATTGATCTTTTCAAAGACTGACACAGTTGCATGAAACAGAAAACCATAAATTCATTTCCATGTGATTCTGATATAGAAGATCTCAGAGACCTACGACATATTCTTTATTGATTTTCAGAGTTTGTTTTAATACCACCCTTTGAGGCAGAATACGGTTTGGTACTTGTAAAATGACATGTGCACATCCATTAAAAAGAATGCCAGATATTAACCACCTTGGTTGTTACCACTAATGAACATAGGGGCCAGTAAAAAATGTTTCCCAAAGTCCTTACCCTCAATTCCTATCTTAGAATGGTTTTTCCTCAGAATAAAGGTCTGGAAAAAATTCTACCTTTGACATCATGAGTCACTGTTCTTGAAGGAATTAAAATTTGGTAGGCAACATAATGCTAAGATATCTTCATTTATCAAAAGAAATAAAATTTCACAAATAATCAGGTAGATGAGTACAGACCTTATGTTAACTAACACATGGCCTACTGAAAGCAAGCCCTATTCATGACAAATTGAATTTCCAAATAAAGAGTCAACACTAAATTTTTGTTTATTTGACAAAGAGGTAATTTAACAAGTGAGAGGTCAAGCAATCATAAGAGAACTGAAGAATTCCATTACCCAAAACCAGATCTCCTAATTCCAAGAAGTTTTTTCTATTACAGAAACAGAAGCAATACCGTTATTGTTTCCAAGTTCCCTTTTATTTCTTTTTATTTTTTTAAGATTTACTTATTTATTTAACAGAGGGAGAGAGAGACAGAGAGAGGAAAAAAAAAAAAAAAACACAAGTAGGCAGAGAGGCAGACAGAGAGAGGGGAAAGCAGGCTCCATGCTGAGCAGAGAGCCCGATGTGGGGCTTGATCCCAGGACCCTGAGATCATGACCTGAGCTGAAGGCAGAGGCTTAACCCACTGAGCCACCCAGGTTCCCTCAAGTTCCTTTTATGTCAAGGGAAAAACATACTCATTTGGTTCTAGTTTAAAAAAAAAAATCATGCAGAAAACAAAACTCTATCATCTGTGCTGACAGCTCTTCTAATTTTAAGACAACTGTCATCTTCCTAACCTATCTAGAACCAAATACTAGGTTAAACTCCATGAAATTTCAATTTTTGTGAAATAGTAGTAATTTCATATGGTTCAACTTATCACACAAATATAAATACTAAATGGATCTTAACTTCTAATATAGCCACTGATTATTGAGTACTCAGTAGATGTTTTATGCCTTTTGTTTTATCTACATTTTCATACCTCTACCCGATTCCTCAGAAAGATTAAACTTATACCTTTGACCTCAATTTGATGCAAATTATTCAATGCAAATGATAGCGAAAAGAGGAACAATACATATATGAAAGAACAGACTCTGTCCCATACATATCTAAACATATGTTTTATCAGTTAATATGTTTCTAGCACACACTCATGTGTCTAGTGTTATGCAGAAGGTCTTCCATAAAACATTCTGTTTAAGCCTCTCAGAAACTGTTCAAAACAGGTAAAATAATTTGACATAGTGAGGAAACTGAAGACCCATTCTTTCTCTCCTTAAACTTGTTTTCTTGGTTAATTAGTTGGTATCACTGCTAAAATCTTGACTGCCTTCAGATTTTAATCATACTACATTGCTTATGTTCATTTAGATCAAGCTTTAAAAGTTTATGAACTTTTAAAAAATGAAACAAGATGGGATCGGGAGGGAGACAAACCATAAGAACCTCTTAATCTCACTAAAGAAATAGGGTTGCTGGGGGGTGGGGGGTAGGAGAGGGTGGTTGGGTTATGGACATTGGGGAGGGTTTGTACTATGGTGAGTGCTGTGAAGTATGTAAGACTGATGATTCACAGACCTGTACCCCAGGGCTAATAATACATTGTATGTTAATAAAAATTTTTTGAAAAGTTAATAAACTTCCATAGATATAAATACAGGCACTAAAGAAAGGCTATCTATGAAGATAAAGATTGCCTTGGTATTTTTAAGTAACTAATATAATATGTTACTTTCATTCTTTTCAGCCAAAAGAAAATCTCATTTAGTATGTGATAATAAATTAGTATCATTTCTATTGTCTTACTATGCTTATCAGAAATCCTAAATTTGGATTCTGAATTGTGTTGAATCTTTCAAAAGTACATACAGTAAAACTTTCCATGACAATGAATAATGCAAGTTTAGGAATGGTAGAAGATATTAAGTGTAGAAGAAAGTCTATTTCTGTACTTTTTCAACCACTTTTTCATTAATGTAAACTTTCTTGTGGGCACTTGTATAGTTTTGGGGGGCAAATATGGGCTTTGGCACTTTTTTCTGTAACAAAATAAAGTTTTTTCCTGAAATACTCAGAATGACTACACAATGAAATGGGGAAATTATTGGCTGTCCCTGACTCTTGTCTCTGAAAAAGAATTGTCAACTTCACCAAGAGAGCATGCTAAACTTCCTACTGGGGGAATAAAGAATGCTTTCCATATTCCTTCCAGATCAGCTGGTACTAAGGAGAGAAACAATGTGGAAGAAAAACAATGTGGAAGAAATGGATTACATGGGAAATTTCTCATTAAAAAGAGAAGGATAAAACTATCACATTATTGACCAGACCCAAGTTAGGGACAGGTTTTTATTTATTTAACAAATGCTATATAATAACAACAGAGATGGAGGAAACATTCATCTTGATCAAATACAACAACTCTGGTCCTAAAATGAAGAAATATGTCTATAAAATTCTATGATATTTTGAATTGGGGGAGTTCTTGTCAATGTGGTAACTCACTCTTACTATTAAAGATATAACATCAAAGGGGGAAATACACCCAATTATAAGCAAACCCTCTTGTTTGTGTTCCACTTCTGTCTACTAAGATAAGATCTAAACCACATCTTTAAGATTGACCCCTAGTAGGACTAAAACACAGGATCTTTCTAAAAACTAATTGTTTTCTCCTCATCTATTACCCCAAAACTATTGCTTTTTAGCCATTATCTTCTCTGAAATCAAAATCTAAAAAAAAAAAAAGTAAATACCATGCAAGGAAAAAAAAAAATCAGTGAAACCTCTGGAACAAAATAACCTGAGTGTGAGTCATACCTAATAATATTTGAGTAAATTCTCCATGGAAATGAAACCCCATGGGAAGGAATATGACATTTAATTCTTTAAATGTTCTTAAAATTACAGGGTTCTTTTAGGCAGAACTAAATCAGAATGCTGACATTTCTGACAAGGTCTAAATGGCTTAAATGCTGCCTTCTTTTTTTTTCAAGCCAGATGAAAATCTTAGAACTCAAGCACTCATGACTCTCAAATATTCTTGAGAAGTTTCTTGATGAAAGGGATGTTTTACTGATATATTTATTTGTAAGAGTATATTCGCTCTACTTAAACTGTATGAAAACATATTGAATTATTGTGGATGGCTGCTTCAGAACCTAGTACATAAGTCCTTCAGTACTTGTAAGTTGTTGAACATTTTAAGATTTGAGTTATTTGATTCTTACAAAAAACTTTACTGAGCTCCTCCTGTAGTGAATGCAGCCAAGGCTTTTAAAAGTGTGCTAGATTATGTCAACTCTACTTCATTTAACAAAAACAACAACAACAAAAAAATACCCTGGATTACAGAAAGCGTTATTCTTATTTTAAAGAACAGATTAAATCCAATAAAAGCCCATCAGAAATGATCATGACTTTAAGTACGTTATCAGAAAATTAAACACAAAATGTGAATAACATTGAAGAAACAACAATCAAATTTAAGAGACACAACAACGAAATACCACGTCTAAAGGCGGAATCAATTCTGGTTCAAAGAAACCAGACATAAGAGATATTTTAGGGATAACTGGTGAAATTTGAGTAAGGTCTAGATATTAAATTAGGAAATTACTTCTCATTTTGTTACGCTGATAAAGATATTATGGCAATATAGAAAAACAGCCTAATTTGGGGAGCTACAAAACTTAAAATATTTAGGAAACAAAAGTCATGATACCTACCTATAATTTACTTTGAAATGGTTCAGTAAAAATAGCAATGCAGGCTCCTCCCACTATCAAAGAGTAAAGTGCTCCTATGAAACTTTTTGTTAGATGAATGGCACAGAGTGATGTAACAATTACCATTTCCCAAAAGCAAAAATCCTTCTGGGATATTTTTCAGGTAATCTAAAACATGTACTAATGTGGGTCTTTCATAAGAGCACAGTGGAATGAAAGAACTTCCATATCACAGGGGAAACATGTACATTACACAGAATAATAGTAGGTAAAGTAAATATGATCAAATGTCAACAATTTCTGAATAGTGGATTAGAAGTAGTCACTGTGGTAGTCTTTCTACTACATTTCTATATGTTTTGTTATTTCTATAATTACTTTTTTTTAATTCTTAAGCTTTTTTATTTTACTCCAAATTCCATTGGGCACAAAGACTAGTTCTAAAGCTCACATTCTGAATTAATGTTTTTTTCTTGACTTCAGACAGCTCAGAGATAAATGTAATCTTCATATGAGCTATTAGGATGGTAGTGTCCCTTCCTCTAAAATACTTCCAATCTCTTTTTCAATTTTAAATGTTTTAATCTTTAACTGCTCTGTTTTATACGTATTATCATAAAACACCTCAAATTGGGGCGCCTGGCTGGCTCAGTGGATTAAGCCTCTGCCTTCAGCTTAGGTCATGATCCCAGGGTCCTGGGATCGAGCCCCGCATCAGACTCTCTGCTCGGCAGGGAGCCTGCTTCCCCCTCTCTCTCTGCCTGCCTCTCTGCCTACTTGTGATCTCTCTCTCTCTGTCAAATAAATAAATAAAATCTTTAAAAAAAAACAAACCTTAAATTATTCTTCATAATGGGCAGCTTACCAAAAAAGTGGACACAACCAAGAACATCAGGTCTATTTCATATTAAGACTTTCAGGAACATGGTGACAATCTTCATGTATTTAAAGGATCATCCTACAGAAGATTTATAAATTCTATTCTGTTCTAGGATCAACGAGTAAAAAATTTAGAAAGATAGATAAGGTTTTATCGTTAATGATAATTTGCTAAATAATTCATTACCCATCATTGAAACAATTGCTATTTAGAAATTTCTATGCCATCACCAGGAATCTCTCAAATACTATAGAAGGGAATCCAGTTATGAACCCAAAACAGTGTGGTAAAAATTATATATATGTTTGATTACTTATTTATCTACCTAAGGGTATATTTACACTTACGAAAGTCTTGGGGGCAATCTACAGACAAACCCAAGTTACAACAAATGTGAAAAACCCTCAGCAATTTTTTTTGGAAAACCAATGCTAATTAATGGCCTCTCCTTTTAACTGCATTTTATAGTAGTTCTACTATAATGCCATGAAAATTAAAATTATGAGCTCCCTAAGAAATTGTACTCTATTATCTGGAAATCAGTAAGTTCACATTGTTCTGCTTCCTCCCAGAAACCTAACAGGCTATTAGAAAAATGTCAGCAGGGATTGTTGCTAATGCAATGTTAAACGCTATAGACAGAAGGAAAGACACAGTTAATTCTAACCTGAATCTGGCCTTCTATGCATTTTTTTCATTACTTTACCCAATCCAAAGCCAATGTAATCAATCAGTCTTCAAAACTTGACCTAGACTGACCAATAAAAATGATGTACTATACATCCTCCCATGTCGTAACACAACCATTCTAGACAATCATCTTGTCTAGGATCAAGTATGAGTAGGCCACTACTTTAAAAAGACAGGTTAGGGTAGAAACAATCTATGAGGTTCTGCCCACCCAGAAGCTGCAAGCATCATCCTTCCTATCCTTTTTAAACACAGGAGGGAAGTAGCAAGTAGCAAATAGCCTACACCTAGGGTCCCCAAGCACATAAAGCGTGAAATTGCTCACATGCAATTTCCAAGGAGGAATATTCCTGGAGGATGTAAATGCCATTCATTCATTCCAGCCTAATGATTTATTCTACTCTGTGCCTGGTTTGTCCTGACACCAGTAGTCCTCAGACATGATGCTGATTCAGCAGGAATTTTCGTACTCCAATGGCTTTGAGGCAAACCAGAGAAAGGCCCACAATCAGTGAATGTTTCTCCAACACAGTGCCCCAAAGACACAGGTGCTGTAGGTGGAAATTAAGCAACTCAGAAACTAAACTCTCTGGAGGAAGCTTGCGTGGCTGGACTCCACACAGCTGCGTGACTCCCAGCGATGGTTTCCTGCCGTTGTTTGGTGTTTCTGACACTCCTGACGCATGCTTCCTCTGCTAATCCTGTGCCGATGAAAGTGTTTGTCCCGTTCTGTCACCATACCACTCCTCTGAGCACAGAACGCAAACACCAGCACTCCTCCACCGCTACAGACGTGTGTAAGTCACTTAAACATGGAGAATAAATATGGAAAATATCATCCTCCTCTTCTAGATGATCCTGTTGATAGGAAATACACAGGCACAACAGCTAAAGGATGAAAGGCCAAGGGTTTGACATCACTGCTGCTTATACAGAAAAGTCGACTGGCTACTACATCGCTTACCGGACTTAGCCAGTTCTCCTTGTGGATTTCTCGACCACCAAATTCACAAGGACAATTTACTGAAAGCAAATCAGACTCAGTGAACTCTATATGTATCTTGGAAAACTACAGCTCACTTTTAAATTAACAGGACAGGTTAAGGAGATTAAGGATCCTTGAACACAGCTGAGATGGGAGATGGCCCAAAAGCTAATCTGTGAGTAAGAATGTTTGTACTAGGGACGCCTGGGTGGCTCAGTTGGTTAAGCATCTGCCTTTGGCTCAGGTCATGATCCCAGGGTCCTAGGATCAAGTCCCACATTGTGCTCCCTGCTCAGGAGGGAGCCTGCTTCTCACTCTGCCTGTTCTGCCTGCATTCCTCTGTGCTTCTGCTCTCTCTCTGACAAATAAATTTTTAAAAATCTAAAAAAAAATATGTGTACTAATCAGCATGTATTTGCCATAGCTCTGGAACAAACAAAAATACCTAGAAAGTATCCTATTATAAATATTGAATATTACAACTTCTAAAAAAAATAATTAAACCCATAAAAGCATTCTGCCAGAGACCAAATCTCCACTAGATAAGCAGCAAATACCAAAAAGAGAGAGAGAGAGAGAGAGAAAATAAGAAAAAGAAATATAGGGAATATTAACAATGTCAAATACAGTAAGAACATTTGCAAAATAAAAGAGATTAATAGGGCGCCTGGGTGGCTCAGTGGGTTAAGCCTCTGCCCTCGGCTCAGGTCATGGTCTCAGGGTCCTGGAATTGAGCCCAGCATCAGGCTCTCTGCTTAGCGGGGAGCCTGCTTCCCCCCCTCTCTCTGCCTGCCTCTTTGCCTACTTGTGATCTCTATCAAATAATAAAATCTTTTTAAAAAAAGATAAATAATGGGTTACAAAATCTACCTACAGAAAGTGAGTGTAAATGTCACTAGAATTCTTCTATTAAAACAAACAATGTAGGCTGCACCGGCTGCTGCTCCTCCTTTTCCCCTTGAGCTGAACTCTACTTCCCTCCAGTCACTCAGGAGAAGCTCAGGATTCAGTGTTCTCTCTTCCCTCTGCTGACCCTTTCACTGTCTCACCAATTCTTAAATGCTGAAAAGCTCTCAACCTCTAAGCCCCTCTTGCATCGCTCTGGAAAGGCCTGCAGAGTTTTCAACCACACTGCTTTAGTCTTACCTGCCTTTCCAGCTGCTGGCATTACCGCAGTCCTAGACAGTCTCCCCTTGATGGAAGTGCTCAGGCCAAGTGTACAACGGGTCATCTCATGTCTATCTGTTAAAAACTATTCTCTTGCCTGACATGAGAATCCATGCGGACTCTGAAAGACCCCAGAGCCCACACACCCCGGCCCCAATCTCTGCTGGCCCTCAAGGTCCTGCTCACCCCAGTTGCATCTTATAGACAAGCTACGGGGACTCTCCGCAGAATGCCAAGCATTCCACATGGATCCCCCTTCCGTATCTTCATACAGCACCTTCCCTTTACCTCGAAGGCGCTTTCCCACTGTGCTCTGCTTGGAAGCAATGTGGTAAGATCGGTAAGAACAGGACCTTTGGAGTTAGGCAGACATTGTCTCAGATCCACACCCAGATCCACATCGCCTGCAAGCTAGGATTTGTTTTTGTAACTGAGCCTCAGTTTCTTCAGCCATAAAATGGAGACAAATAACATCATAGGGTTACCATTTAAAGTAAATTGGTAACAAAAGCGTGGTCTTGGTAAGTTCCTGACAACAGCCCACATCAGCATCCCAGATGGTTTTTCTGTCTAGATGAAGCATATACTGTGAGGTACCTTCCTTAACCACATTTAGGAAGAGCTGATACTTTTCTCTGGTACAGCATCTTTTCAGTTGTCAGTTTTTGTATTTAGTATGCTATATTGTCATGACTTAATTACATATACCTTCTGCAATATGGTGCATTCCTTAGAGGATGAAAAGCACCTTTGGCTTAAAAACCTTTTAAAAAAATAGCTTATATGATTATGTAAACAACGTTAACCAAAGATATAATGGTAAATAACGTTAACCAAAGATATAATAAAGATATAATGAAGCTCAGATAGGTCATCGTGTAATAGGAATTACAATATGCAGCCATATGGTACTTGAAGTATATGCATGCATTTTAAATCAAATTATGTTTATGCATATACTTATACACAAAAGGTACAATAATTAAATTACTATAGGTGATGCCTCTCTTTTGTGTATTTATCTTGGTGTGCCTGCAAACATGCATCTGTTTGCTTATTTACATGTATGTTAAGAATACAGAATTTTAAATAAATACTACCCAAAAGATTCTATGTCGATCTCTGGAGAGCCCTTGACACAGCAAAGAGAAGCTCAGTTTCAAGTTCTCAAACTAGATTTCCATCTCTGGAATTACAAATGTTCTCATAAGTAAACCAAGTAAAGATGCAAAATCAAAGCAACATTCTTTAACATGCTTCCATCTCTTCATAATGCCTTTGTATGTGTATATAAGTGCACATGTATAGTTAAGTCTTTACAAATTCTCAAGTGTTTAAAGGAACATCAAATTACTGAAAATAGAACAGATCTGAGCTAAAAGCCTAAGCCTAGATATTTTTAGAGAGGATTACACAATTAAGAATTATCAGGGGACACCTGGGTGGCTCAGTTGGTTAAGCGTCTGCCTTCAGTTCAGGTCATGATCCCAGAATCATAGGATTGAGTCCCACATCGGGTTCCCTGCTCAGCTTGGAGCCTGCTTCTCTCTCTCTCCCTCTGCCTGCCGCTCCCCCTGCTTGTGCTTACTCACTCCCTTACTCTCTGACAAATAATATTTTAAAGAAAAGAATTATCAGGGGCACCTGGGTGGCTCAGTGTATTAAGTCGCTGCCTTCAGCTCGGGTCATGATCTCAGGGTCCTGGGATCGAGCCCCGCATCGGGCTCTCTGCTCAGCAGGGAGCCTGCTTCCCCCTCTCTCTCTGCCTGACTCTCTGCCTATTTGTGATCTCTCTCTGTCAAATAAATAAATAAAATCTTAAAAAAAAAAGAATTATCAGAACATCACTTTATAAAATACAATGTGTACTGTAAGTGGCAATTTAGAATCAGATGAGATTTTAGAGTGAGGAAATGGAGACCAAAGTAAAGGACTGTGCCAAGGGGTTCTGCGGGAAGAAGTGGGACTAGAATCTAGTTAAAATTTGCTTTATAATTTAGCTAAAGTTTAATTCTTACTAAGCCTACAGCAGCACTAACATCTGCTTCCCACTAGATCTCCAGCACTCTAAACAGATTTTTCTTACCATCCTGCCTAAAGTGGCTTCCTTCAATAGTTCATCATTCTACTCTGTTTATTTCCTCAATGGTACTTATCATTTGTTGTAATCATCTTGTTTATTTGTACTTTACCTTTGCTTCCTGAACTCAGCAACTTGAGAGCAGAAGACTGCCTGTCCCCCTTGATTAAGCAGCCCTTGGCAGTGCCCGGCAGAACAAACGCGCGAACATCCGCAGAATGAAGGGATGATGAGTAAATTGTGCCCTACACCGTGCTAACTGTGCAGATCGCCATAGAATTGGATGCACGGGCACCTGGGTGGCTCAGTGGGTTGAGCCTCTGCCTTCCGCTCAGGTCATGATCTCAGGGTCCTGGGATCCAGCCCGCCCGCATCATGCTCTCTGCTCGGCGGAGAGCCTGCTTCCCCATCTCCCTCTGCTGCTCCCCCTGCTTGTGCTCTCTCTCCTTCTCTCACTCTCTATCAAATATATTCTTAAAAAAAAAAAAAAAAAAGAATTGGATGCACACTCCTTACCATAGCCCTGGGAGGTAAGCATCACTATCAGGACCATCTTATACATCAAAACATGGAGGCCCTGAGAAGTTAGGTAACTTTTCTGTGTTGGTAGCTAAGGACAGGGGAGGAGTACAGTCAGGTTTATTTGATCTCAAAATCTCAGAATGAGCTAAGGGAGAGAGTGGATTTCATGTGTCAAAGTCAAATTTGTGCAAGACAGAGGGGACAACAAAGGTCCAGCTGGAACTGAAGAAATAGGCAGAGAGAGACACATTAGCAAAGTCAGGCCCCAGGGGTTACTCAATACGTCCAAGAATCAACTACATCCAGAGTTCTGGATAAATCTTACATTCTCAGATTTCAAGCAGTGTATCAATGTGTGTGATCTTAAAATAAGTCACTAAAGACAAGGGGTAGAGGTATGCGGAGGGAAAAGCACTCCAGGCAAAGGAAACAATATTAATCGGGAGGGTGATGACTTAGTAATTTGGTGGGACTAAAGCAAGGTGGGTAACGGAGGTAGGAAAACAAGGAACATGTTTAGAAAGACAGACAAGGGGTCTGGATCACAACTTTGATTTGTAAAAGGGTTTGGATTTTATTCTCTTATAAGCAACAGATCCACTGTCAAGTTTTAAGCCTATGAATAATAGGATCAGTTTTGCATTTTTGTAAGATTACTCTGAAGCCTAGTTTGGAGTGATCTAAACCTGAAGGTAGATTGAATACTTAGATTGAATACTTCAATAACCCCAGGGATAACAGCCTTAACCGAGGCATTTTTAACTTTTTATTCCCTGGCAACAGCTTTAGCCAAATAAAAATGGTTGGAAAAGAATTTAAAAAAAAAACAAAACTAGTTCAATTTTATACATAGTGAGTCTGAAGTGACTGTGTGATACCAAAACAACTCATACACAAATTTTAAGAAATCCTAGATTTAAAGAAAAGTTTTATTAGCTGCTTTCCTCCCTGCGTGAGTCTTCAGTACCTTTACTCTGCCATATCCCACAGAGAGAGGACATAATATGCAGTTTAATAAGTTTATTTGGACAAGAGTATTTTTCCTAGGCTATCTAATAATATTTTTCAAGACAATGAACGTCCTTGGAAAATGCTATTCTAGAAGTTTTTAACTGTACTAAGGTTAGAGAACAGTGAAGAGTTTTTTAAACTGGCTCATAAACAATCAGAAAGCAGACTCCCTGTGCCCCCCCCCCCCCACCAAATTCACTTGAATAATCACTAAGGTATAAAGAAAGATCCTGCATGGCTCAGGTACCAGAATTCTGTGAGGGGTAGTAAAAATGGGAAAACCAGCCTAGTATTAAGTACCCCTATGAACTATACTAGCAAAGAGTGAAACAGATGTAGAGGTTGCTAGAAAGGTCAGTTCTGTCCAAAAACAAAACAAAACAAAACAAAACAAAAAGAATACTGCTAATAATGTAGAAACTGTAGAAAATTGTAGAAAAGCCAACCAGACACACATATTAAGGAGGGCCAGAAACTGTTCCCTCCTTCTAGGCTTAAGGAGATAATAAACCTCACCTTGGAACAAGCTTTCTTTGTTTAGGAAGGAATCCCTGGAGAATTCTCCCTTAGTTATGTAAATACAAGCAAACCATCTACTGCTCAAGGGAGAGAAAGTAAAGAGAAGTAAAGAAAGCCTTTGTGGACTGACAGAGGTCAACTCCTCGCAGTAGCCCTGAAGACTAGCCTGTTCTAGCCTGAAACTGGCTGATTTTGCGGGAAAAGTCCAGGGCCTTCTGATAGAACAGAGACTAGAGATCCCAAATGCTGCTCTATGAGTTGAAGCTGGTACTCCCCAGGTGGCTGAATAAGGAGGCTCTGGCTCAAGCTTGCTGGCTGGAAAGGATGCCATGAGCTCCTCCCTGAACAGTATGCACTAAGTCTGGGCAATGTGGCCTAACCAGGTTCAATGCAGAAGCTAAAATTTGTGGGGGTGCAAGGAAGCTGGTTTGGGTAGTGGCAGGCTGAGCCATACTGGAACTACAAGACCATGCCAGCATCAGAGAACAAGAGCTACTGAAGAAACCTCACAGGACCTGTCTTCAATACAACCATGCTAGTAGACCATCAACAGGAAGTTGAGCTCCTTGTGGTGTTCTGATTAGAGCCCCAAACAAGACTGATTAGGGCCCTGGGACTGCAAAAGCCCCAGAGACTCTTGCGTAATCTGGGATGAGAAACACTTTGGGAAATGTCCAGCTTCTCAAGAGTGGAGTTCAAAAAATAACTGTGAAAAGAGATTATGTTTACATGCCAAGATAATTCATTCTAGTTACATAGAGACAGATTTCTAAGGGTTGGTCAACGCACATGCAATAGCCAATATGAATCTCTCAAACCAGGCCAGCGTGAGGTCTCTGAAGCTACCTGCACCTACACGAAGCTCATGGGTCTCTGGGCAGGGAGGTTTTCCTGCAACCGGGAAAGCCAGGTAAAGTTCCAAGGAGATGCACAGGTAGCAGGGAACCAATTCCAGGTTCTCAAGTATTGTTGTGTTGGAATGTATGTGGAGCTTCAGAGGGCAAGCTCCCACCGCCCACAAGCACTGGAAGTAGGGATGAGAATGTGGAAAACAACCAGCATCCAGGTACAAATGCCAAGAGAGGCTAGCCTGGGCTAGCACAGTGGGCAACAAGAAGTCCTTGTACCTTTATACATGTACCCTGAGATGTCCAAGTCAGGCTGTGAAGGGTGAAAAAGTGAAAATACACCAACTATAAGACACACCCAAGCAAACATTATCATAAGATGTATTATAAGGCATTCCAGATGGGCCAGAAATTTGAGTTCACAATGTCAAGGCAGCCTAATAGCAGCAGGTCTGGGCTAATAAACTGGGGTGGCGGGAAGGGGGAGAAAAGGGGGTACATACTAATGCCTCTTAATGGAGAGGGTATAGACAGTTGTTAATTTACATTATGCAATTTCCAAGCCTTTTTCTACATTAGGTTAACCATGTATCCTTTGGTTTTCTCAGCAAGTTCAAGTTTATTTTTAAATGGCAATTTATTTTTTAAGGTGAAGAACCAGACCATCTCCTATCCTGAATCTGATGGAGCTGCTAATTTGGTTTATATTCTAGGGGGGAAAATACATTTATTGAGTGTTAAGGCATCAACTATCTTCAGGAAAAGTTTCCCTGCAGATATCTCAACTAATCTCTATGCACAAAAATAAATAAATAAGTAAAAATAAAGTTAGACATTTTTAAGATTTTATTTATTTGACATTGAGACAGCGAAAGCAGGAACACAAGCA
Source organism: Lontra canadensis (assembly GCF_010015895.1). Classification (NCBI taxonomy): domain Eukaryota; kingdom Metazoa; phylum Chordata; class Mammalia; order Carnivora; family Mustelidae; genus Lontra; species Lontra canadensis. Next base: position 19,448,219 of record NW_022631027.1, read on the forward strand.
GGGGGAGTGGGAGAGGGAGAACAGGATTCCCACTGAGCAGGGAGCTGGACAAAGTTAAACATAGTCTTAACACAAAAGCCTAGGAAAATGTAAGTTATAAATAACCATACATGTGTGTACATGCATACATACATGTGTATTATAATTTTCTTAATACTTTGAGCCAGAAAGTATCAAACCAAGTAAATTTTCAAAAAATACCACTAGAATCTTCTTTTTGACTTTACACATATCCACCTTTAGAACCCTGAATGACCTGTATCTACCCAAACTACTGGTTCTATACTGGATCTATTGGTTCATTTAATCATTTCCTGAGTAATATGCCAGGATCTTACATAAAGCCTATTTTCACAATAATTCTGTGTGATAGAAATTATTATCCCATTTATAAATGAGGAACCTATAGTTCAGAGGAATGAAGTGAGAACCCAGAGGTCACAAAGAATTCTATAGTGTTTTTTGACTTCTTGGACAATTTTGTACAAATCAACGAATATCTCCAAGCCCTATTCAACCCCAGATCAATGTGTTGGAGCCCTCTTTCAGTCCTTTTAACCCTGTGGTTTTAAGGTCATCTTCAGATCTATCTGTATGGCCCAAAAACATAGATACAGCTGGAGGCCACAGGAGAAGTGAGCTCCCAGCCTGAAGAGGCATGCTCGTCCATTTGCTTTACCCAGTAGGGCACAAACAGACTGGAAAAGGGTGTCTGATGACTTCATCTCTTGAAGACCTGAAGATCTATGATACTGCTTGGGTCAATGTTAAGGACCAGAAAGCATTCACCACAAAGCTGGGACTATACTTCTACCTAATTATTTATACACGGCAAAATAGATGTTCTAAGTCTCAGTCTTCATACCTCCTTTTCTATATATGATAAAAGATGTAGAGGCTACCAAATGGTCTCCAAGTTGTGTGGAACTTTGATAATAGAAGAAGAGTTATCTACACAACTGAAATCATATGATCAACAAAACCAGGTGAATCACTTAGTTCTCTCCACCAAAAGTGAGAGAAATCTAAGGAAAACCGGCTTGAAGAAAAAAGGAAGAATATATTGGTTCATGTCATGGACAAATCTGGAGATATATGGATTTGGCTTTGGGCATAACTTTATTCCAGCCACACATGATGCCAGTAGGCTCCCCCTCAGCTCTGTTTCCTCTAAACTGGGTCTGTTTTGAAATACCATCAGATACCTCAATGCCTGTGGCTCTTCTAAGCCTCGTAGCAGGAGGATATTACAACAGAACTGCCCGAGAAAATGTCTCAACACATCATCTAGGTCCCAACTGAGTGACTTGCCCCATCCCCAAACCCCGCCCTATGGCCAAAGAGATGAGGTATTCTCAATGATTAAACCACCCAAACTACTGGAAAAGGGTGCTTTCTCAAAGGAGATTCAGGACCACAGAAGGGAGAAAGACAGCTGTGCAGGATAAAATAGATTAACCCCAGGACACATTAGAAAGAACAAAGTTTATTTCCTCATCTAACCCCTGCAAACTCATTAACTCTTACACTCAATTCAAAATTCAACCTCTATGTTTTCTATGAATTCTAAACCAATTAACACTAGTAATGAAGTTGTAATAATAGTAATAATAAGAGTAATAACTAGTAATTATCAAATACATACTTTAAACCTAGATACTGTTAAGCACGTCACATACATTATTTCCCAATCATCAATTTATAGAGGAACTGAGGCTCAACCAGGTTAACCCAAGCTCAGCCGAAAATCACATACTTTTAAGGAGTGTAACCAGAATTCAAACCAAGATCCAACTCGGATACCATATTCTTAACCCAAACACAAAATTACCTCTCTCTCGGTATTGTTCTTACCAGTATCCCTAACTCACCTCTAAGCCAATGCTCTGATTTCCTTTTGACCGAGGCTGTCCTGAACCTTAACACATTGCTACTCTCCTATTGCTACTAGAATCAGCTAGAACTACTTTTGGTTAGGTGGGATTCTTTCTGATTCAAGAAAACATATCACCTTACACTTGAAAGGTGCTTAACAATGCTTCAAACAACAGACGTGAAGTCTGCCCCTAACAAGAAGCAGGTCCTTACACCATCCAGAGCAGCCAAAGGAAGGAACTGACTTCATCACTCATCTGGACAACAGCAGCAACGGGATTTCTATTACTCACTAGAAATGGTCTCATTAAAGAAAAATCCCATGTGCTTCCGCACTGTAAATGTGCCAACAGACAGCTCAGTAGGAAACCTTTCCAAACAGCAAAATCGTTAGTCGGAACATGACAGTTTGAACAGAGGAATAGCAGATCATTTATGCAGCATGGAAGTGAAGAAATTTACGGAGCCTATTGCAATGTAAAAAGTATTATAATTAATAACTCTAATTTTCTAGGGGAGGAAGTGGTTTATTACATTTCTTAAGCAAAGAAGACAAGACAACTTTAAATTTTTTTAAATTATATAATCAGAAAAAGATTGCTTTGGGGTGGGGAGGGGTAGAGGGAAAGGGAGAGAGAGAGAATATTAAGCAGGCTCCACACCCAGCATAGAGCCGGACCTGTGGTTCAATCTCACAACCCTGAGATCATGAACTGAGCTGAAATCAAAAGTCAGACACTTAACCAACTAAGCCACCCATGCACCCCAAGATGAAGCTTTTTTAGTAAAAAGTCAACTTGGGCGCCTGGCTGGCTCGCTCAGTCAAGCATATGCCTTTGGCTCAGGTCATGATCCCAGAGTCCTGGGATCAGGCCCTTCACTGGGCTCCCCGCTCAGTGGCGAATCCACTTCTCTTGGGAAACCACTCCCCCTGCTTATGCGCATGTGTGCTCTAATAAAGAAAATCTTAAAAAAAAAGTTAACCTTCTAATTTAGTAAACTCATTCTCCACCCCTATGTGATTTGAAAAACAAAATCAAGTTATAGAAAACGTTCAGAACTATTCTAACTTATTTGAAACACGAGTTTGAATTGAAATGAAATTCTCCTAACACTGGGTAAAAAGCTCAATACTAGGAATTAAAAGTAATGTGGAAAGGCAAAATTATCATAAGCCTCTCTAGACTGCACAAAATGTGTGCTCTTCACTATCTCAAAAATTAAATAATAAACGTTAATTCATTTGTGTTAACACACGCAGTATGCTAAATCATATCTATAGAATAATTAGATGTCAAGTGACAAATGACTTATACTTTTTAATTTCATAAATTCCCCTGTTTTCCCAGAATTTTCCTAAGTTCCAGAAGAAAACCTATCCATATCAAAGCCTATGATTCAGGATAGACTTCTAGAACCTAGAACTTAGGGAGAATGTAGGCAAAGCTTAGGGAGCAGTCTACACCACAATGGGGATGTGGGGGAAGGTTAGCTCAAGACTGACTGCATGATGAGAATCTGAGAAACATTTATCCAGGTAGAGTTCTTAATTTCAACAACCCATTATATTAAAGGCTCATGCAGTATCCTAAATCTTTCTTCTTTCTTTAAAAAAAAAAAAAAAATTAGATGCCAAGTCACAGATCACTTGTGCTTAATTTCATATCTTCCTTCGGTTTTCTCCCATGAGTTCATCCTTTTCCCTGTGCATCCACACAGCAGTGAGACCCAAATGCAGATGGCAGACAAGAGAGACAAAGGACTGGGAAGTCAGAAGGTCTGATCCAGATCCGAACCAAGGACACCTTAAAATCATTGTTAAATCTCCCCATCTCTTAGTTTCTTCATCTGACAAAGGGGAAGACTTGCTTGTTTCCTCCACAAGACTATCATGAAACTCAAACAAGGTCAGTGATATGAGGTACTCTCAAAGCTTCAAATTGCTATAAAAACATTAGATACTGTTATTACAATTAATATATTCCTAGGCAAAAAGGTGCCAAATATACATGAATTCTAGATTTGTTATTTGTATGAATTGAGGCAGACAGAGGCATATAGTTATAGATATCCTCTTTTTATGTTAATTGCAAATTTAATTAAATCCCAAGGAATAAAGAGAAAAACTCTAACTCGTCTACATCCTGTTAAAATTTATAGTCACAACATGAGGAATGATTCAGTGTCTACATCAACATACTATTCACATTTTTTAAATGTAAAAATTTAAAACTGCATGAATTGTCCACGTTCTGTCACCTACAGTCCAGGATCTGTAAATAGGGATGACAATAGTACCTACATGATGGGGTTGATATAAAGATTGGGTCAATATGTACAGAGCACTGGACCACCATGTGAACACTTGCACCGTGATACCAGGGAGAATCAGCCAGTTCTGGGTTCAAACTATTGCTCCAATCTGTACTAGATGTGTGATTTGAAAAGTACGTCTCAGAGGGCCACTGTGAGGATTAACAGTCATATATATAAGTGTGTGTGTGTGTGTGTATGTATATTTATGTGTGTGTATGTATACATGTATGTGTACATATATATATGAAGATTGAAAAGATATCAGTTATCTTGAAAGTTATCAGTAAGTGGTGGGATTGATGGTTTTGCTTAGAGGAATAATGTTTAATGACACTAATACTGGTAAGGTATAAAAGAGCTTCTTTAACTTTCAGTGGTTTATTGAGGTCAGATAATTTTGGAAGAGATACTGCACCAATGTTGGCAGTAGCAAAAATGTATGTGATTTTAAAGTGCTGAGTACAGGATCAAATCCTCAATGACATCCCCAAGCTTAACTCTGTTTCAGACTTATCATTGACAAAATATTTTAAGTAGACAGAAACACATTTACCCTTGAGAAGCATACAGTTTACTCCTTCACATTCAACTCTATTATCTCAACTCCTACAAAGCTTCCGTTGTGTAAAGTGCCCAGTGGTATTCCACTACAACAAAGCCATTGTGTTTCCAAAGAATTTAGATGATTTCCCAGTCTTTGTCAACACCATTTCTTGCAAATCTGAATGAAAAATGAAGATCTCCTTGAAAAGCTTTTAAAAATCTAATCTTTTTTTCATTTTTCATTTCCCTAATTCATTTTCATTTTCATTTCCCCAAAAGAGTGAAGAGAAAATTAAGGAGCTTTTTAAAATAGGGGGAGGAGTCAAAGAATAAAGAGAACATCTTTTTAAGCTGTTAAGATGTTTTTTAGGGTTAACAACTTAGAAGACTATCCAATCCACCTTACCTGGAATTCTAGTTGATTCCCTGTCATCTTCATGGCTTCACTTTCTAGCCACAGACAAATGTGCTACCAACCTCCCAACCGCCACCCCCACAAGGCTTGGTTTTCAGTTGCTTTTGTTGCCATGTTATCTTCCATCACTTTTTTGGACCTCAAAACTGTTAAATCACAGCTTTCCAGAGGAAAAAGTAGTCTTAGAAACCATGCTCTTATACCCATTTCCTTTTGCACAGGCTTCCATACTAACAGTCTGATGAATGAGAAGACTGATGACTTCCAGAAAATGACAAAGGGACTCTGGGTCAAGAAACCAAGGATCCTCTCTCCCTGGGCAGGGTGGCTTATCCATACTTGCATCAAATTTCAGCATCAAATTTCTTATGTGTCTGTTTCAAGTTTGTGTAATCTATTCCCATTTTTAAGCAAACCAATCCATTGCTAGGTTTTCACCTTATAATTAAAATATTACATCTTAGAAATCAAATGAAGCATCACTCTCAAACAGCCTTTTGATGAGATACTAGCATTGGAATTACAAGAGCAAGGGCAAACTTCTCAGTGTCATTTAGTTTTATTTTGTTTTTCCTAATTCTTATGTTCTTATTTTCATAATGCAATTATGACATCAGGAACCAAAATAAGGTCACCTTAATTACTTTTTTTATGACTTCTTACATGCAAAAAGTTTATTTCTGCCCAATAACTTAAAAATAAACGACCACAGCATTTAAGAGAATAATTTCTGTCACCTATTACACACAAATATTTGGTGTATATATAAATAATAACAGCAAATCCTAGAACAATTTACATGTGGCAAATATCATCGAAGTTCAACAAGCTAACATATATGTGCTGAAATGCAACCAATAGGAATTACTCAAAAATCTCAAACATTTTGGATTCATGTCTTCCCCATCACCTATCCGAGTGTCTAAATAGAGAGAGGGGCAGCAGATCATTCTCAACTTCCAAAAATTAGATGCCTTTTAGATATAGAAAAGACAGGAGGGGAATTTGTAAGGTGGAAAACAGTAGTCCTACCCTTTGAGGTAGCTCATTGAAAAAGCTACTTCTGGGGTAAAGGACTCTCTTTGTACTGCTTTAAATAAAATAATTCTAGTCCTGGGACACGGGGATGGCTCAGTCGGTTAAGCATCCGACTCTTGGTTTGGGTGGTAAGATCAAGCCCTGAGTTGGACTCTGCACCAGCGGGAAGTCTTAAGATTCTCTCCTTCTTGTTTCCACTCTCAAATAAATAAATCTTTAAAAATAATAATTCTAGCCCCATTTGGACAATGTTATTTGTTTTGCTAAGTCACCTATGTGTGAAATTTAATTACATAATGCAACTACCTAGACCACTTCTGTCACAAGTCCTTCAGCAAAAAATGGTTAAGTATTTGATAAAATGTTCTCCATTAAAAGAACACACATAGAAAACGAAATGTGGAAAAATAAAAAGAAAATGAAATGTGATTACCTTTCCAAAGTCACGAACATCAAACAGGTCAAATGCTTCAAAGAGTTCACTCTTTCTCATTCCAAAGGTCTCGCAACAGGCCGTGAGGAATGTCCTTATGTTCTTCAAACAGAGAAACTGAGGAATGGGAAATAGCTATTAGTATATAGTGAATCACTCTGAATGCTCTATATCCTCTGTCCACCCAGAATGCTATTTAAAAAAATGACAAGGGAAAAAAAGAATCAACTTTTGAGACTGCTTTGCAATTAATCCTTCAGCAGTGTTTACTGAGTACCTGCTTGGGCACAGGTGATACATCTATGAAGAAGTTACATAAAGTTTCTGCCCTCATGAAACTTATATTCTAATAAAAGAAGACACACAAGAAAAAACTCAGCAACAAAAACCAAAAACGTAAATATTTTCATGTGGTGGTAAGTGCAATAGGGAAAAAAGCCAGGTGGAGGGATCAGGAGCACTGGTGGGAGGGGGTGGGGAGGCACTTAAATGAATGATTAGAGAAGGTGTCAGCGAGAAGAGAGCAGATAAGCAGAGATTTGAAGGGGGTGAAGGAACAAGCCAGGCAGAAATGCAGGTCACAGCATTCCAACTTAAAGTAGCATCCCACGGCAAAGCCCTGAGACAGAATAAGGTGTGTTTAAGAAAGGGGCCAATGTGGGCACCTGGGTGGCTCAGGTCGTGATCCCAGGGTCTTGGGATTGAGCCCCACATGGAGCTCCCTGCTTGGCAGGAAGCCTGCTTCTTTTTCTCCCACTCCCCTGCTTGTGTTCCCTCTCCTGCTGGGTCTCTGTCAAATAAATAAATAAAATATTTAAAAAAAAAAGGAAAGGAAAGAAAGGGGCCAATGCAGCTGGAGCAGAGTGAGTGACAGGGAGAAAGGTAGGAGGTGAGCTAAAAAGGTATGGGGTCAGATGATGAAGGACCTTGTTGCACCAGCTTTTACTCTGACCAAGATAAGAGTCACTGAAGGCTTTGGGGCAGAGGAGGGATGTGACCTGATTTTTACAGGGGTCTTTCAGGCTGCTGTTTTTAACATAGATGGAAAGGAGGAGGAACAAACATGGAGATAGGAAAAGCAGATAGGAGGGTAAGACATAACCATGCAAAAACCACATGTTACATTTTGACTATGTTAAATTTGAGATACCTCTAGTCATCCAGTGGGATGTGGGGCAGGCAACTGGATATACAAATCTGCAGTCTGGGGTACAGGCATATAGTACAGACAAAAATTTGGAGTTTTTAGAGTATACAGAACTTTTTTTTTTAAGATTTTATTTATTTATTTGACAGAGATCACAAGTAGGCAGAGAGGCAGACAGAGGGAGAAGGGAAAGCAGGCTCCCCACTGAGCAGAGAGCCAGATGCAGGGCTCCAACCCAGGACCTTGGGATCATGACCTGAGCTGAAGGCAGGGGCTTAACCCACTGAGCCACCCAGGAGCCCCAACAGAACATTTTTATCCATGATATTACCTTAGAGGACTTTATGAGAAAACAGAGGAGAGGACCTGGAACTGAGTCATCTTAGGAGATCAGGAAAAGAGCCCACCAAGAGGCTGATCAGGAGTGACTGGTGAGGAAGGGTAATAACCAGAAGCACAGGTTTTCCCTTAAGTAAAGAAAGTGTTTCTAGAAAAAAGGCATGATAAACTCTTTTAGCTAACGATAAGTAAGATTTGACCAAGCGCTGTCCATGGACTCTGGCAGTGTGAAGGTTACAGGTATACCTTGATAAAAACAAGTTCTGTGTGGAATGGGGTGCATGGAGCAGGTTCCAGAGATGATGGGAACAGAGGAAGTGAAAAGGGATTATAGAATATAGACCCTTAAGGAGTTTGCTGCAAAGGGGAACAGAGGATTGAGTAGGTGTCAGAGAGAAAGAGAAGTCAAGGAAGGCCTTTTTAAAAACAATGGAAGCTGTTACGACATGTTTTTATTTTGATGAGAATAAGTCAGTAAAGAGGGGAAAGTTGGTCATGCAAGAGAGAAGGCGAGTCGCCAGAATGAGGTCCTTGAGTAGGCAAACACTGCTCCCGTGGAGAAGTATGACTTGGAGAGAGAAGGCTCAGTTCATCAACACTACAACAAAAGGGAAAGCAGATCTATGGACAGTTTTTAAAAACAAAATTTACTTTCAGTATCACAAAGACTCAGACTTACCTAAGCAAAATACACACATACCCTGAAAGTGAATCACTGCTTTTTGGAGACCTGAGCTGCAGTGGCATGCATAAGACCATTATCCTCCAATAAGTGAGAAACCCATCAGCTAATCTGAGCCTTCTTTTTTTAAGCACCGTCAATGTTTTATTTTGTTGTTTTGTTTTTCATATTGGTTTTTTAATTTACAGAAAGCGCATTTTACTTCCTCTGTATTTGAAACATTCAGATTTTTCACAGGCTTAACTTAGATGCAGTTTGACCCTTTACAGGAATCCTTCTCTAAGGCTTAAATATTTCAGGAGAGGTTAAAACCACAGGGGAAGCATCATGAACCCTTTGAAGCACAAAGACAGAAGCCATTCAGCACATGGAGTCACTACTTGCACTCTAAAAAATTCATAAGAGACCTGTACAACGCAGAATCACTCTACATGTAGCTCTTCCACATAGGACTGCTTATTTACAGATTAAAAGCCTTGCATTCTGCCAAGATAGACAATAATTACTCCCTTGAGGATTATGCAACTGCTCTCTTGCAATATTTTTTACATAATTAAGTGCCCAACTCATAGCTCACCAAGGAGAAATACAATTACGCATGCCACCCTCTGAAGATTGCTCACCAAAACCAGATTTCATCCTGTGTAGGAAAAACTACAGTAGACTTCCACCCAAGTGCTTTCTTAACTCAAAAAAGCAAGGATTATTTCTGAAAAGTTAAAAAAAAAAAAAAGAAAAAGAAAAAACTGAAATGCAGTCATTACTGGATACACATTTAAAAACAGGTCTTCCTGGGGTGCCTGGGTGGCTCACTGGGTTAAGCCTCTGCCTTTGGCTCAGGTCATGATCTCAGGGTCCTGGGATCTAGCCCCACATCGGGGGGGGAAAAAAAAAAAAAAACAGGTCTTCTTACTTCTAGAACCAACCTTAACTTTATTTGCCCCTTAACTAGTTCAGTTCTATTAAATTCCACAAATATTTACTGGATTTGGAAAAAGTCACTTGTATCCTCTCACTTTTTTGAAGCAATCCTCAAATTTGGTGTTCCCCGTAGGTATTTCCTCAGGCAACAGATTTGAATGCCTACAACATTCCAGACACTGGAAATGTTAAAAATGAGTAACACGAGTGGTTCTGCCTCAAGCTTGTCTAATCTTATTTGGAGATTTTCACAGTTATCCAGTTTGGCTAATATGACTAGGATCACATTCCACTTGATGTTCACAGGTGCTCATCTCTGTGCACACACAGGAACGAAGCTGAGGGCTGGAGGAAGCGAGCCCCAATACCACTGCAGAAGCACTGGCCAACCTGGGACGGACAGCCTGCCTGCCACTCCTGAGGCTTAGATTTTGTTTTCATCATGCTGAGCTTGTTCTTTTTCCAGTTTATTTTTAAGAATTTCTAACCAAAAATTGAGAAGATAGTACAATGAACATTCCACCTACCCAACAACTGGAACATACTGTCATATATATGTGTGGTTTTTTAAGATACTTATTTTTTTTTATTTTTTATTTTTTATAAACATATTTTTATCCCCAGGGGTACAGGTCTGTGAATTGCCAGGTTTACACACTTCACAGCACTCACCATAGCACATACGGTCCCCAATGTCCATAACCCCACCCCCTCTACTGACCCCCCTCCCCCCAGCAACCCTCAGTTTGTTTTGTGACATTAAGAGTCACTCATCCTTTGTCTCCCTCCCAATCCCATCTTGTTTCATTTATTCTTCTCCTACCCCCTTAACCCCCCAAGTTTCATCTCCACTTCCTCATATCAGGGAGATCATATGATAGTAGTCTTTCTCCAATTGACTTATTTCGCTAAGCATGATACCCTAAAGATACAAATGTAGTGATCCGAAGGGGCACGTGCACCCGAATGTTTATAGCAGCAATGTCTACAATAGCCAAACTATGGAAAGAACCTAGATGTCCATCAACAGACGAATGGATAAAGAAGATGTGGTATATATACACAATGGAATACTATGCAGCCATCAAAAGAAATGAAATCTTGCCATTTGCGACAATTTGGATGGAACTAAAAGATTTATTTTAAAGAGAGAGAAAGCATGTGCGAGCACAAGAGGTAGGAGGGAGCAGCAGAGGGAGAGGGAGAGAGAACCTTAAGCAGACTCTGCAATGAGCAGAACCCAACTCTGGGCTCGATCTCATGACCCTGAGATTATGACCTGAGCTGAAATCAAGAGCTGGACACTTTACTGACTGTACCACCCAGGCACCCCTATATATGTGCTTTTATATGCCAACTATTTATAAGATGTATTTTGCTTAAGTATTTGGAAGCAAGTTACAGATATCACAACACTTCACTCCTAAATAGCTCAATAGGCATCTCCGAGGAATAAAGATATTTTCCTACATACAATTATCACACCTAAGAAAATTAACAATTCTATGTTATCTAATATCTATTTCATATTAAAATTTCCTCAGTTGCCCACCCTATGTCTCCTTATGCTATGTCCTCCCCAAGTGGGATCCAATTAAATTTTATCCATTGCATTTGGTGGCTTTATTTTTGCAGTATCTTTTGAGAAATCCCACTGCCTTTTAAGACATAGACTTTTTGAAGAGTCCAGACAAGTTGTCTTACAAAAGGTCCCACATTTTGCATTTGTCTTATTTTCATAGTATCATTAAACTGTTTCTCCATCACTTGTACTTCCAGTGAACCAAAAGCTAAGTCTAAATACAAATTAAACAGTTCTGGCAAAAATACTTCATACTGTGAAATTCATATTTCATAACATTTAAAGATACAAAATGTTAAGCTTAGCCACTATTATTGGTGCTAGCTTGATCGCTTGGTTAGAATGTTTATTGCCAAATCTATTTTAAAGGGACATCTTCCCCTTTATATTAATAAAAATCCTATGTGTATTAATTTGGTGCCATGTCATATTTCCCAATAATTTTTCACCATGACTTACCACTCACTAATAACCCTTGCTTTGATTAATCCACTTGGGACTACAAAATAGTGATTTTTCTGATTCTATCATTCCTTCCATAATTATTAGTGGTTATTTTTTTTTAAGATTTTATTTTTTTATTTGACAGAGAAAGAGATCACAAGTAGGCAGAGAAGCAGGCAGAGAGAGAGTAGGAAGCAGGCTCCCCGCTGAACAGAGAGCCCAATGTGGGGCTTGATCCCAAGACCATGACCCGAGCCAAAGGCACAGGCTTTAACCCACTGAGCCACCCAGGTACCCCACTGGTGGTTATTCTTACAAAAAGAGCTTTCAGTGCCCTCCCTCCCATTCCCTTTTTTCCACTTGTTTAAAAAAATCTTTTTTTTTTTTTTTTTTAGTTCATATTGTCCCTAATTTGGCCATTCGGAGGTCCCTTTAAGCTGGTTCCTGTGTCCTTTTAACAGAATGCCATTTCTTGTATCAAATTGTCCCAAACCCACGTAGGTCCTTTGCTCTAGTCCTGGAATCAGTCATTTCTCTGAGCAAGTCCATTCCCACTTATGTGGTAAATGGTATTTAGAAACAAATGTCTGAGCACCAGGCTGCTCCCAGGTCACATGAGCCAGTTTTATCAAAGAGATCAATAACTCTATCGTTTGATTAAGCAATCCACCACAAAAGAAAGAGTTAATGTAAACTAGATTGGCCTAAATGATGGCCAATGCACCATTCAGATAATTCTATACTTTTCTTTGTGGAATGCTTAATAAGCCAACTCTTATCTTCCTCTGCTAAGATGAAGGAAAGTTGAATTTTTTGAAGCTGACTGATGAACACATGAGCTTGTTTTATGCTTAGAGATGTGATTGGTGTTTTGACACACTTATTTCAGTATAACTTTTTTCTCCCCAGTTTATAAATTCTTTTAGATTAGTAGCCATATGATTGTCCTTTGTATCATCTGTGGTAGCTTAAAACATTCTGCCTTCAGAGATGGTTTACGACACACAAGAACAAATATAGCTCATTATTTCATAACCAAACTTGGTGTTTGATAAAAAATTATACAACTTTACATTTAATTTATAAGAGATAACCTTAGGAATTTTTAGAATTTAGGATTCAAATTTTAAGAATCACAGTTTTAAGTAACTTCAGGATTTTTTAAATATTAAATGTATACACACAAGATAGTTACCAAAATTAAAGATATACAAAAGTCTAAACAACATTTTCTCATTTAACAAATACTACTGAGGTGTAGATTATATACTAGGCATCATAAAACTTCATAAAACATATCTTCAATTGGGTACTGCTTTAATTTATTAAACATATGTTAATGGAATCAAACTCCCAAGAACTAGGTATATTTTTAAGATTTTATTTATTTATATGACAGAGAGAAACACAGGCAGGGGAGTGGGAGAGGGAGAAACAGGCTTCCCACTGAGCAGAGAGCCCGATGCAGGACCCTGGGATCATGACCTGAGCCAAAGGCAGCCGCCCAGGCGCCCCAAGAACTACGTATTTTTTAAAAAGCAAATAGGATCCAAACTATCCTCAGAAGAGTTACCCTGGCAAGGACAGAGCCCCCAAACCAGTAACAGCACAATTACACAGTATGTGGCAACTACCATATAGAGAGTATTCAAGGGTTCTATGGGAGTCCTGGAGTATCAGAAACAGCTTTCTGGAATAAGTGACCGATGAGAGGAGAGCTGAAGGAGAGGTGAGAGTCAGTCACAAAAACAGGAAGAGTGATTGACATTCAGGGAAGGGAAAGGAAGATGCCAGACTTGGGGTGCAAGGGAATACCAGGTAAATAGCACAGCATGTGTATGAGCACAAGACAAGGCATGGCCTGCTGGGGGCAATGGAAGTGGTACCGAAAGGACACAACCCTCTGGAGGGCAGTAGCTAGAGCTGGGTTAGAAAAGGGAGCAGGAAAGGGGAGTTGGGGCTCACAACTCTTGCCAAAGAGATGTGGGCTTTCTTCTAGAAGACATGGTGAGGTTCAATGGGTTTAAATAGAAGAGTAGGACACTCAGCTTGCATTTTATTATTATAGTAATTTTTGAGTGTTTGCTATGTACCAAGCTCTATGCTAGGGTTTAGGTCCTTTAAGCCTCATGACAACTCAATCAGGAAAGTTTTCATTTTCTCTTTTACACATAGGGAGTTTACTCAAGGTTATATAACTGCATTTGCTAAAGTAATAGTGTCATGATTCAAATCCAGACCTTCTTGCTACAGAGCCCACATCCTTAACTATGGTGTTATTCTAGCTCTCTTTTGTAGTATGCAGATTAAGTGTTTTCTTTTCTCTTTATTAAGAAGATGATATGGGTTAGGCAGGCAAGACAGGACAGTTAGGGTGCTGCCATATTAATTTAACAAAAAGATTATGGCCATTTGGACTAGGACTAGCATGGTAGGAGGAGGAACTGAAAATCTATGAAGTAATATGGGAAGGAAATACCCAGTAACTGACTGAAAATGCTTGGAGTGGGTGGGGAAAGAGAGAAGAGAGAAGAACTAGGAATTATATCCATAGCTCTGTCATGGGCTCTGCACCTACAGTAAAGGCACACTCTAAAAATGGTAGCTTAGCAGCTGGGGGACAGGGTATGTGAAAAGGAGTCAAGATGGGAGACAGTTAGCTCTTGTCTTCACATCTGGAAGATCTAGTAATGAGAGCACGTCGAGGGAGCATGTCAGGGATATCCAGTGACGAGTGATGTACTCTAACAGCACAGGCAGCGGTCTTCAGCACCCATACCCACCTTTCCCCTTGGAAGTACCTGAGCAGCTTGCTTATTTATTACAAGCTGAAGAATTAAAACAGTAGAAAAGGACTCAATAGATGCAGATAACCTTCAAAGAAATTTTAATACCATTAAGGTCTAGGACACCCTCAAATTATACAGAGATCTCCAGATTAGATAATGTTTCAGATAGCTACCATAACAGACAAGGCTTTTCAAGGTGCAGCCTCTCCCACAGGACCACTTCTATGCTAGTAATAGTGATGTTCCAGAAAGGAAACATTTAAAAGTCAGACTGCAAAGGTTCACTATAAAGCTCTGAGACGACCTTTCTCTTCCCTCTACCCCTTTTATAAGGTGTACAGTTGCCTTTTTCTCTATGTGCGTAAGAACCATTTTGACTTTCTCAATGATATGAATACAAGTGGGATCATTTCCCCTTTTTACTTGAAAAAATAAGCATCTACTTCTGTAAAATTGTTAACAAAAAATGGACCAGTTATGTTAACTGATGCTATGTAACAGGAAAACCCTCCACAGCCTGTTGTGAAATGAGCTATTTCAATCACAACCGAGAAATGGTATCTTATGGGAAGGCTGATGATTTCTAATACAGCTTCACTGCCACGCACACTTGCTGACTTACCGCAATTTTCACAAGGACCATCAACAGTCAAAGCCACCTGATGAAGACAGAAGTTCTTGGAGTCTCATTTCTTTTTTTTTTTAAGATTTTATTTATTTGAGAGAAAGAGTTGGGGGAGGGGCAAAGGAAGAGGGAGAAGAAGGCTTCCCACTGTGTGTGGAGCCAACTCAGGGCTCAGTCCCAGGACCCTGAGATCATGACCTGAGTTGAAGGCAGATGTGTAACTGACTGAGCCACCCAAGTGCCCCTCGGGTTCTCCTTTCGTGATGGAACACTCATTATCCCATTGAAGTGGAGACTGAATTTGAGAGTTTAACATAATTTAAATTGGGAGTGGTTGTTAATGAGTTGATTGACAGGTTTGTTTGTTTTTTTAAGATTTTATTTATTTATTTGACAGAGACACAGCGAGAGAGGGAACACAAGCAGAGGGAGAGGGAGAAGCAGACTTCCCACCAAGCAGGGAGCCTGATGCAGGGCTTGATGGATCGATCCCAGGAACCTGGGATCATGACCTGAGCTGAAGGCAGATGCTTAATGACTGAGCCACCCAGGTGCCCCTGACTGACAGTTTTGAAAGGCACAGAAGAGATCATGATGAAGCATATTTACAAACATTAGGTACAAGAGTTTTCTTTTGTGAGCCAAGCCTCAGCTTAGACTTTGTCAAGCTCTACCAAGTACCCCTGTCATCCTAACTCCTCCACCTTCCCTTTCCAAAGGAATCAATCATCCTTTGAAGAACTAGTAATCCAGGAAGGCATGTAAGAAAAACAGTAATAAATCAAGTTTCTCTCTTACTGGGGTCTTCTATTTCTGTCCCTTTAGCTGTATCTTCGTTGTCCCTCTACATCTACCTTTTAAAATTAGGAGAGCTAGGGCGCCTGGGTGGCTCAGTGGGTTAAAGCCCGCTTCCCTTCCTTTCTCTCTGCCTGCCTCTCTGTCTACTTGTGATCGCTGTCTGTCAAATAAATAAATAAAATATTAAAAAAATAAAATTAAAAGAGATAAATTCTACATCTTTTGGAAAGAAAACAAAAGAAAGGCAAAAGGAAAAGAATAATTTTTATTTGTATAGGGGCTTTGTCCTTTTCCCTTGTGAGTCAGCAGATCCCAACAGAAGGGGCACCATCCCCACTGCTCTGTAAAGAAATCATATCCATAGATGCCTTCTGAATAATTATAAAATAATGACGCTGCACTTAGCATCAGTTCAAGACTGCATGGTATCTTCAAATAATTTTCTTATTGCTCCTATTATTATAAATAAATGAAGACCCTAAAGAACACACAGGAAGAAGTCCAGGAAGGGAGGGGAATTGTTTTCCCTAGCTCCAATTTTGTGCTCAAGTCACTAAATCAAATCTCCCCTATTTTCAATAAACTAAAAGCCATGTTGACTGCTATCTAGGCTGCAAAGTATTTTTAAAGGATAAAAAAAAAAATTAGTCATAAATGTAGTCACTTAATAACATTTAAAATTGCAGGCTTATTTTCTATTTTCTTCAATGATTAAAACTTTTATGGGTCATATGTAACTTTATGAACGTGACCAAGCTCCAAATTGCAGGCCTAACTGTAAGAACGCATGCTTCCTACACTCTGCTGCACTCTGGTTCACACCTGTGATAATGACAACCTTGACTATATCTGTTCTCCCAACTATCACATGAAATAAACATCTGCAAGTAGAGACTACATTTATTTCACCTATGTACCCACAGACATGTGGTTTTAATAAATAATGAATGATTCATGATGCAGTGTATGTATAAAACAGAAACAGCAACCATTTCTTGGTAGCCAGGGAACTCATGGGGAAATTTTACATTAAACTGTCATCATAACCCCTTACTTATATGTTAGTGTATCAATAGCTACTCTTTATTAAATTACCCCCAAGAACTTTAGAATTTTGTGATCTTAATAATTATAAGTAAAATAAAGATTTTAAATTATTAAACAGTTATGTTCTTAGGCATCGCTTCTAGACTGGGTTGCCAGCCTCTGGTGCATATTCAATGGTAGCCTGCTAACAGATTTTCAGGATTCTGGCCAGCTATCACCATCATACACACAAGCCCTTCGCTGCTTTCAACAGCCCTTGTCCTCATAAGAAGGAGCACTGTACCCCTCACCCTTGGCAACAACTTAAAGAGGTTATCTGTCAACCCCAGCATTAGCCCTTGGACCCAGAAAAGGTTAACAAACAGCATTTAATTCTACTTATGTGTTTCTAGTTTTTGCACTGAAAAACTGAATGCCTGGGAAATGCAGAGGTCAAAATTAGCCTGAAACATCTGTTTTGCTAAGTTCATTAACCTGCTAAAGAAAGCACTATATGTCAATGCATTTAAGGAGAAAAAGTAACACTCAACCACATTATTATGTGCTATTTGGGCTATTCCAGCTAACCCAAAGCACACTAAATATGGCCCACTCTACATTCTAGAGAAGACTTCCTTGCAGGGCTCCCTATTACAGCGATGCCAAAAAAGGCATTTCATTTTGCACAGACCATTAAGAGACAGTAAAATGCAGTAACTAAAAGTCAGGATTTTATAGTGGTAGGAACGATAACAATGTAGCTACAATAGTAGTGATAGTCATAATCATAGTAGAATGGAAGTAGTTGTAGTAACCATTTAGCAATAGCAGTGATGGTAACAGTAGCATGGGAGTGGAAGTAGTAACAGTTTAGCAATAGCAGCAGTACTAGTAATCTTGGTGGAACAGAAGTAGTGGTTGCAGGCAGAGTGGTGGTGATGGTGGTGCCAGGTGCTCAGGTAATCATCGGAGATGAAAACCAGAGTCTCCTGTGCCTTTATTCTAGGTGAGAAATGGACTGTCCTTCCAACGTAGAACATCCTTGGAACAGCACACTGGCCTAGAAAGCCAGTCCCTGTGACCAGGAATTAGAATCCTGTTACCCTGTTACCACAGAAGGAGGGGAGTTGTGGTCACTCTTCATTACAGACAACATTCAAAATGAGGAAAAAGCTTATGGATACAAATCTGTATTGCTTTTAGATATTAGCCCTACAAATCCATGAATCCAGGTAATGAGAATGAAACAGTGTGTTTGAGTCTGATCTAAAAGGAAAAGAGCTGTATACCAAAAAAAAAAAAAAAAAAGAGAGAGAGAGAGAGATCTGATTGCAGGCAACTCCACCTCACAGTCTTGGCTCTGCCACAAACAGCCACCTGAGAAAGCAGCCACAGAGGTCCTCACGAGTCCCTGAGGAGTCCCCACCTTCTCCCTCCTTTGCTGCTTAGCCCCCTATATCCACCTCACCCTGTGGTACAGCCAGAGCAGAATGTGAGCAGCAGGAGATCCAGAAAGGAAGAAAAGAACAGAAGGGAAAGTAAAGCCTGAGTCTCCCCGCCTCATTTAATCTGACCTTGGTGCTGTGGGGTAGGTACTATTAAAATTCCCACTTAAAAAATGAGGCAACCAAGGCAGGAAGAAGTGAGATAAGTCACATGGCCGGTAAATGATGGAGCAAGGTTTCAAATGGTACCTCCAAGGTCAAAGTCTGTGCCTTTCACAACTATGGCATTCTATCTCCTCCCCGGCAGATACTGCCCAAAGCAAGGAAGCTGAAGGCCAAGGTCCTGCCCTCCAGGGAAGGACAGGAGATACACAACGGAGCAGAGAGCATCTCCATTCCAGTGTAGTAAGTAGAGAGGCAAGCCCCAGGTTTAGTGGGAACACAAAGGAAGAATGCCCGTCCAATGAAGGGGGTAGGTTAGGATTCACTCCTCCAAGGAAGTGGCTGAAATACATGTCCAAGAATGAACAAAAGACCATAATAAATGGTACCTGGTGAGAAGCAAAGGCCTAGCTTTTGGGAGGAAATGTAGTTCAAATGGCCTCTACAGCCAGTGCAGGGAAGAGAGTATAAGAGATGACTGGTCGGAAAACTAGACAGCAGCCAGATTCCAAATGCAACTCAAGATTCACTTCTCAGAGAGGACAAAGCAATGCGTCATAATGCTTCTGACTCTACAAACAATAGCAAGAGATAAATATGTGTGTCCCACATATGACACTAAGCACCTTCCACGGAGTAGCTCAGTTAATACATACAATGACCCTCTGAGGAAGACACTATTATTTTACTCTATTCATAAGGAATGAAGACACAGTAAATAACCCAAGGTCAAGGGTAGAGTCAAACCCACCCCTGCTAGCACTCTCCCCTGGCAAGTGATGCTGCATCCTTGAGCATGGGGGGTTTTGGGGGGAGGCAATGACGGGTTCTATAGTGGCAGTAAAACCAGACTTCAGGCACCTGCCAGCTTAAGCAAACGTGGGGTCTGCTCCAAGGAAAGCTACTAAACATGAAGAGTAACATAATTCCTCAAGTAACTTCAACTTCAGAAAGAAGATGCATTTAAAAAAAGATAAAATCTTTAAAAAAAATTTAAAAAGACAAAAAGATGCATTTTGGAGGAAAACACTCTTCTCTAAAAATAAACAACAATCACAACAAATGTTTCAATTTCTATTCAGATCAGCATAATACTTAGCTCTAGACCATACAACCTACCCTCCCTTTTTTCTTTTCTCACCTACAAAAGAGAACATCCCTTACTTTATTTTTTTATAATTTTTTAAAATTTTATTTATTTATTTGACAGACAGAGATCACAAGTAGGCAGAGAGGCAGGCAGAGAGGGAGAAGCAGGCTTCCCGCTGAGCAGAGAGCCCGATGCGGGGCTCGATTCCAGGACTCTGGGATCATGACCAGAGCCAAAGACAGAGGCTTTAAACCACTGAACCACCCAGGCACCCCTCTTACTTTATCTCTTAATGTCTTTCAGTAGGCTTCTTCTACACATGATTACAAATGTTCTATATAACTTTGAACAAATTTGAAATGACTAAATAACTTTGGAACAAAATTATTCAGCCATAGATCAACAGGTTTGTTTGTTTTGTTTTTTATTTGACAGAGAGACATGCAAGAGAGGGAACACAAGCAGGGGGAGTGGGAGAGAGAGAAGCAGGCTTCCCGCCCAGCACGGAGCCTGACATGGGGCTCGATCCCAGGACCCTGGGATCATGACCTGAGCTGAAGGCAGACACTTAACGACTGAGCCACCCAGGTGAGCCACCCACCTCTTTTTTTTTTTTTTGTGCCAAATTACATTCTATTTCTTCCCACATTTCTAACCTATTTGTTATTCTATCTGCACCCACACTCCTCCCAATTTAGTATCACCCCAAATTATATGTAAATTATACTTCTCATTTTTTATTTTATTACCTGAGAGACTTCTTTATGATTTATGTTCCAGGTTTTAGCTCTATGTCACAAGTTGTTTTATTAAAATAAGTTGTAGTTTTTCAAAATTAAGTAAGAGTATACTGGGTCTGCACTAAAAACACTGATAACACAAGATCTGAACTAAAGATCAGATTTATATCTGACCTATATCATGTATGTATCATACACATTATCTGTATGTTTATATATACATGTGCATACACACAACTTTTGTGTTAATACCACTACTTCAATATAATATTTCCTTCTGAAAATATCAACCAAGTAGAACACTTAACCAAGTAGAAATACATCCTAATTGAGTATAGAAAATCTTCTTTGGTTTCTTCTCCCCACCCTTTTCTTGGCCTTCAAAAAAACTCTGCTATCTTTATAACCAGGAGATCTGTACTCTGTGTAAAAAAACCTGATAACCAGGAGATTAATTAATTAAAGGCCCATAAATCTTTTCAAATTAGTGTTTTCCTTTTCTTTGAATAAATAACTAGTGGAATTACTGGATCATGTGGTATTTCTATTTTTAATGTTTTGAGAAACCTCCATACTGTTTTCACAGTGGCTACACCAATTTACATTCCCCAAAATGCACAAGAGTTCTTTTTTCTTCCATAACCTCACCAACACTTGCTACTTGTCTTTCTTTTAAAAGATTTTATTTGTCAGAGAGAGAGAGACAGAGAGTGTGTGTGCACAAGCAGGGGGAGGGGGAGGTGGAGGGAGAAGCAGACTTCCCACTGACCAAGAAGCCCAATGTGGGACTTGATCCCAGGACCTTGGGATCATGACCTGAGCGGAAGTTTTTTTTGTTTTTGTTTTTTTTTAAGATTTTATTTATTTATTCGACAGAGATCACAAGTAGGCAGAGAGGCAGGCAGAGAGAGGGGGAAGCAGGCTCCCCGCAGAGCAGAGAGTCCCATACAGGGCTCAGTCCCAGGAACCCAGGATCATGACCTGAGCCGAAGGCAGAGGCTCCAACCCACTGAGCCACCCAGGCGCCCCCCTGAGCTGGAGTCTTAACCAATTGAGCCAACCAGGCATCCTTATTTCTTGTCTTCTGATATTAGCCATCCTGACTGGTATGAGGTAACATCTCACTGTGGTTTTGATTTGCATTTCCCTGGTGATTAATAATGTTGAACATCTTTTTCATGTGTTTGTCGGCCATCTGTAAGGTCTTCTTTGGAAACACATCTATTCTGGTCTTCTGCCCATTTTTTCATTGGATTAATTGTGGGGTTTTGGTGTAGCGTTGTATAAGTTCTTTATATATTTTGGATATTAACCCATTATTGGATATATCATTTGCTAATATTCTCTCCCATTCAGTAGTTTGATGGTTTCCTTTGTTGGGCAGAACCTTTTGGATGTAATCCCAATCGTTTAATTTTGCTTATTTCTCTGGCCTTAGGAGACATAGCTAGGAAAATGCTGCCATAGCCAATGTCAGATTTACTGCCTATGATCCCCTCTAGGATATTTATGGATTTAGAGGTCTTACATTTAGGTCTTTAATCCACTTTGAGTTTATTTTTATAGATACTGTAAGAAAATGGTACAGAGTCACTCTTTTGCATGTAGGTGTCCAGTTTCCCCAGCACCATTTGTTCAAGAGATTGTCTTTTGCCCAATGTATATTCTTGCCTTCTTTGTCACAGATTGACCACATAAGCCTCATTTATTTCTGGGTTTGTTCTATTCCTTTGATCTATGTGTCTATTTTTGTGCCAGTACCATACTGTTTGATTACGACAACTCTGTAGCCTATCTTGAAATCTGGATTTATGATACCTCCGAGCTTTGTTTTTCTTTCTTGGGATTACTTTTGCTATTAGGGGTCTTTATGGTTCCATACAAATCTTAGTATTATTTTTTCTAGTTCTATGAAAAATGCTATTGGTATTGGTATTTTGACAATAAAGAATAAAATAGGCAGTTCCTAAATCTAATACCTTTATTCCTACAGTCTCCAAGTCTGTACCCATCTCAGCCATTTTTCTTAAGACTGAATACACTTTTAGGTCATACAATTTCTTGAACAGACTGTACTAGATCATTCCAGAATTCTCTCTATTAGATCATTCTAAAACTATCCTGTTACTAGGTATGTAATTACAGGTTATTTCTTCAGCAGTATTTATCCATTGCCACTGTAGTCCTATAAGGTAGATGTGGAGGTTTTTGTGAGGGGTTTTAATTTTCTTTATCTAATACCAATTCAATACTGTGTTATATGATTTTTAAACTAATTTGCAAATGTAGTTACTCTACCTAGAATGGCATTTCTGTAGGAAGACCACTGTCCTGATTTATCATGGATGCTCTTTAAGCTCTTTGTCCTACTGCAATTATTGGTAGCATCCTTTTCATTAAAAAAAGTTCTTGTATAATAGATTATATATTCTTTCTTTCTTTTTCCTGTCCTTAATATTCCTCATCCTTCAGAACACCAGATCAAATTACGCTTTTCTATTAAGCTTTCCTTGACAACTCCTGATAAGGTTGGTCATTCTTTCTCAGACATTATACCATTTAAATCATGTCATTATAAAAATGTACCAAATCTTATAGCAACAGTTTATTGGTCTATGTCCTGAATATAGCCTAACAAGGCAAGTGCTATAGACATATATAACTACAGACACACAAAATCATACATGTATACATACATACATACATACACACATACTATACACACTGGATACCCAAGGGAATGACCAGGAACAACTACTGTGTATCCAAGTCCTGCCTCTCCCATCAAGAATTGTGTGGCTAGGGGCACCTGGGTGGCTCAGTGGGTTAAGCCTCTGCCTTTGGCTCGGGTCATGATCTCAGGGTCCTGGAATCGAGCCCCACATCGGGCTTTATGCTCAGCAGGGAGCCTGCTTCCCTCCATCTCTCTCTCTCTGCCTGCCTCTCTGCCTACTTGTGATCCCTGTCTGTCAAATAAATAAATAAAATCTTAAGAAAAAAAAAAAAGAATTGTGTGGCTATAAGGAAGTATAGGGGTTAAGAATGGATTCGGGGATCACACAGGCTTGTGCTCAAATCACCCACCTACTGGCTAAGTAACCTTAGGAAGTTTACTTGACTTCTAAACCCCAAACTATAAAATGGAGATAATTTTACCTTCTTCCATAGGATAGTACTCAGTCTAGTGAAATTGTACTAAAATTATTACGCTTCACATGCATCAACTATTCACTAAATCTGGTTTATTGCTATTTATTGGCAAGTGACACACCAATGAAATAAAACACATTCCTAATTTTATATGATTGATATGTCATAATGGAATGCCATTGGTGTTGGAATGGTCATTATTAGGCAATCATTTAACCCATGTGAGTCTTGGTTTCTCCATTTCAGAATGGGAATAATCATATTTCTCTAACAGGTCTATTGTATTAGTCGAGATCATCTGTGAGAAATTCAAGTTCCATTACTTATTTCATTCACTAAGCATTGGCTGAGTGCCTACAAAGTGCTAGGCACCTTGTTAAACAAGCTAATTCCAAAGATACAAATTGAGAACAAGGATAGATGCCAAAGATACAAGACAAGATGGACAAATCCCTTCTTTCAGGGAGTTCAAGGATCAGCACATAACCTTACAACTTATAGATACGCAATGATCATTACTATTCTCTCCACTCTCCTGTAAACTTTCTTTCTCTGATTGTTCTCTTTCGTTCCAGCTTTATCTTACTATCTGAATTTTGGCTGCATTTAAAATGTTACATACCTTATATAGGAAAACATCAACATTTATGAAATCAAAAGGGAATAAACTACTCTATATTTATACATAAAGACTATAATAATACCACTAATATAAATTCATTAAAAATTATAAGAATTCTATGAAATTATTTTGTAAGTAAATATTTTTCTGTGAATTTCTACAAATCAACTATTAGGCTTGCTAAGGTTATAATTCTATACTCTCAAGTCCAAAGAAGACAGTGATAGCCTTTTCTTAGCCTAGATTTTCCCCCATTCCTGTACCCTCTAAAGAATTCTTTTCTCCAGCCTCACTCAGATATGTTAATACATTACACTGTATAAGTTTAAGATGTGTAACAATTTGATACACCATTACAAAATTATTATCACAGCATTAGTTTATACTTCTGTTACATCACATAATTTCGGGGTTTTGTCCTATACCCATTTTAAATGCCAGCATTAGTATTTCAATATTAGCTTTATTTGTCTCTTTCCCAGATACCTACCTGTATAGGGTTTAGGACTAGCTACATGCTATCTCGTCTCTAGGCCTTGGCTAATATAAAGATCTTCTGGATGATTCCAGATGGAAACTGAAATAGTTCAACCAAAACCAGGAACTGCAACAATAAAAAAATGTGTTTACAGTGAAACACTTGGTCAAAGTTACTAAATTTAGCTCAAGTGTCATTCTACAAAGAAAATACTCAGATAAGTCAAGGGACTATGAGTCAGTTATTCTATCACTAAACGTTTTCATTATAGCACAATTTCATTTTGGGACTTATTTTGTGATCAAGCTTCTAAAAGATATTTTAAATGATTTTCTGTTAACACTTCACTAGACCAAATGTTAAATATGTCCTCCTTTTTAAAGTCTGACTTTTATAGGTATAGGAAATTATATTCTCAGGACTACTCATCTCCGACTTTGTAATAAAAAATCACATGGTAAAAGAGAATTTGCTTATAAGTAATCTACTTTTGCAGAACCCACGTGATCTTTTGAGCAAGGTTACCTGGAACCTATTTAAAAGATCATGTATCAAATATGGCATTGTTCTTACTCATCCAACTTTTTCCTAAGTAGGCTGCTACCTTCGTTAATATCCCCACGAGATCACAATATAACAAAACTTGTATACGAAATGAATGTCAAAGCCACATCCATGCAAGAACATCACATCATGATAAAAGTCTCGCGACAAATGAGGGTGATAAGTAGCACTGAAGCTAGTTACGGTGCATGCAGAATACGGATTTGGACTCAACAATCTAATGGCTGACGAGGCCCTTCTTCAAAAGCACCCTTAAGTCAAATTATTTTCCATAATTAACCATAAATGGACATTCCTTAGCATTTCAAGCTGGAATATTCACTGACATCTACACTCCAAGTAATGGCATATTAAAAGCTTATTCTTTTAGATTCTCACACATAGATAAACTTGGAGGAAAAAAAAAATCTCAGTTCTCACTGAATAGAGTGAATCTGAAAAACTACATAAAAATGCAATTGTCAGTACTCAAGAAAATGTCAGAGAAAAATAGAAATTTAAGATGGCACCAATTTTTGTTAGGGGAAAAATCTATTATAAGACATTTTTCTTAACTGCAGAAAATTGCAGTAGAGGTTCTTAGACATCCCAATTAAAATGAGTCAAAATCTCATTAATAAGAAAAATGATATAATCTCATTGTATAAGAAATTTCATTTTGATTAAGTGTTTAGAAAAATAAAATTATTCCTAAATCTTGCCAGGCAACCCACAAAAAAATGGGATTGACAGGACAGAGATGGGGGGCTGAAAAACATAAATGTTTTTGTGGTAAATCTTAATTTTAATGGCAGATGTCAAATACCACAGTGTTTTAACTGTAAACTATGGAACAGTGGCTAAAAGACAGGTTAAGTTTCAAATAATTTGCTTGCAATTTAATGCAATTACCAAATGTATCTTCCCTAACATCTGCTCCACAATGGCAAGAGAAAATAAACTATCTCTGGTGTCCTGGTTGCCTAAAGCCGCCAGTCCACCACACTCTTGGAATTTCTTTATCAGTCTGTAAACTCTGCCTTCTAGCCCATTAGATATTATGCTTATACAAAGGTGTTGTAAATTATTTACCAATGATTCAACCCCTCTCCCCTCCATGGCCCTAACCGCCCACAAAGTCTGCTACCACCAATCCATGTGCCTACTCTGAGGGGCTGGGGGAGCAAAGAGAAACCAAGAGGAAGGGACCAACTGTCTCAGTCAGTTTGAGATGAAGAGAACAAAAGAACTGAGGAAGCAGGAGCAGGAACTGGGGCCCACCATGACTGAGAATATAAGCCTAAGGCTTCAAAGGCTTCTTACAGACGCACTGGACTCTTACCTACAGGATGAAAAAAGTTAGCTTAAGTCAATCTGACTTCATCAAAGGTGAAGAAAACCACCATGAACACCTGGGTTCTATGGACATTGTACTTATAAAAGTGCTGGTTCACACCACTTGTTTGTGTAAAAATAACGCAAAAATTTGAATAATTAGCAGAACTAATATTTATACAGGTCTTACTATATACTAGGCACTATTCTAAGCATAAGTGTGTGCATACACACACACACACACACACACACACGCACACTCCTAAAAATCCTTGAGAAAACTATCCCCACTTTACAGAGGAGGAAACAGAGGCAGGAAAGGTTAAATAAACTCTTGCCAGATGTCATACAGCCAATAAGTGGAGAAGCAGGGATTCAAACTGAAGCCTAGACTTCATAGTTCCTATTCTACCCACCACATTATGCTTTTAGATATTCTGATGACAAAGAAAAGGAAATTTAGGTGACTAGCTCCTTCACTGACTTCTGTACACTTCTGAAAGAGTTATAATAAAAATCATCTTCTATTTACATTTTATTAGTAATCTCACTTTGATCAGGTGTTCTCGTTCCTCAAAAATCAATTACATATAACTTTTGTATACTTCTGTACAACTGTTATACTTCCTATCTAGTCAACATGAATCATACAGGAATACCAAAATGCTTTAATGTTACTGTGCATATGAAGTTCACAGGAATTTACCCAAGAAGCAATTAGCAGTAATACCAGGAAACCGGTGATGCATCAATGGGTATTTAGTGAGATGAGATCAAAAATGTCATGCATCTGCTCCAATGGGGATCCATTTTCACCTGGGGCTCCATTTATAAAGTGACTCTCTCAACCAGACCTGGTGCTACACACCTCCCCCCAACGCTATAGATTTGCAAGACTGATTCCACCAGAACAACACAGATATATAACATTCAATTTGGGGAGCCAGAGAGCTGCAGAACCACAGACCCGTTTCTGTAAAATTAGTAAGACAACCTGCATTTGCCAGAACATTCTAGGCATAAATCAAGTGTTAAGAAATCAGTTGACATGGATAGAACTGGAGGGGATTATGCTAAGTGAAATAAGTCAATCAGAGAAAGATAATTACCATATGGTTTCAGTCATATGTGGAACATAAGGAATAGTGGAAAGGACAACAGGGGAAAGGAGGGAAAACTGAAAGGGGAGAAATCAGAGAGGGAGACAAACCATTTGAGACTCTTGACTCCAAGAAACAAACTGAGGGTTGCAGAAGGGGAGGTAGGTGAGGGGATGGAATAACTGGGTGATGGACAGTAAGGAGGCCACATGATGAGCACTGGGTGTTATATACAACTAATGAATCACTGAACATTATATTAAGAACTAATGATGTGGGGCACCTGGGTGGCTCGGTGGGTTGAGCCTCTGCCTTCAGCTCGGGTCATGATCTCAGGGTCCTGGGATCGAGCCCCACATCGGGCTCTCTGTTCAGTGGGGAGCCTGCTTCCCCTCTATCTCTGCCTGCCTCTCTGCCTACCTGTGATCTCTGTCAAATAAATAAATAAATAAAATCTTTAAAAAATTTTTTTAAAAAAGAACTAATGATGTACTATACATTGGCTATTGAATTTAAGTTTAAAAAAAAAGATATCAATTGATAAAGTTCTCCACTTAGAGACTCAATTGACATGAGCAATTCCTTAAGAACTAAATCTTTGGGAAAAAACAAGCATGCGTGATGCCCCACTACCATCCCCACTCAAGAACTATCCATCTTCCAACATCATCAGGATCACTGTTTTCCTCATTCATCAAATTGTACAGCAGCTAATATTAGCAGGTATATTCTCTTTACTTTAAATGTCAGGTATAGGCTCTTAGTGTATTACTTTTATTTTTTTAATATTTTATTTATTTATTTGACAGAGAGCACAAGCAGAGGGAGTAGCAGCAGAGGGAGGAGGAGAAGTAGGCTCCCCACTGAGCAGGAAGCCCAGTTCAGGGCTCAATCCGAGGACCCTGGGATCATGACCTGAGCCGAAGGCAGACGCTTAACGACTGAGCCACCCAGATGCCCCAGTGTACTACTTTTACTGTTTGACCTTAGTCAATGAAAATAAAATAGTTATTTAAAACTTTAAGTTGTTTACTCAAATTTGTTCCCCTATAATCTATGTTTGCTGTAAAGTCCTTCAATTCCTAAATACAGAATCTCCTACCACAAGAAATCTAATCATAACCTGAGCCTAATATATTAGAATGAAGGATAGCAGAGTGTGGGGAAGGGTGTCTTCTACATGGTGCTTGTGATCCTATCTTTGAAAAGATTGTATCCCTAATAATTGAATGCCAATCTCTAAAAAAGTGATGTCTATAGGAATGTCAGACACCTTTCAGACCCATATAACCTATGGGTTTAAAAAAAAAAAAACACTACTGTTTTTTATTATGTTTCAGAGAGGAAACCGGATACATTTGCAACTTAGACCATAATGTAGGCCGTATGTGGGACTAAAGTGTTTGACTCCAAACATTGATCAAGTTCTCAAAAAGCTGGTCCCCAGAAATAGACAGGAAAAGAAATTTACTCTATGTAAGACACTGCTCTGCACTCAACAGACTCAAGGGAAGAGGAAAACACACTAACCCAAGGACGTCTATAATCTACAGTAAGAATTCAATCATTACAGAGAAAACTATATTTGACCCAAGGAACAGTGAGGAAGGAGCAAAGTCAACTGCCCCAAAGTGACCACCACTGTACTGGGAACTCCCCTAGGGGGAGGGGAAGACACTGGCTGTCTGTGTCGCTGCTGCCTACAGAGACAAACAACTTAATAAATGTCTTTGATTACTTCACTGATAACATAAGAAAACAGTGTCTTAAAAGATCAACTTTTCTAAGCAGGGAAAACCATAAAGATCAGAAAAACAGAGAAAGGTGGGGGGGAAGCAGAGAAGAGACAAGAGAAATAAATAGGAAAAGCAAGGGAAGGAGGAGCAGCAGAGACCTGGATGGCAGGAGTAGATGGAGAGCTGAGAAAGCCAGTCCAGGAGGAAGTGGAGAGAATGAGGCAGGAAGGCGCTCACTGCAAGGCAACAGGGACCCCATGGTCCCACTAAACCCAGAGGCTTTTCTTCTCCTGGACCAAGAGCCACCATCTGGCCTCTGCACCACATCACGTGTGAACACCCTGCACAGTAACTCAGCACAACTACGGTGGTTCCGCAGCGCCGCTCACCCGAGCCCTTGTGACGGTACTTTCTGAGGGCCTGGCATTCTGAGAGGATACCCTGCTCACATCCGTGTGTTGGAATCAGACCTCTCCTTTATGAAATGAAGGTGAGAGTAGACACTGAGACATCGTATGCAATTTTCCTCATCGCCCTTACTTGCTAAAATTGTCCAGTACTCTTTTCTACACACAAGTGAATAAAACCCAAAGTCTCAGAACCACTTTTGTGTGCCACTTTTAGACATTTTCTTTATTAAAATTTCTTGGGAAGTTGGAGCAGCTGGGTGGCTCAGTCAGTTGAGTGTCCGGCTCAGGTAATAATCTCAGGGTCCTGGGAGAGACCCCTGTGTCTGGATCTGCACTCAGTAGGGAGTCTGCTTGAGATTTTTTTTCTCTCCCTCTTTTCTTTCCCGTCCCCCACTCATGCTCACTCTCTAAATACACTTTTTTAAAAAAGGATGTCATAGTTTAAAAAACTGATAAAAATCACTGACATTAAGTTTAAAAAGCAAGAAAACAGACAAGAATTCATTAACTGTTGTACACCCTCGTTTTGTAAAATATGGATTGGTGGGTATGAGCATGTGAACACACATATATATAACATGCATATACATGTGTGTACATGTGTAGAACTATATGCAATAAATTCAGTAATGGCTGTCTTCGGGTGGTGAGAGTTCATCGTATTTCTTTCTTTGTAAGAACAGAGTACTTTTATAAATATGTTCTTCATCTACAAGTATGAAAAAATGTGAGAAAAAATAGCATGAGAAAATGATCTTTCCCACCATGCCCAGTAGCCTTCTGAGTGAAGCATGGTTTTTCTACCCTACATACCAAGCCTGGTAGACAAGAATCTCTACAAGTGCACGGTTACCTAATACGTCAGTTTACCCCCATTGAAATGAAGATCACTTTTCCAAAATAAAGATTTCAACCTCTAGGGTCCCTGAAGAGCAACGCAGAAACAGCAGATTCCTGGCCTGCTATGTTTTATCGCCTTTAACAATTCACATAGTTCATAGCACTGGGAGTTTTGTTGGTATTTAAAAAGCATCTCCTGTAAAATACATCTACAGAAAATATATCTTCCATAAAATATACCAAATAAAATGTGCACACAATAGATTATATACTATACATGAATATAAATAACCAAATGTTATATTTAGGTAGATCCCATAATGAGGAAACACTCATAAAACATCTTTTAAACTGTTCTCTACAGTGCAGATCAATTTTTTAAGCTTTTTTAAGTAATGGGAAGATTCTTCATCCTAACAAAATCGAAGGACCAACATCTCAGTCTGAGATGATCTGACACATTCAGGCTGACCACAAACACACTCTGAGTCCTGAGAATGCAAACATGAATTAGATGCAACGCCAACCCTCAAGGAGCTTATTATCCACCAGGAAAGCAAACACAAATCAATAGGAGTTCAAGAAGAGAATTCAGGTAAATGATGGAGAAGACGGAAATCTGTACATGATTCTCTGAGGATACAAACAACAGAATGATTATTCTGCCTTGAAGGGTGGGGTCAGAGAAGTTTCCTAGAGAACTTTTTTCAGTGTAATTATTACTTCCTGCAACTGAATTCTACAAGCATCTAGTTCTTGCCGCAGTGCTGGGGAGCACAGGGCAGGGTGTCCAGAGCACAGTCATACAGACATATTTATATAGAACCTGCAAGTGAGTTGGTAGGGGGAAGCGATCACTCACTAAGCAGGTCATTCACTCCCTATCATTCCTGAGCACTATTAAATTTGGTGCAAGGCACCAAAAAACTGGGCTCTCTCAAGGATTGTACAGCCCCCCGGGGGAGACAGGAACAAATCATTCCAGTACAATTTGCTAAGTGCCGTCATAGGGATATGTTCATGTCTATGGGAACACAGGAGATGACAGTTAATGAAAATAGGAGAGCTCAGGGAAGGCTTAACAAATAAACTATGTGTGAGCTCTGAAGGACAGGAGAGCGTTGGCTCAGTGAACTTCCTCAGGCAGTAGGATGTATCAGGGATGAATAAGGTCCTCTTTGCTATTACTTAATCTAACTGTTGGGATCATTCGATGAACCAGGTATTGTTCCCATTTTCTACGTAGGTACATGTGGTTAGACAGGTGAAATAACTTGTCCAAAGCCAAGCTAATAATAACAGGTGAAGCTGGGTTTTGTATGCAGATCAAAAGTCTTATTTGGCTCCTTTGGCTTTTCCTAGAATAGGTAAGCAAAAAACCTGTAGGCTTACTTTGATCTGTATCTTGACTGGTTAAAACCTGATCTCTTTAGGAATCTCCTTAGATCTTTCAACAGTTCTTTTTCCATAAAATTTCTATTTGTTCTGTATGTCCATCCATTTGCATCATGATTATCTATCAAGCAGGCATTTGTAACTCACTAAAATGAGCTCAAATTCCTCTACTTTTCAAGAAACTCAAATCTGCATTAGACACACATTGCAAAGTAAAACTCAACCCTTGATATTTTCAATAATTTGAAAGAAACATGTATGAGCAGACATCCATTTGTATGTACCACACAAGCTCTAATACTTAGGCAACCCACCAAAAATTAACAGGGTATGTGAAGACATGGTAGAGCATACTCACAAGGTCTTCACACACACTAGGCAGGGGTTGGCTGTATGCCCCCACTACTGAATACGAATGTACTAATCCTCCTACATTCTTCTAGAAAATGTGATAATGACTGGAAGCCATCAGTGCCAGGCCTCAAAGTTGTTCTCGGGCCTTCACTACTAATAGAGATGAGAAACTGTTTCGACATATACGTGAAATATCACACCTTATAAAGTCTAGATATTGAAAGGGCCATACTCGATCAGACCCAATCAGATCTTAACCCAATTTGTTAAGATAAGTAACTAAAATGTGAAAGTATGATGAGAACTGATGAGTGCTGTCAGGTTACAGAATGATCACTGCCTCTACACCACAAATGAAGCTGCTAAAATAAGCACTGTATTTTTCGAAATGGCCCTATAAATGCGGTTCTGAAATAGCATCTTCACCATGACATAAGGAAGCTATCAGTCCATTAACAGTTACAATAAGGATCACATCAGGGACTATGTGACCTCTGTGAACTGACCAGACTTGAATCTTGCACACAGCTATTTTTTGTTGCTGTCATTTGATTAAGCTCTCAGGAAAATAGTATATACTCAGTCTGATATTAATGAATATTTCTTTGCTCCTTATGTTTTATGTAAATAAAGTTTTTTTTTAAGATTTTATTTATTTATTAGAAAGATGGAGAAAGAGCACAAGTAGGCAGAGAGGCAGGCAGAGGGAGAGGGAGAAGCAGGCTCCCCGCTGATCAGGGAGCCCTCTGTGGGGTTCGACCCCAGGACCCTGGGATCATGACCTGAGCTGAAGGCAGATGTTTAATGACAGAGCCACCCAGGCACCCCATAAATAAAGTTTTTATAAAGCCATCCACTCTATAACAGTGACTTAATAATAACCAAGTCACCCACCTACAAATAAAATCAAACAAGTGGCAATAAATCATATAATGCTGTACTTAATAAAGATCACCAGACTGTAAATGTAAGTCAGACCATGACGAGGGGAAATATGGCTATAAAAGCTGTTGACAGGACAAGGGAAAGAATTTATATCCGCCGGGCAGCCAGGCATTGTATCCAACAATTTACCTATGTTCTCACACAACACTAGGAGGCAAATAATTTCTACTTTCTCTCCCATTATCTACTTAGTATAAGATTATTCATCTTTGGATCCCAAGTTATACACCAAGGTGCCCTGAAACAGAACAGCAAACTCATAGGGACACTGCAAGAGATCTTAAATTTTCAAAAAGAAAAGAAAAAAAAAAGTCATAGGAATACTCACATCTGTCAGACCTTGCATGAACCACTGGATCAAATCAGTATACAGATTTAACACTAGATCATACCACATTCCTTTCAAAGACATCTTTGTGAAGCTGGGTATTCGGCAGTTGCTGTGATCAAAAAGTAAATACAGTACCTCCACCAATGTGGAAGAGAAAATGAAGGTATGATGGTATGTAATCTTGTTCCAAGAGATAAGAAGTTTTGTAGTGCTCATCAGGCATATACATCTCATTAGTAAATAATTGTGGGTATTTAAGAAAGTTTGTTTCTTTCAACGTACATGTATTCTTTCTTCAAGGGACTCTTAAGATGTCTATAGCTAACTACTCAAAAACAAAAATGCTAGCGTTTTTTGTTTTGTTGTTATTTTGGCTGAGGGGTAAAGTGGGGAAAAAAATCAGACATTCAATATGCCATAAATTGAAGAAGTTTGAGAACCTCTGTTGTAGATTAATTCTAACCTTCCATGCCAAAGGACAGGAAGGTGACCTGTGGGCCTCTGAAGGTTGTACCTAGTTTTCTGAGCTAAGTTTCTGAAGTGATTAATAAAAAAAGGCCATCCATGATTAAATGCACAAAATCACTTTACATGATCAGTGTAATTGATAGAAATGTAATTGTCACCATGTACTTCCCACTCTTAAAATAACTTTACTCATCTTCCATTCCATGTCATTTGTCTAAATGTGATGGTTGTATGAGGTTTATTTCATATTTGGGAAGAATAAATTATATCTCTTTTTGGTAATATCATCCCTCCTGCCCTTTCACTACAGCCAAACACAGAAGTACTACGTAGAAACTCTTACATAGGGGTTTTGTAGATGAATTTCCTCTATAATATGATTTAATCTTTTTAAGATATGATTTAACCTATATGTAGACAGTTATGATTTATTTTTTCCTATATTCTACACATTTTAGAGTAACCTGAGATCATATATACTCAAACCTTCATGAAAATGTTTATGGAATTATGCCAAATACTTATGAAATTATACAAAGTATAATATCACCTGCCATGATAAATCTTATATAGAGAAAGCCAATAAGATACCAATAAAGTTAAAATTAAAACAAAAATACCAACTTTACTGACATTTGTAGAATCCCCTGAAGTAAGGCAACTTGCTTATATACTAGTCATACTCATGTTTGCCATACTAAATAGAACTTATTAATAATTTCCCAGCCATGGACACTCATGCTACTGTATTAAAAGGCAAATCCCAATGTCTAACATATCTGGATTAAGCCAATTCTTCCTAAAAAAAATTATATATAGAGAGAAAGAACAAGCATGAGCAAGGGAAAGGTGGAGGGGGCGGGGGGGGGGCGGTCTTCACCAGCCTCCACATGGAGCAGACCCCTGAGATTGTGACCTGAGCCCAAATCAAGAGTTAGATGCTCAACTGACTGAGCTACCCAGGCACCGGCCCCTTTATTTTTAGGGATTTATTTGTTATTAAGCCACATCTTAGGTCAAAACTGTAAAGAGAGAATTGAAATAAGATCATCTACCAGGATGAAATTGTTTTAACTGACTAGGCAGGGCTTGAGGTCTATCTCCCCTCCTCATCAACAAGGTAAGGCAAAACACAAGAAGGAAAGAAAAAAATCAAAGTGTAGGCATGGAAATGCACTGTTGGGGGGGGCGGGGAGAGGCAGCATATTTAGTTTTAAAAAATACCTGAATAGTTGGTCTGTAAGAGAAAAAAAAAAAAAAAAAAAAAGCCCCTTAGATCTTTCAGAAGAAAACCAGCGTCTCCAAAAGGATTCCAACAGCAAGAAATGTCTGCAACTGCAACAAAAGTTTAACCAAATAATCTTTGAAGTAATGAACATAACACAAAGGCATTCAAAAAGCAGTGCCATAGTTGTTGGGGGTCTGATATTCCCCGAGACTCCCTAATCACCCCCCAAGTGACAGCCAAGGAAGCAGAGAAGATCAGGAGTTCAGGATGACAGCTGTCTCCTCATCCTTGTTTGACCTCCTGCTTTATCACTTTTAAGCTATTGGATGCCAGGCAAATACCAGACTCTCTCTAACCTCAAACAGAAATAACAGTGCCAGTCTGGGTAGCATGAAGACTAACGAGAGCAGTCACCTGAAATACTAGAGCAGCTAGCACTGGGTAGCTTTACCATCATCTCAGCACTTCAACTAAAAACAGACAAAACTGATTCCTCTCTTCTAAGTTTGTTCAAAAACACTCTCTACCAAAAATTATGATCCTAACTTCCCCCAGCCATCTCAAACTAAGCATGGCTAAAATGAAACATTATTTCCTGAGAAACAACAACAACAAAAAAAACAAAAACAAAAAAAAATTGCCTCTTCCTCCGCCCATATGATCTTGAAATCATCCTTGACCCCCTGTCACACTCAAGCCATATCCAGATGCCATCAACCCTTTTCAACTGCCTCATGTCATTCCTCCACTTTCCCTTCTTCCTTCATCACCCTGTAGGGTGGGTACTCTAATATTTTCATTATTATATTAGCTGAGAAGGAACCAAAAGCAGAGCCTATCTTTACCAGAACCTGTAGATAACATGGTTCTGTTGCCATACATCACTTTCCTCTTCTACCTCAAAAAACGAGTTCCAACAAGAGGTTGTGGAGCGGTCTTCATTCCAAGCCAATGAGTAGATACAGCTCACATGGGCCCTTTGTATGAACCAGAATAGGCACCCTTCCTTCCTCAAGATACTTTATTTCCATTTCCTAGAAAACTGAGCAAAGGTACTGATTTTGTTAAAGAAGGACATATTGCTACTTCATGTGGAAATGGGAGTCTAAATAAATACAAACATATAACATGATTAAATGATGTCCAAAAGGTGTGGTTCCCATCATGAACGATCAAAAAGTGGGGTCTTCATGTTCTTGGTTCCTTTCCTGTACCAACCCCCTCATGCCATCCACACTATCCAACCAACTAAAATCAATCACCAACTCTTCCAATTGCCAAATTTAATGGTAGAATTTGGATTACTTTCCTTACTTGATTTTGTAAGAGTATCACGATATTTTTCCATCGTCTTCAGGACCATACTTTCTCTGGAATTTCTTACTACTCTGACTACTGTGTCACAGTTTCCCCTACTGCCTCCTGCCC
This sequence comes from Lontra canadensis, assembly GCF_010015895.1. Taxonomy (NCBI): domain Eukaryota; kingdom Metazoa; phylum Chordata; class Mammalia; order Carnivora; family Mustelidae; genus Lontra; species Lontra canadensis. The sequence goes on from NW_022631027.1 coordinate 19,484,992, forward strand.
TTTTCATTTTGTAAATGTCACTCATCAGGGTTCCATCCATAACCCTCCCTTTTACCAGGCACACACTCTCAGTCATGACTTCAGTTGCTTTCAAATAAGCCCAGATGCCCTATCTGTAGTCCCCACTGATATCACCTTCTATAAGTTCCCTCTAATATATCCCAAACTGAAATCCACATTGAAAAACAGGTATGAGGTCTCCCACCATCAAAAATAAAAACAGGGGCACCTGGGTGGCTCAGTGGTTAAAGCCTCTGGCTTCGGCTCAGGTCATGATCTCAGAGTCCTGGGATTGAGCCCCGCATCAGGCTCCCTGCTCGGCAAGGATCCTGATTCCCCCCCCCCCACCACCTCTGCCTGCCTCTCTGCCTACTTGTGATCTTTGTCAAATAAATAAAATATTTTTAAAAAATAAGAAATAAAAACAAAGACAAAAACAAAAACCTTCTCATAACTTTAGGTAATGGACTCCCCATTCCCCAAATCTCCTAAGCTAGAAAGCTTCCAACCCCAGTCTTCCAAACTCATCCATTCATTCAAAAAATACCTCAATGTCTCCTGTGTACCAAAGTGACAGGCCAAGCATACCAAAGTGATGGTATATTACATATACCAATGTAAAAAATACATACAAGATAAAATACTCTGCCATCATGAAACTTCAAATGAGGGGGGGGAATAATGAACTTATTATTAAGTGTAATATAATTATTCATTAAATTCAACTTTTTTTTTTAAGAAAGGCAAACTGCCACATGCAGCACCTCATTTGGATGTGTCTGGAGACCCAGAAGCTTGACTACCCTGCATTCTCCTACAAATGGACCGTGAGAGCTTATTTAGTTCCAGCAAGACAGCACAGCTACTCATGTAGCCTTGACCAAAGAACAGTCCTCCTCTATTGAGGAAGGTGGTCCTCTTCGACAGAGCATGCAGCTTCAGGAGGGACGCACATGGAACAGCGAGGGAGAGAGAGGGACATCCATCTAGCCAGCCAGACTGTCCAAATCAACCCTGACAATCAATGAGGTGACCGATGTCACAGCCAGATCACCTTCACATGCTCATTATATTCAACATTTACAAATCAATCTTGCATCATCGTAATAGGAGGGGCAGGTAAAGGAAATTTTTATTTTAAGTTGGGTGGACAGGGTAAGCATTATCTTGAAGGTGCCATCTGAGTGAAGGCTTGTAGTAGGTGAAGGGGTTGACCACAAAGGTATTTATGGAGCAAACATTCAAGGTAGAATAAACAGTCACAACAAAGGCCCTAGGAATCTACCTGATAGATTGAAGGAATATCAAGAAACCAAAGCAGTTTGAATGTAGAGTACTATCTACCTGAAAATTGTCATAAACATACAAATTTGTGATATCTGTGATGAGATATCTTTAATGAGACCCTTGAAATGTAGTGAGTGCCCTTCTGCATTACACAATCTGATATATCAGCCTTCCCTAGAATTCCTCCTCCTCCCTAGTTGTCTTTAGGTCAATCCTCATTTCATATATACCATTTCACAATGAAGCATTCCTACCCAAATCATAGCCATTATCAAATGCTCTCAATTCCAGTTAGGACATAGTTAACCACCGGCATATGCTACCACATATTTATATGTAGTATTTTTTCTTTCTAGGTAGAGTCTTTGGTTTATCTCTGACTAGACTGAAAAATCACTCTAGAACAATGAAGCTTCCCCATTACCTGCCAAAGTGATTACATAAAATAGGCCCAGAACAACAGTTCATTGCAATGGAACAGTTTATTGAGAATAGTTTTTATAAATGCAATTCTACATTGACATCCAGATTGCAATCCACTGAACCAGTATACTCACCACAGTGATATAGGAAATGATTTAAAAGGCATATTTATAAAGCACATTGATTTTTCAGTTCATTCAATTCTATTGATTTCATGAAATAATATTTCATTTCAAATAAAATTTTCCTGTGAGTTTTCATATTGCTAAGATGCAAAATCTCTAATCTAATAAAATTAAGCCATTTCTTAAAAAAAAAAAAAAAGAGAGAGAGAGAGCAAAGAAATAATAAAGTATTCCCTTCCCTTCCTGTAAGGAAATGTTAAAGATATATGTAATAACAAACTAATATAGTCAAATCCAATCATGGCTACCATGATCCATGTAAACACTGGACAAAAGCTGGTGTTGTAGAGTTGCTCGAATCACAAGAGTCAACTGAAGACAAGGGAGCCACCGGAATGTGGAGAGTACCAAAATGTTGTTCCTTTATCATAAAAGGAAATCACCAAGGTCAGAGGTTGCTCACCATTTTCTGATTCCCTGAAGTCTTAGCAACAACAGTGAAGTGTTTTCCTAGCAGATCCACGGATGATCCCCCAGAGAAACTGGGAAGGACACCTGGCAGCCACCCTGCCCCGTCACAGCCACGTTCAGAAACAGAGGGCTTGTGGTGGTGGCTCGGAGCCACGGCCACGTCCAGGTCTCGAAATCACAGATGGCTTCCCCAGGCCTCCCTTCTGGCTACTGGAAATGGCCTGCAGCACAACGTCATATGTCAAAGTGAGCTCCACAACTGAGGGAGCTTGTCTAAGATGACTGAAGCCATGTCTAAATACTTAGTACCTGGCTCAGGACCCTTAATGAATTGGTCCCTAATGACCCAAAAGCAAAGAAGGATCTTTCCATGTCTCTGCCATTCTGTCTTCCAAGGATGCGATGTGGTGTGTAGTCAATGATAACTGCTTGAAAGCACTTCTCACTACATTCCTGAGGAGAGCCTCAGTGATTATTACATAAGAATTATTGTAATCAGAATTTAAAACTGCTATTTAAATGACAAACATCCTACATATCACTTTAACAAAACACAGGAGATGTGCATTTAAGGCTTCTTATGTGCAAAATCTGATTTACCTATCAAAGCCCACATGACAAGCCAGAGACCCCATTCTCTCTAAATAAAACTTTAAAAAATAATTGAAAAAAAAAAAAAAAAAGGCAACTGGGGCACCTGGGTGGCTCAGTGGGTTAAAGCCTCTGCCTTCAGCTCAGGTCATGATCCCAGGGTCCTGGGATCGAGCCCTGCATCAGGCTCTCTGCTCGGCAGGGAGCCTGCTTCCTCCTCTCTCTCTCTCTGCCTGCCTCTCTGCCTACTTGTGATCTCTGTCTGCCAAATAAATAAATAAAATCTTTAAAAAAAAATAAAGGCAACTATCACCACTACTTTCTACTTCTGGGCAGGCCTATTCAAAAACTAACAGCTGCTTATTTTACGGTTAATGCCATTTAAACCAAATACCATCTGAAATATCCGAGTTTACTCCTGACAGTCAACTTTAACCATTTCCTCGTTTGAAGCTTAAATCAATTTAGCTGCAATTAAAAAATTATTTTTCTTATTCTATTGCGAGGACAGAGAAGCACTATTAGTTTTTATACCAGTATTAAGCTTTACTACTCAAGGATATTATGTGATTTCTTTCCTCACCTAAAATATCTTCCCCTTGACAGCTTATACATACCATTTCCTTTCCTAACACTCAAATTAGCAAACAGCAGGCTGTGATGGTAGCAATACCCTCTCATCTGTCTGTCTGTCTGTCTCTCTCTCTCTCTCTCTCACACACACACACACACACACACACACAGCTTCAGGACTCCATCATTTCATCAAAGGCATGAGGTAAAAATGTCTGTATAGTTCTCAACCAAGAAAATACACTGTTAGAATTTACCGGCATTCTCTCTATATAATTAACATTTGTAAAACACTTTTGTGAATTCCTACTTCAAATGCAGTTCATAAAAAGGAAAGCTATCATTATCATCCAAACAACTAGATATTCCCACACTAGACAGTCTCTCCTGGAGTCTCTGCCTATTCCCATCCCTCCAGGGCAGCAAAAGGGCAAAACTGGACCCACTTCCTTGGTCCAGCACAATGCAGTGTACAGAATGCACCCCAACAAATGCAGTGAGCACAAATTAGAAATCACACCTCTACCTACTTAGTTGACCTTCGTTGAGAGCTCACTATGTGCTTTATGTTGAATCACCTAAATAGATATTCATAGTAACTATGAGAAAGATCATATTTTTCTTATTTTACAGATAAGGGAACTAATCAACTGGCCCAAGATCATGTAGCTTTAAGAACGACGCTGAGATCTGAAACCTCACTATCTGATTTGCAGTTTCATTTTCATTGCTGCTCGAAATAGATTAATAAGACTATAAAGTTTTAGAGCATAATCTTTAACTTCATAGCTATCTTCCATTTAATTTTACTCTTAACCACCATATCCCACTCCCTATCTTTGCCCTTGAAATACGGAGAGGGTCATGCTGTTAGGAACCAGGGACACAACGACCAGGGCCAGTAAGATGTGCATGGGGCCTATAGAAAATAGCAGTCCTGGGAGGCTGGGGAGGGGGAGGAGGGGGAGTGTCCCGAAATTATTAAAAGAAAATTTCCAAATTCAAGTTAATAAATTTTTACCTTAAATGTCATAAATGTTATGGGATGTAATGATAATTATTTAAATTAGCATACATGAAAGTTTAATTACATTTGAAAATATTTTCTCAGTTAAACTCTTCTTACTCTACAGGGATCCCCAAATATACATAGTAATTGTAGAGAATTATGGCCAAATTTTAACTTCAGTGTATTCATTATAGCCATATTTGAAAGCAACATTATGTTTAAAATCCCTCTTTATTCTTTTATAACAAATCCTATCCAATGGGATACATGGATGGATATCAGTGTGTACTACTTTGGAAGCTCCATTTCCCAGCTTCCTTGTCAGGAGGTTTTGGGTTAGGCTGTTAATAAGAGGTACTCCTGTGAAAGGTAAAAGGCTGGATATAAGCAGCCATAAACTGCTCCAACAGTAGCAGGTAGAAGTAGGGACACGTGTTAGACTGACATGCGTGGCTTCTGGATAATGCTCCTAGCTAACAATCATCCACTTTGGGGTTGCAGGTGGCTAAGCCATAGAGGGCAACTTCCTGTGATTCCAGAAATTCTCAAATTCCTCAAATTAGTATCAGTTATTGTCAATTTTCACTCCCTGTAAAATCCCTGCATTAAACCTCCCCCTGTTAAAACAGTGGTTTCTGCTTCCCACTTTTATCCAAAAAGGAAACAATCATTTCTAGTAGGTAAGATTTATAAATGACTTTCTTCTTCTTGCTTGTATCTTCTGGCTTATTAAGGAACATGGGCTGCCTTTTTCATGTACTCCAACTGGGAGACTCCCCCTCTACCCACCTATAAACATACCCTGAAATTATTTAGTATAAGGAGGAATTTCCCTACATACCTCAGCAAAATAACAAATACTTGCTATACACAAATATGACAACTGATATTTGTATAAATGACTCCAGCCACTTTCAGAGTTTAAATTATGCACGGCACACTTTTTAAAAAAAAAAATTATTTATTTATTTGACAGAGAGAGATCACAAGCAGATGGAGAGGCAAGCAGAGAGAGAGAGAGAGAGAGAAGCAGGCTCCCCGCCGAGCAGAGAGCCCGATGTGGGACTCAATCCCAGGACCCTGAGATCATGACCTGAGCTGAAGGCAGATGCTTAACCCACTGCGCCACCCAGGTGCCCCACACTCTTAAGAGAAATCAAGAAAAAGCTTTCACAAGCTGGTATCACTAATAAGGGTTAAAAGAAATAATCACTTGCCATCAAAACAATTACTTCTCAGACTAATTCATATATTGCAGTTATTTTTACTAACTTTTCACTGAGCAACACCTTAAAAATTTTTTTCAGAGAGGTTGTATTAACCTGTTCACTTTGATTTCCAAGACTTAGCCAAAAGAGCCTGTCCAAGGACATCTAACACAAGAAAACTATTCTCCAAATGGTTAACAAAAAAATATGTAATTGAGTAATGCTTCACATCCGCTTTCAGCTACTCCAAAGGCAAATGTCACATAAATAAAACATTATAAGAGCATTTCCATCAACAGACTATAACAGCTATTGTTTCCTAATGCCACTAAAAGATTTTAAATGCAACAGAAGTGGGATCGAGCCCCACATCGGGCTCTCTGCTCCACGAAGAGCCTGCTTCCTTTTTCTCTCTCTGCCTGCCTCTCTGCCTACTTGTGATCTCTCTCTGTCAAATAAATAAATAAAATCTTAATAAATAAATAAATAAATAAATAAATAAATGCAACAGAAGTTAAATAATGGTAGAAGTTAAATAATAGTAGAGACTAGAAAAAAAAATTAGTCATGATTTTTTTCAGCCCTTAATATTTCCATTATCAAAGATAAATTATATAACCTGTTGGACCCATATTAATCCAAGAGGGACAAATTAGTGACAAATTCCATTTTCATAACATATAGTGAAGTATGAAAATTCACTGAAATTTTTATTTAAAAATGGAGAATTTCCTGAAAAGTCATGGTGTAATCTCACTTTTCTTGCTGCTTTAAACAGATTATCAAGACTATACAATCACAGACCATAGTTTTAACTTAACAGAGCTCTTCTAGGTGGTTTGCAATCATTCCTTTCAAAGTCATAATGCGACAGGTGTACCCAAGCCCCTTTGTCATGTATAGACATTGTCTGATTATAACTTCTTTACAGGAGGGTGAGCAATCTTTACCATCAGTGGAAAAAATATATACAGTAAGTATTCCATAAACAGTCTTCAAATTTCAAGCTTGATAAGCCTCATGTTCCAAATCAATTGAGGATTATTTGAACAATGAAAGAAAGAATTGGCAGGAATTAATCAAGACCCAATTAATTAAATACACAATTATTACTACTGATAATATTTATTGATCAATTACTACGTGTAGGGACTATGCTAAGCACATTACACAGATGATGTAATATGCACAACTCCTTGATGAAAGCATGATCATCCCCATTTCATAGATGATGAAAAGAGCTTGCAGAGACTAAGTGGAATGCCCAAGATTACACAGCCATTAAGTGGTGTTAATGGAATTCAGATCCAAAGCCTTACCTACACCCAGTCTAAGTCTTTGCATATACAGTTAAGAAAAAATATATATATATATCCTCCCTGGGTGGTTAGTTACTAAAACACTTAAAGGGGCATAAATCACAAAGCTCCCTCTCCTGGATCCTGAGGAAGGCAACCATACACATTTCACATTAAGAAGGAAGTGTTCAGGGGTGCCTGGGTGGCTCAGTTGGTTGAGCGACTGCCTTCAGCTCAGGTCATGATCCTGGAGTCCCAGGATCGAGTCCCGCATCAGGCTCCCAGCTCCACGGGGAGTCTGCTTCTCCCTCTGACTGTCTCCTCGCTCCTGCTCCCTAAAAAAAAAAAAAAAAAAAAAAAAAAAAAAAAAAAAAGAAGGAAGTGTTCACACCATCAGTCAGAACTTAGTAAATCTACATAGAGTGTTATACTCCAAGTGTTTTCTCTAAGCTACAGAACTAAAAGCTCCAGATTAGTACTGCTGCAGTGACATCTGACAGCAAGCGAAAAGCAGAAGGACAATGACTGAAGGCCCCATGCTGGGGAAAACAAACAAACAAACAAACAAAATCAATTCAGTATATTGTCTTTAATCACAATAAATTTAAACATATGCAATACTAAAGGATATAAGGTTTGCATCCCAAGTTTGACAGTTTTAGCATTTCAGCTTTTCAGTAGTAGGGCTCGACTACCATGAAATTGTTAGGCAAATTCAGACTATTCCACACCACCAAATACATCATTCAACTGCTTATTGTCCTGAAAATAAAGCAGATGCTCTTCTTCTCCCCAATTCTCTAACACGGCAGTAACACATGTAAGTAGAATTTATCAGAATCCATTATAGTTAGAGGCTTTTAACAGATTTTTCTGATTATAAAAGGAATTATGAGTTAAGCAAATAAAACTTTGAAAAAAGGGGCCCCTGGGTGGCTCAGCCATTAAGCATCTGCCTTCAGCTCAGGTCATGATCCCAGGGTCCTGGAATCAAGCCCGGTGTCAGGCTCCCTGCTCAGCAGGAAGTCTGCTTCTCCCTTGCCCTCTGCCTCTGTTTGTGTTCCCTCTCTTGCTGTGTCTGTCAAATAAAGAAAAGTTTAAAAATTTAAAAAAAATTTTTTTTGAAAATAAAAAGTATAAATTAGACAAAAGTTACCGGTAGCCCTATTAACATTAATATCTCTACCTGTGGATTATATTCCTTAGTTTGTTTTATCTTTCCTGCGAGCTACATATAACACATAAGCTTTAATGTAAGTAACTTCCAGACAAAAGAAAACAGAGTTCAACCCCGGGGGGGGGGGGGGGGGAAGAAACCTCTAGATTACAGTGGGTCACCTAGGTAGAAATTTCTAATGGAATAAAAATGCTGTGTCTCCCAGGAACACTAATCCGGGCAAACAGATTCTGAACATATTATACCAGTGGTATTAACCTCTCTGAAAACTGCTTATATAGTTTTAAATCTTGAAAATGATTGCAATAAATAAAATGTAAATCCAATAATTTCAGGGTACATTCGGCTTCCTCATATTTTGAAAAGATGTTCTATTACAAGAATCTGAGAATAACAGGCCACCACAGAGATAGCTGCTAGCACAAGAAAAGTGACCCTATTATTATCCAGGTGAGAATTAACTGTTAGATTGGCCAAGGGAGAATGGAACAAGTGCCATGATAAATAGTCAACCAACTGAGTCTAACGTCAAGGAAGGGATAAAATAAAATCTTTTATCAGCCTGAGCTTCAACACTTAACAAGTTTAGCATATACAACTGGACAAGTCCTTTAGATTCCTCTCTTCCTCAAGCTAGAAACAAATGCTATAAATTTACCAGAAACAGCACAAGTTTAGGCAAATATGTATGTTAAGAAATCTCAAATGCCATGATAGGTAGTAAGATGAGGGAGCCGAACAGGGACTCAACAATTTGGGAATTTACAAGAAGATAACTGCCAAGGACTTTGTTTTGTTTTCATTATTTTCCTATGAAGAGTGAAAGCTTTATGAAATTTGTGGAACACACCAAAAATATACCTAAAATTATTATTTTCTAAAAAAGCACATGTTTCCTAAAAATCATTTGACACAGAAATAACCTCAAGGACAAACTGATGTTTTAAAAAGAGATGCAATTAAAAACATAAATAAATAAAATGATTGCTTTTGAAAGTTTCGATTCCTGGCAAGCAATCTGAGGTTTTAAAAATACATAAGACAATACCACCAAGGGCAAACAGTGACTAATATTTAATAATTCATATCACTGAAATTTTTTTTCTCCCAACATACCAGGATCTCAAGGGCTTATCCCCTGATTTTTCAGTGGGTCTTGGGAAATAAAATCCCAAGAACATTAAGAGGCATGTGTAGAGAACAAACAGGACTCTGGCCTGCTGGCACAAACTACAGAAAGAACAATTAAGTGTTCCTTCCTGGGAACCAGCTTCCCAGTCAGTTTTCCTGAATGTTCCACCTCAACTACTTTCTTCTGGTCTGGTCTCACCTCACTAACATTAAGCGCCACAGACTTATGATCTATGTTTCTTACTATGTTAAAATTTTATCTTTCTAAAATATCTACTAGCTCCTCCAGGGCAAGGATTATATATCTGGATCCACACCTAAACGGATACCAAAGTGTCCCTTTCTAAGCGCCAAGTTCATGCTCAGCAATTGCAAACTTGGTTAACTAACCCCCAGGAACTTAGTCAAACTCCTTTGTGAAAAGGCAGTCTCGACTACTTGTCTCTAGCTTACATGAAAAACCTCAGCCACACTTTCCAAAGCACCCAAACCACTTGGTACAGTGGCATTATACTTAGAATCAAGTAAGTCAATTAAGGTTTTCTTGTTTAATTCTCTCTGGGACTAAAATGAGGAGTGCAATCTAATGTTTACCACTAAGCGAACCTATTACGACTTCTGCTCTTGTAGGTTTTTTTAAACATGATAGATTATAATCCATCAAGAACACAAACATAAGACTTTTTATGGAGTTCATACTGTCTACAGAAATCAATGCCTATTTTTTTAAGATTTTATTTATTTATTTGACAGAGAGAGAGATCACAAGTAGGCAGAGAGACAGGCAGAGAAAGGGGGAAGCAGGCTCCCTGATGAGCAGAGAGCCTAACATGTGGTTCGATCCCAGAACCCTGAGATCATGACCTGAGCCCAAGGCAGAGGCTTAATCCACTGAGCCACCCAGGCACCCCTCAATGTCTATTTTTAATGTTTTTCAATTTTAATAATTTTTAAAATGCTTCTGACATCTGATTGTACAAATCATAAGCAAAGGAAACATTTGAGATAAATTTCACAAGCTAAAGTTCCCCTAGAGAAATCTCTGAAGGCCAGACAGAAAATGCTGATACAGAAGATGCAGTCAGCTTCAGTGTGAACTGCTGAGTTCCATGGCCCTTTGGCACTTCCTTGTGCCCAGACAATAGAAAAATTAAATTTAAAAAAAATTTTAAATTTTAATCTTAAGTTTTTTTTAATTCAAAAACTAAATTTCACTGTTATTCACAGAGGCAACAGAAGTCTTAAATGCTACAAGTCATAATCAGTTAACTAGAGAAAAGTTTTTCCTCTTCTTCAGCAAGAATGCAATTCGTAAGGGAAGGGAAGAAAAAAGAAAGGAAAGGAAAAGGGATAGAGACCCAGAGATACAGACAACCAACAGAGAGAAAGAAAATGCATTTGGCCTTAAAGGTATTCATACATTTCCAAGAGTAGATTCCAAAGATGAGGGCTTTTTACCATTCAAGTACTGTATGAATGCACTGAAGAATGTCTCATTCTCAGAATAAAGACACGTGAGTTTTCTAGCACAATGCTATCAACACAGTTATCCACCAGCCTAAACACAGTAACCATCAACCATGGCAGAATAAAGGAAGTACTAACAAAAATTTACAGTCATGGGGTGCCTGGGTGGCTCAGTGGGTTAAGCCTCTGCTTTCAGCTCAGGTCATGATCTCAGGATCCTGGGATCGTGCCCCACGTCAGGCTCTCTGCTCAGCAGGGAGCCTACTTCTCCACCCACCCCCCCAACTCTCTCTCTCTCTCTCTCTCTCTCTCTCTGTCTGCCTCTCTGCCTGCCTCTCTGCCTATTTGTGATCTCTGTCAAATAAATAAAATGTTTTAAAAAATTTATAATCATCAAAACTAGGATTTTTTCCTAATTTTTAAGACTCCAGATTGTTTTACACAATCTGGAGTATAAGGTCTATTTATGTACATACACAAAGTAGATACTGATTTAGAGGAAGAAGAGGATGGAGAGGAAGGAAAAACATAGAATTTCATTACCAATTAGCCAGCTAGCTATTCTAGCAGCAGGAGAAAAACCTAATTGCATGAGCAGAACCAGGCAGATCAGAAGTGCATGCTTAGAAGGATTCAAAGGGCTGCTGACACCAGAACCTCAGTTTTATCTTGCAACAGTGGTGCCCAATAAACATTCTGGGCCCTGCCCTCTGTAGCTTGCAGCCGGGTCACTCCTGTTCCCCCTGTGTGTACTGGAGTCATGCAAGCTAGCTTTGCATCCCAACCCCAGCCACCTGCTACACAGGCCAATTATTTGAGTCCTAAACTATCACCACCACCACCCCCAGTAAGGATTAAATGAGGTCTTCCCCATAAAATTACTGTGAGGATTAAATGAGCTAATAATGAGCATGAACTGCTTTGTAACCCTTTATACACAAAGCTAACAGGATTTGTCCTTGTTTCAACAGAAAAGACTGTCTCCTCCAGCCATCTTTCTCTAGCTTGCCCTAATGTTTGCAAAGTACTGAGGCTTTCAGATATAATTAGAAAGTATAAACTCTATAATTAAAGTTACTTCAACCAACATTTGAGTGCTTACTTATTAGTAGGCATGGTCATATGCCCAGCACTCTGGTAGACACTGTGGGAGACAAAAGAAAAACAGGATTTTCTCTTTGGGCTCCAAAAATAAAAAACCTCAATAGAGAAAAAAAAAAAACCCAGTACACATGGAATAACAGTGAGACATAGAGGCCAGCACTGGTTTAAGGGGCCAAACTTATAGGAAGGACTTCAAAAACTCAAAGAAGGGAAGGGGTTTTAATCGTAATTGACAAAAAGTTTATGGAACACTTTTCAGCTGGGATAGGGAGCCTAACAATAAAAAGGTAAGACTGTATCTGTGGGGGTCTGATTAGAGAGGGTCTTAAAAGTAAGTGGTAAAAAGGCAGAAATTCAACTATGGAAGACCCAAGTACTAACAGAAGATTTTTTTTTTTAAAGATTTTATTTATTTACTCAACAGACAGAGATGACAAGTAGGCAGACAGGCAGGCAGAGAGAGGGTGAAGCAGGCTCCCTGCTGAGCAGAGAGCCTGATGCAGGGCCTGATCCCAGGACCCTGAGATCATGACCTGAGCTGAAGGCTGAGGCTTAACCCACTGAGCCACCCAGGCGCCCCTCAACAGAAGTTTTTTAAACGCAACCCAGTAAGCCTAAAATGAAGACTAGATAGTTCTGAAAGTCACACGAAAGTATCACCATTGGGTGCCTGGGTGGCTCAGTTGGTTAAATGATTGCTTTCGGCTCAGGTCATGATCCTGGAGTCCTGGATCGAGTCCCACATTGGGCTCCCAGCTCCATGGGGAGTCTGCTTCTCCCTCTGACCTTCTCCCCTTTCATGCTCTCTCTCTCAAATAAATAAATAAAATCTTAAAAAAAAATCACCACATAAAATAATAAGAGTCTCAAAGGGAAAAAAAAGGCAGAGATGGACCAGAAAAAGTTCAATGAGATGTAAAACCTCAGTCAGCAGCAGGCTTACTTCCAGATCTTAATTCCTTGCCCCATTTTTTAATGCAAACCCAAAAACACATGAGTCAGAAGAATCTGATGTAATTTCTGATTTATTAAAATAATATTAATATTAATTAAAAAATTAATAATGTTAATAACAATAATATTAAACCACATGTGACTGTCATGGCTACATGGTTTACCAGGCTGGAGCAGCACACATTAAAGGAAAAGCACCTGAAGATCAGACAGAGGCACGTTCCAACCCTATGTGAACCTAAGTTACTGGATCTCTGTTTCCCAGTTCACTCACCTATAAAGGGAAACAGTACTTCTTCAGAGTTATTTTGACGTTTAAGTTCAAAGAAAAAAAAATGTGGACACTCTAGGCAGTATACAAATGTTAATTAAGTAAGAACTGAACTTAGCACATTATGCTAGTTGATGAGTACCCTGAAGACAAGGGCTATGTTTTGCTCTCCAGTACAAACCCAGAACCTTGCTCAGTCCCTATCATCTACAGGAATGCAATCTGTCTTGGCTTATTAAAGCAGTGTCAAATTTAATGCATTGTATGTTAGGTGATTCATTGTGTTCTGTGCCCTGAGGTCCTGAGGGTCAACAGAAAATAGAAAGGGTCCCTGACCTCATAGAGCTTGTGGTTTAGAGTAGAAGACAGATACTATACAAGTAATTACAATGACAGGAAGAACAACAAAACCGGGCTATCAAACTCTAGATCAATGAGGGGAGCATTTAACCTAGTCTGCAAGGTCAGAGAAGCAATTATTTGCTTCAGAACCAAGCAAATAGTAGTCATCAATTACTTCTATAATTTCTCAGAGTAACAAAAGCTATAAAGACTGAACTGCCTGTTGATTTAAATTTTTTTTTTCAAATATTGATTCAGATGGGGTGCCTGGGTGGCTCAGTTGTTAAAGCGTCTGCCTCCAGCTCTGGTAGTGATCTAGGATTCTGGGATGGAGCCCTGCATCGGGCTCCCTGCTCAGCGGGTAGACTGTTATTCCCTCTCCCACCCCCCTTGCTTGTGTTTCTGCTCTTGCTGTGTCTCTGTCAAATAACAAAAAAAAACTTCAAAAGAATTTTTTTAAAAATGTTGACTCAGATATCACATTAAAAGGGGGGGTAGAGAGGTAAGGGACAGAGTGTTTGCACAAAAAAGTTAGATGAAAAAAAAAAAAGACTTCCATTTAAGTTCAAATGACATCAACTGTGTCCTACTTACTACAGGTACAAGTATGGCATTCACCCACAATCAACTTTTTACCAGGAAAAACCTTGATTACTATAAGCAATCTGCCTGTGTAGTTACAGTTCTTAAAAAAGAACATGTACCCAAAACAAAGATGTACAAATCTTTTTTTTTTTATGTACAAATCTCTTATTTCAAATATACTGCAAGTAATACTTAGATTTTAAAGCTGTATTTTTAAAACTCAAACCATGAATATAACCCTCCAAAAATTAACCTCCTCTGTGTTAAATATCAGATAAGACATTAAAGAAAATATTAAAAGCTTTAAAATATCCAACTATTGGAGCACCTAGGCAGCTCAGTCAGTTAAGGGTCTGACTCTTGATTTTGGCTCAGGTCGTGATGTCAGGGTCTTAGGATTGAGCCCTATGTTGGAGTCCATGCTCAGAAGGGCATCTGCTTGAGAATCGCTCCTCCTCTACCTCTTTCTCCCCTCCCCCACATGTGTGCTCTTAATAAATCTTTAATAAATAAAATAACCAGCCATCAGGAAATTTACAATTCATCTAAGGGAAAAAATACTATAGGAATTCAATGACTGAATACAAACTACATAAAGATGCCACAAGACAGGATTCCCTATCAAATCTGATACAAAACTAAGGGCCACGAAGGTGGAGATCTTTGTGCTTTCTGTTCGTTGGTCTATCCAGGTGCCTACTGTCTGTCTCAGCAAGCAGAGAGTGAATGAGTGAAATTCACAGATTAACCAGGGAGAACAATGTCACAAGAAGGGGTTCAGCAAAAACTACATGGAGAACAAGTGTTAAATGATGGTTAGGAAAAACTAGGACAGGGAAAAAAGAAGAGTATGAGGCACTAAAGATAGGCTGAGGAGACAAATTTTGAGGTAGGGACTGGAAATTCAGCAGAATGGTCTAGCCTAGCAATGTTTGTCAAGATCAGGTTGTCCAAAAACATAAAGGTGAAACTGAAGTGTACAGATTTGACCCCATTGGCTGCACAAAGTCATCACAGCTTCTTGAGAGAAGGACAACATGACCCAAATGTGCCTATTGGTGGAGTCCTGCATGGATTAGAGTGCACAGCAGTGTACTGTAGCAATCCAGGCAGAAGCAGCCTGATGAGAAATAATGGCATAGCTCAAAAATACTAACACATTTCCTCCTGACTCACTTGAAATCACAACTTGTAGGCGGATTATGAGTTTTTGCCAGGTACCAGATACCACACAAAGCACTTCCACGCTTATTTTGACATAATCATCAAGTCCAAGGTGATAGAAATTTTATGATTAGAAAACTAAGATTGAAAAAGAATGAACTACCAGGAGTCTAGTCATAATCTGACTCTCAGATTACTGATCTGACCACTATTGCTGTCAATTATAAAGGGACACCAGATATTTCAAAAATTACCAATTTTAAATCTAATTGACTGCGAGAAAGGATACCATCTATAAAGGCATTGAAACATGTTAAATCGGATGGACCTACCAGATATTTACAGAGTATTCCATCCAAAAGCAGTGGTATATGATCTCAACAGATACAGAAAAAGCATATGACAAAATACAATATCCATTCCTGATAAAAACTCACAAAGTGATTTAGAGGAGCATATCTCAACATGATAAAAGCCATATATAAAAAAAATCCCAAAGGTAACACCATACTCAATGGTGGAAAAACTAAAAGCTTTTCCTTTAAGACCAAGAATAAGGCAAGAATGTCTACTCTCACTTTTACCCAACACAATACTGGACGCTTAGCCACAATGATCAGATAAAAGAAAGAAAAGATATCCAAATTGTTAAGAAGTAAAACTGTCACTATTTACAGATGACATGATACTGCATAGTAAAAAACAAAAACAAAAACAAAACAAAAAAACACTAACGACCAAAAAAGCTTTTAGAATAATTGAATTCAGTAAAGTTGTAGGATACCAAAATCAATATACAAAAGTAAATTGTGTTTTTATGCACTAATAATGAAATAGGAGAAATAGAAAATAAACCCATTATCAGTTGCATCAAGAAGAATAAATATCTGGGAATAAATTTAGCCAAAGGAGTGAAAGACACTCAATCATAAGATGCTGATGAAAGAAACTTAAGACAACACAAACAGAAAGGTATTCCATGCTTGTAGACTGGAAGATTATAGATTGGAAGAATATTGTTAGAATGTCCATAGTACTCAAATCAATCTACAGAGTCAGTGCAACTGCTCTCAAAATTCCAGTGGTGTTTTTCACAGAAATAGAATAAGCAAGCCTAAAATTTGTATGGAACCACAGAAGACCCCTAATGTCCAAAGCAATCCTGAGAAAGAAGAACAAAGCTGGAGATCTCATGATCCCTGATTTAAAACTGTATTACAAAGCTATAATAATCAATACAGTATGGTATTGGCATTAAAAAAAAAGAGCAAGAGAGAGAGAGCTCAGAAATAAACCCATGCATATATGGTCAATTTAGGACAAAGGGGTCAAGAATATACAGTGGGCAAAGGACAGTTTTCTCAACAAATGGTGTTGGGAAAACTGGACACCCACATGCAAAAGAAAAACTGGACCACTATCTCACAACGTACACAAAAATTAACTCAAAATGGATTAAAGATTTGAATGCAAGACCTGAAACCATACAATAGCTAAAAGAAAACACAGGTGATAAGCCCCTTAACATCAGTCTTGGGGATGATTTTTTTAGATTTGACATCAAAAACCAAGGCAACAAAAGCAAAAACAAGTGGGACTACATCAACTAAGAAGTTCTACACAGCAAAAGAATCCACCAAAAAAATGAAAAAGCAATCTATGGAAGGGAAAAAAAATTTGTAAATCATGTGCCTGATAAGAAGTTAATATCTGGCTTACCACTTCTCCCCCGGACTCCTTGGTAGTCTGTTAGCAGGAGAACCTTGTCGCCGTCCCTTCGACTCCTCCAGCCCCAACGAACCCTATAAGTCTCAGTCATGCGTGAGTGTATCTCCATCCACGTCGGCCAGGCTGGTGTCCAGATCGGCAATGCCTGCTGGGAGCTCTATTGCTTGGAGCACGGCATTCAGCCCGATGGCCAGATGCCAAGTGACAAGACCATCGGGGGAGGAGACGACTCCTTCAACACCTTCTTCAGTGAGACGGGCGCTGGCAAGCATGTGCCCCGGGCCGTGTTTGTAGACCTGGAACCCACAGTCATTGATGAAGTTCGCACGGGCACCTACCGCCAGCTCTTCCACCCTGAGCAGCTCATCACAGGCAAGGAAGATGCTGCCAACAACTACGCCCGAGGGCACTACACCATTGGCAAGGAGATCATTGACCTTGTCTTGGACCGAATTCGGAAGCTGGCTGACCAGTGCACAGGTCTTCAGGGCTTCTTGGTTTTCCACAGCTTTGGAGGGGGAACTGGTTCTGGGTTCACCTCCCTGCTGATGGAACGTCTCTCTGTCGATTACGGCAAGAAGTCCAAGCTGGAGTTCTCCATCTACCCAGCCCCTCAGGTTTCCACAGCTGTAGTTGAGCCCTACAATTCCATCCTCACTACCCACACCACCCTGGAGCACTCTGATTGTGCCTTCATGGTAGACAACGAGGCCATCTATGACATCTGTCGTAGAAACCTCGATATCGAACGCCCAACCTACACTAACCTTAACCGCCTTATTAGCCAGATTGTGTCCTCCATCACCGCTTCCCTCAGATTTGATGGAGCCCTGAACGTTGATCTGACAGAATTCCAGACCAACCTGGTGCCCTATCCCCGTATCCACTTCCCTCTGGCCACCTATGCCCCTGTCATCTCTGCTGAGAAAGCCTACCATGAACAGCTTACAGTAGCAGAGATCACCAACGCGTGCTTTGAGCCAGCCAACCAGATGGTGAAATGTGACCCTCGCCATGGCAAATACATGGCTTGCTGCCTGTTGTACCGTGGCGATGTGGTTCCCAAAGATGTCAATGCCGCCATTGCCACCATCAAGACCAAGCGTACCATCCAGTTTGTGGACTGGTGCCCCACTGGCTTCAAAGTGGGCATTAATTACCAGCCTCCCACTGTGGTGCCCGGTGGAGACCTGGCCAAAGTCCAGCGAGCTGTGTGCATGCTGAGCAACACCACAGCCATCGCTGAGGCCTGGGCTCGCCTGGACCACAAGTTTGACCTGATGTATGCCAAGCGTGCCTTTGTTCACTGGTATGTGGGGGAGGGCATGGAGGAAGGAGAGTTTTCTGAGGCCCGTGAGGACATGGCTGCCCTTGAGAAGGATTATGAGGAGGTTGGAGCGGATAGTGCTGAGGGAGAGGATGAGGGTGAAGAGTATTAGGCTGTCTGCTATGATTTTACACTCCATTGTCTTGGGACTGTCTTTTTTTCTGTTCTGGAAGCTGTCTGTCCGTGGCCCTAACTTGTCAATAAAAGTGATGTTTCTGTTTTAAATATCAAAAAAAAAAAAAGAAGTTAATATCTAAGATGTATAAAGAACCCATATAACTCAATACAAAACAAACAAGTCACCTGACATAAAAATGGGCAGAGGAACTGAACGGACATTTTCCAAAAACAGACAATTTCCAAAGACAACATATGAATGACCAACAGGTACATAAAGTACTCAACATCACTAATCAAAAAAATACAAATCAAACCACAGTGAGATCTTACCTCATACTTGTTAGGATGGCTGTCATCAAAAGACAAGAGGTAACAAGTATTGGTGAGGATGTGGAAAAAAAGAATCCTTGGGTACTGTAAGAATGCAGGTTGGTATAGCCACTATGGAAAAGAGTATGGAAGTTCCTCAAAAAAAATTAGAAAGAACTACCATAAGATCCAGCAATTTCACTTCTAGATGTTTATCTGAAGGAAACTAATCATTATCTCAAAAAATTATCTGCCCCCATGTTTATTGCAGCATTAGTACAATAGCCAAGATATGGTAACAACCTAAGTGTCCATCATAGATGAAGGAAATCGGGGTGTGGGTGTGTGTGTGTACACATACCTACATAAAATGGAATATTACGCAGCTATTAAAAAAGAAACAAGGGGCGCCTGGGTGGCTCAGTGGGTTAAGCCTCTGCCTTCGGCTCAGGTCATGATCTCAGGGTCCTGGGATTGAGTCCCGCATCGGGCTCTCTGCTTGGCGGGGAGCCTGCTTTCTCCTCTCTCTCTCTCTCTCTCTGCCTGCCTATCTACTTACTTGTGATCGCTCTCTGTCAAATAAAAAAAAATAATAAAAAATAAAAATCTTAAAAAAAAAAAAAGAAATTCTGCCATTTGCCGGGCGCCTGGGTGTCTCTGTCAGTTAAGCGTCTGCTTCAGCTCAGGTCATGATCCCAGGGTCCTGGGATCAAACCCCACACTGGGCTCTCTGCTCAACAAGGAGCCTGCTTCTCCCTCTCCCTGGTGCTCTCCATGCTTGTGTTCTGTAAACTAAATAAGTAAAATCTGAAGAAAAAAAAAACCTACCATTTGGGACAACACAGTTGGATCTTGAAAGCATTACACCAAGTGAAATAAATCAGAAAGACAAATACTGTACTATCTCACTTTATGTGGAATCTAAAATTATATATATATATATATATATATATATATATAACAGACACAGAACAGATTGGTGGGTACCAGAGGTGGAAGATTGGGAATGGGTGAAATGGTTGAAGACAGTCAAAACAGACGGTACAAATTTCCAGTTATAAGATAAATAACCCCCATAAGGGGTGACATAAGGTACAGCATGGTAACTATAGTTAACAAGATCATATTGTATATCTGAAAGTTGCTAAGAGGGTAGATCTCTATTTTTCTTGTTATGAGAACTTTTAACTATGTGTGGTGATGGATGTTGACTAAACTTATTGTAGTTATCATTTTACAAGATATACATCAAGTTATTATGTTGTATATCTAAAACTAATAAAATATCAAACACATTATATCTCAATTAAAATAAGTAATACCCACCAGAATGAAAAAAAAAAGTGATAAAATGAACAAAAGAATGAACAAACAAACCAAAAAAAGGCACAGTTTCAGATTCGTTAAGTTTGAGGTAATAGCCGAGAGGAATTGTCCAGCGGGCAGTCAGGAATGAAGTCCAGGATCAAATGTGGAATATGTATTAGAACTAGAATTTACTGAAGTTAACCCAGGTATTAACTGAAAATAGGTCATAAGACATTCAATCATTTAATCAACAAATATTTGGGAAGCACCTTTCCTATGCCAAGCACAAGACTAACTTGGGGAGGAAAATAAAACTGAAAGTTTCTGCTCTGGTGTAGCTTACAAAACAGATAGAAGGAAGGGAGTTAATGAGACCTCGGCATACAGCACAAGAAGACAAGGACAACAGGCTGGAAATTAGAATTGTACAGAGTGAGATGAAAAACCCAAATACCATGATTTCAAGAAAGCAATAGAAATAGAAGTCAGATTGAGTAGCCATGATTTTAATAATAGCAGATCTGGTAAATTGGACTATGGAGCCCAGGAGGTCTCTTTACAAATCCGAATGGACAAAGACAAATCCTTAGCTCTCTGTGAATACTATATAAAGTTTCAAAAATGTAAACCTAGCTTGCTAAACCAGGATTAACATAAGAATGCTGAGAATAAAAGATACATTGTGCGGAACAAATGAAGTATATTTTGGCACATCTTATTTCAAAAGTACTTGGGTTGCTTGAGTGGCTCAGTTGGTCAAGCACCTGCCTTCAGCTTAGGACATGATCCTGGAGTCCTGGGATCGAGCCCCACATCAGGCTCCCTGCTCACTGGGGAGTCTGCTTCTCCCTCTCCCTGTGCCCCTGCTCCTGTACTCTCTCTTGCTCACTCTGTCTCTCAAATAAATAATATCTTTTTATTTTTTTAAAAGATTTTATTTATTTATTTGACAGAGATCACAAGTAGGCAGAGAGAGAGAGGAGGAGGCAGGCTTCCCGCTGAGCAGAGAGCCCGATACAGGGCTTGATCCCAGGGTCCTGAGCCAAAGGCAGAGGCTTTAACCCACTGAGCTACCCAGGCACCCCAATAATATCTTTTTTAAAGAAGTCCTTATTAGGTGTATCTGAAATTAAAGTAAAGGGATGTTTTGGTAGGAAAAAAAGCTACTCCATGAGAACAAATCATAAAGTAAAAGGTAGTTCTGAGACGTATTTTCAAAATGTATTTCTAGTTACATGTGCCAAATGAAGAAAGTGTATCGAACACATATCTCAAATTATTGATATAGATTAATAACCTGGATACAGCTTATCAGTTACTCTACTGTGTATACTTTAGTTGTAATGGACAAAAATAAACCATTAGTCAGTTGTAAGTTTATATTTTAAAAAAATAAAAAAACAAAGTCTTGAAATGTGCTGTATATTTGTCCTAAAAATAAAACTTACATCTACCTTTAGATAATAACAAAGTTTTATTGAATGGTAATGTATTTTTGCAGAGAAAATTTAATTCAACTATTGCTTAAATCAAATTCACCATGAATTTATTATTGCACTGCTCAATTTAAACACGTGGTTTCATTCCTAGAAGAAAGAAATATAAAACATATTAAATCTAGACTAATTCTATTACATAGCTCCAGTGAACCTATTTTAATGAAATTGTCATGTAGGATGATCAGTTTTGAGAGTTTATCTTTTAGTCTACTCTCAATATCAATTGGGAAGTTGTCTATAATCCTGGGAAAATCAGACATCTTGAAGTACAAAAAGGCTACAAAATAATTTCTTCTGACTCCATCATGCTAAAGATGAAAAACCCATTCTAGGGGAAGTTATATGGTTTCCCAAGCTGACAGACCTGGACTTTGTATAGATGGATGGATAGGGGGATATAAACTTTTGCATGTTTTTCCTCTAAATATTATAAAATACTTTGCAAGATTTATATTTGATCAGTTGTACATGTTAATATATAAATACTAACATTTAATTTTTTATGTTCAATTAGCTAGCATATAGTACATCATTAGTTTTTGATGTGGTGTTCAACGATTCAATAGTTGCATTAACACCCAGTGCTCATCACCACACATACCCTCCTTAATGTCCGACACCAAGTTACCCCATTCCCCCACCCCCCCTCCCTGCTGTAACCCTCAGTTTGTTTCCCATAGTGCAGAGTCTTTCACTGTTTGTCTCCCTCTGATTTTTTTTTTTAAGATTTTATTTATTCATTTGACAGAGAGATCACAAGCAGACAGGGAGGCAGGCAGAGAGAGAGGAGGAAGCAGGCCCTCCGCGGAGCAGAGAGCCCGATGCGAGGCTCGATCCCAGGACCCTGGGATCATGACCTGAGCCGAAGGCAGAGGCTTTAACCCACTGAGCCACCCAGGCGCCCCTGATTTCTTTTTTAATGACTTTATTTATTTGACAAAGAGAGAGATCACAAGTAGCAGAGAGGCAGGCAGAGAGAGAAAGGGAAGCAGGCTCCCTGATGAGCAGAAAACCTGACATGTGGCTCTATCCCAGGACCCTGAGATCATGACCTGAACCAAAAGCAGAGGCTTATTAACCCACTGAGCCACCCAGGCTCCCCTCCCTCTGATTTCTTCCCATTCAGTTTTCCCTCCCTTCCCCTTTGGTCCCCTGCACTATTCCTTATCTCCACATATGAGTGAAACCATATGATAATTGTCTATCTCTGATTGACTTATTTCACTTAGCATAATCCCCTCCAGTTCCATCCATGTCGATGCAAATGGTGGGTATTCATAGTTTCTGATGGCTAATATTCCATTGTGTGTGTGTGTCGGGGGGGGGGGGTTGGTGGGTGGGGGGGGGGGGGGGGGGGGGGGGGGGGGGGTGTGGGGGGGTGTGGTGTGGGTGTGTGTATAATACATCTTTATCCATTCATCTGTTGAAGGGATTCTTAGCTCCTTCCACAATTTGGCTGTTGTGGACATTGCTGCTATCAACATTGGGGTGCATGTGCCCCTTCTTTTCACTACATCTGTATCTTTGGGGTAAATACCTAGTAGTGAAATTGCTGGGTCATAGGGTCGCTCTATTTTTAATGTCTTGAGGAACCTCCATACTGTCTTCCAGAGTGGCTGCACCAGCTTTCATTCCCACCAACAGTGTAAGAGGGTTCCCCTTTCTCCATATCCTTGCCAATATTTCTGTTTCTTGTCTTGTTAATTTTTGCCATTCTAACTGGTGTAAGGTGGTATCTCATTGCGGTTTTGATTTGTAAATACTAACATGCTTATACAAAGACACATGGAATTTTTTTCTCAATAAAGTGTCCTACAATTAAATATTTAAACCTTATAAATCTTATAAAACCACAACAAACCATGTAGTGCCCTAACAAAAACAGACAGAAAATTAAGAGAAACAGAAACCAATGTCCCAGAAACAGAGCTCAGAAAACTTAAGTATTTGATATATAAAAATACAAAAAAAAAAAAATCAGTGAGGGAAGAAATTATCACTGCTTGCCATCAGTTAAGATGACTTTCTTATTTAAAAATTCCTTGAAATCACTTGGAAAAAGCAGGGGATGGGAAGGATCAGTGATAATCTTTCTTCTCATAATATCGGGTCTCCTTTCCATTTATCTCCATATTATAGAAACAGTTGCAATGTCTGTAGTTTATAGTTAAAACAGACAGGAAACAGCCATGCTTTCTTTGCAGAACACTTCATGTGAAAACTTCAAGATTGAAAACTTGGGGAGAGGGGAAGGTAGCAAGATGCTCTGAACTACTAGACTCAGTGTAAAGCATGTGATTAAGGGGATTATCCCACGAAGGATCATTTAGCAATTCAAAAGTTAAAAAAGCACAGAAGTTCACTATCACTACCTACCACAAAGGTATAAACATGGCCATACACTATCAAAACTCTGGGACAAATAACAGGCACAAAACTCTTACCCACTAAATGAGGAGTAAAACGGGATTTTAAAAACAAAATACCTAGGAGAAATGTCAACTACAAATTATAGTTAACACTGACTTGATACCATTTAAGGGTAGTAAACATGTCCAACTATTGCCTTGAAGGAACAGACATGGCATTTTCTCCTCTAAAAAGCTACAATGACTTTTAAAAATGTGTAAGTATCTGGATAATCCATCTATTTTTAAATCAGAGAAATACTACCCACTGGAGTTTGAACTCTACTTCTAATAGTGTAGTTCCCCACCTGCTTCTTGTTTTACTGCAAAATTACTTTATGTAACTTTTAATAATTTTTTAAAATTTAAAGTGAATGCAAAGTAAAACAAACATTTCTCTCCCCTCTGGCCAGAAGGAATCCTCCCTTCACTGAGTATTCCAGCAAATTGTACCTCTTAAAGTAATGCTTACATATTCCCTTATGATGTGTGTATGTGTGCACACATACACACATCATCTCCCTTCCAGCTTTTAAGTTAGCAGAGAACAGACAAAAGATTTACATTTTCTTTACAAAATAGCTTACACTGCCTTATGTACATATGAACAAAATGCTTATGTCTTTTAATTGTAATTTGTACAGATGTCATCATAAAACTTTCAACTGGCTCCCATCCCTACTGCAATTCACCTTCACACAGCTCCTTGAATAATTATAACTCCTACTGTATTATTCTGCTACTTAAACTCCTTCCATGGCAACCTACTTCCCAAAACATCAAGTTTATACACATGCCGTATGTGGTTATTACAATCCCATCTGCCACAGAGATGTCCCACAGCCTGGCTTTAGACACCATGAGTCATCCCTTTATGCCCATGCTCTCTTGCCCGGGTCCACCAGGCACATTCCTACATATCAACACTCACTTCCAATCTTCAAACTTCATCCTGCATCTCCCTTAATCATGCCATAATACTTTGCTTATGCCTGTCCTACACCACTTCTCGTATTGCAGAGGGCAGAAAATTAGGCAGGGAATATGACTCACCACCAACCCCTTCTCCCCCCCCCACCCCCCGTGTACCACCCTCCCCACCTCTAAGTTCTAAGAGGGACATAGGTGATTACAGAAATGGAAACCACCTGCAAGAATGTTCGCCTAGGGGCACCTGAGTGGCTCAGATAGTTCAGCACCTACCTTCAGGTCAGGTCATGATCTCTAGGTCCTGGGATGGAGCCCCATATTGGGCTCCTGGCTCAGCTGGGGAGTCTGCCTCTCCCTCTCCCCAGTGCTCTGCTCTTTCACAGATGCTCTGGCTCTCTCACGCTCTCTCAAATGATCAAAATTTTAAGAAAAAGAAGTTTGCCTAAAAAACTAAATCCCAGAACTATACATAAGACCTGGCACCAACAAGTTCTAGAAGGTGGTAGAGAAATTCATTCCACTCAAACATAGGACCTGTCTCACAACTGAGCCATCATACTATAATCACTCCTCGCTTAGGAATACATTCCCTAATTTCAAAGCATCCAGGTGGAAAAAAAAAGTCCTAAATGGAAATTATGATGGTAACTGTTCTGTTAACACATACAATGAACAATATTTAGTCTCTACAGTAAAATTATCTACTCTAACATTCTAGAAGAATTTGCAAATAGGCATTATATATATGGTTTTGATTTTTTAAATCTAAAAAAAATAATGAGAAGGTATTAAAAGTATAAAGTATAAAAGTATAAAGTATAAAGTAAAAGTAAAAGTATAAAGTATAAAGGTATTAAAGTATAAAGTTAGAAATATTAGTGCTCTTCCTTGCTACAACACTAGTTAACAGAGGAAAACCATTACCTTGTTGCTTCAGGTCTTAGCTTTTTTTTTTTTTTTAAGATTTTATTTATTTATTTGACAGATATCACAATTAGGCAGAGAGGCAGGCAGAGAGGGAGAAGCAGGCTCCCTGTTGAGAAGAAAGCCCGGTGTGGGGCTCGATCCAAGGACCCTGGGATCATGACCTGAGCTGAAGGCAGAGGCTTTAATCCACTGAGCCACCCAGGCGCCCCATGTCTTAGCTTTTTGTGTGTAAGCCAACCTTCCCCCTGCCTCACAAATATGACTCCTACAAAAGAGACACTAAGCTCTTCTGAGAAGGATTGTTGGGGGCACCTGGGTTGCTCAGTTAAACATCCAACTCTTGGTTTCATCTCAGGTCATCATCTTGTCACTTGTGGGATCAAGGCCCCATGTGTTGGGCTCTAGCTCAACAGGGAGTCTGCTTGAAGAGTCTCTTCCCTGACTCAATTCCCTCTCACTCTTTTAAATTAATCAATCTTAAAAAAAAAAAAAAAAGCTGTCATAAGTTGTCAGAAGTATCATAATCCATATTTATATGACTAACTACCAAAAAAATAACTCTATGGGAGTAGAAATTAATGTCTTCTTTTTTCTCTCAGAATCCAGGAAAAAAAAAAAAAAAAGCCAATGCCATTTACCCAAGCAGTAGGACATCAAGGGATATTTTGAGAAAAATTTTACTAAACTAAATTAAAAACTGAAAGTGTATTATCTAAAAGAAAGCACAATATGCTAGGCACACTCAGAATTATGTTGTGTCTTTCCCTTTTTAAAGATTTATATGGATATATACCTATACAAGTCACCTTGTATATAATTGAATATATTAGTTCACATTTTGTTCTTTTCTTTTTTAAGATTTTATTTATTTCTTTGATAGAGATCACGAGTAGGCAGAGAGAGAGGAAGAGAAGCAGGCTCCCTGCTGAGCAGATAGCCCGATGCGGGGCTTGATCCCAGGACCCTGGGATCATGACCTGAGCCCAGGACCCTGGGATCATGACCTGAGCCCAGGCAGAGGCTTTAACCCACGGAGCCACCCAGGTGCCCCCTACATTTTGTTCTGAAAATACAGCCTAGAAGATAAGGATTTCCTAAGTGTCACTATGAACTTTATTTTTAAAAACATTAAAAAAATTATTATAATTACTATTCTAGGACTGAATACCCACAACTAAATAACAAGTGAATGATTAAAAATTCTGACCACATAAAGAATTCTGACTGTTACTAAATGATATCCAATTAACTCGATAACCAATTTTACCTTCCAGTCAATATTGTGACAAAAACTATTAACCTACAAAAATTTTTTTTAATGCTTTCTGATTTTCTGGATAGCTAACAAGACTCTAATGGCATAAAAGTTGCCATGTCAGCAAAACGGAAATATTGTTTTCTCGCTCGCTCTCAACTTCTGCCAACTTCCCAGCAAATCATCACCCAAAATATCTATGACCTTTGAATTTCTGATCATGCAAGTACAAAATACACTTTAAAAAATTTTAAGAAACTGTAAAAAGCTGCATATAACTACATTCACTTCATTGACAGCAGCTATAAATAATGTTTTCATTCTTATTCAGAAAGTTAAGGCTACAGTGAAATGGGTTATCCTGTTTGTTTATAGATTATAAGGGGGTGGGTGGCCGATGGGATGGTACCCATCTTATGAGTATTAAATAACATTGAAGAATGCAAAGAAATTGAGGAGAATAACTGGAGAAACTAGCAAATGCTAGATGGGAGAGTAATACATGTGGAGTTACAGGACAAAGCCCTTCCATTCTACACCCAACAGAAATGTGTACATATGCCCACCAAAATATACATCCAGGATGTGCAAAGCAGCACTATGCAGAACACCAAAAACTGGAAAAAGTACAATGTGATATATTCATAAGGTAAGAAAACAGCACTACAAGAAACAATATGGATAAACCTCCAAAACATAACATTGGGCAAAAGACGCCAGAAACAAAAGAGTACATTATGGGTGGTTCCATTTCTATGAAGTTTAAAATGACAAAACTCATCTGTACAGCTAAAGACCAAGATAGGAGTGCCTCTGAGGAAGGGACAAAAGTGGGATACTGGGGTGCTGGTAATAGTCTATGCTAATTAGATATGTGAGTCCATTCCTGACAATTCAGTCAGCTATCCACTTTGGTACAGAAAAGTGTGCTAACATTATACGTGAACAAAACATTGAGGTTGTACATCCATGTTCATAACAGCACTATTCACAAAAGGTGAAGACCAAAAGGTAGAGGCAACCCCTATGCCCACACCCTTGACCACGTCAACTGGTTTCCTCCACCTGCCCTTATTTCATATGCTAGTGACAACTTTAACTCATCCTAACAGCTAACGAACGGCATGCAGATTGTAGTACTAGACAGGCCATGCTAGTGTCAAAATGGATATTCCCATGTAACTTCAGGGGAGTTCAAGGCAACACTGTAGAGGGAGAGGAGACTGAAGAAGAGACCAATTTGGTGAGCTGGGTAGCAGCCAGAGGTGCTGGCAGAAGTCCTCTGCCAGGAGGGAGACAGAAAGGAAGTGTAATTTGCATGGACAACCTTAAAAAAGCATGCAGAGCCATATCAGACTGGAGGTGATTTGAAAGGAACAAAACCAGCTACTATGAAGTAGGATTTAGGAGAACCAGCTTCTCAGGGACTACGGTGTGAAGCCCTTGTTGAGTATTCTTTGGTAGGGCCAAATAAAGGCCCCCAAGAAACCCACATCCTGGTTCCTAGAACCTGTGAATGTGACTGTATGGGCAAAAGACTTTACAGACAAGATTAGATCAAAGGCTCTCCGGCTGGTCAGATCATCCTGGAGCATCAGGGTGGGTCCTCAAGGCAATCACAAATGTCCCTACAGAATGGCCGGCAGAGTGATATCTGAGCACAGAAGAGCTGTGAAGACCAATCAGGGACTGAAGTGATACACTGGGGAAAATGGAGGCAGGGCCCCAGGTCCAAGAATGTGGAGGCCACTAGAAGCTGAAGAAGGCCAGGCAATGGTCTCTGACCTTGGGGCTCCAGAAAGAACTAGCCCTGCCAACAACTCCTTGTCTTAAGCCCAGTGAAGCAGATTTTGGACTTCCGGACGCCAGAACTGTAGGATAACTTGGGTTGTCTGAAGCACAACTAAGTTGGCAATCACTTGTAAAAGCACCAAAGGGAAATGAATACCTACACCAGTGTTGAGTAATGCACATCCCCACATGGACTAGAATTTGCCTATGTGAAAATCGTGTAACAAAAGAAAGTGTGTGAATGTATCTATAACTTCTTAACATTCTGAGGCTTAGAGGAAAACAGCTTTTTTAGAGATTGTTCAGTTTGGGGAAAGGTGTTACTTGTTGTCCTCTTCATTTACAGTACTCCGATTTGAGAGCTTTAAGATGTTCCATATCGGGGTGCCTGGGTGGCTCAGTGGGTTAAAGCCTCTGCCTTCGGCTCAGGTTGTGATCCCAGGGTCCTGGGATTGAGCCCCACATCAGGCTCTCTGCTTCCCTTCTCTCTCTGCCTGCCTCTCTGCCTACCTCTGATCTCTCTCAAATAAATAAATAAAATCTTTAAAAAAAAAAAAAAAAAAAAAGATGCTCCGTATCCTTGACGGCAGCATGGTGGTGGTTTTTCACTAAAAAAGAACCTCTCTGTCCAGAAACTGCTTTATTCGGCAGAAGGTATCTTGGGCCAAAGTGTTCTTTAAAAATCTGCTCATTTCAAATGATGGAGACAAATGTCCTCAGAGTAGATCCACATTAATCAGTTCACTTCCAAGTTTAGAGATTAGTAAGAGGAAGGGAAAAAAGTGAAAGCTCATCAACAACCCTTTTCTTGTAATTGCATTTGCAAACGCTTTAAATTTTAATTGAAACAAAATGTGAATCTCGTCACTAGAAAAATGCAAACAACAACAAAAAACAAAAACAAACAAACAAACCTAGCATACTCTAGCTAGATAAAGCAATATCCCTGCAGTCATAAGTAAGAGCAGTGCATTCTTTCCATTTTCTTCGGCTTTCAGCAGAAGCTTGGCTCAAAGCGATCAGAAAATAGGAAAACAGTACCACTGGTCTCAGGACTGCCTTGTGTGAACAGCAAATATAAGATGGTTACTGACATTATCCCTAGGACCATGCTCAAAAGTCTCTTTCTTAATTCTAATCCAAGAAATTTGGATTTATTCAAGAAAATTTTGAAGAGCCTTCTATGTTTTTCTTGGGACTATAATAGCTCTATGTTCATTGCATTTTTTAAAATATTGATATCCTTTTATAAGTAGTAAGAATAATCCTTCTAAAGTTATTTTATGAGATGGATAAAAATACTGTAAAACTCCAGACTTTTCTGGATGTCATCTCTAGGACAAGAAACAGATATACCTCTCTTTAGCTTGGAATCAAATCCTTTAGCTGCTAAGAAAGAATCCTGAAAAATGTGGATCTGGACTACAACTCTTAGAGCAGAATATTTTACCATTCTTTCACCTATAGAAACACAAACAAAACCTAACAAATTCTGTGTGCTTCTTTCATATGTGGGATTATGTTTTGAGCCACATATGTGGAATTATTTGGCTGAGCCATCTTTCATACATGAAATTTTTGAGCCATAACTACGGAATCATAGTAATGATTCCTTAATCTCTAATTATTTCAGGCAAAGATGTGTCCCCAGGAGGAAGGACTCCTAATTCAAGCACAATTTTATCTCATAGGTCAAAAACTGCTCAGTTAAAAACTGTACCCATTTTACATAACAAAAAATCTCTAGAAAGAAAAATGTGTCCCCAAAACAAGCTATGGTGAGTTAACCACTTCAATTTTAATTACATGTTTTTAACATTTCCAAATATCACATTCAGAAAATTTCTGACTGAATATGTACGCTCTTAGGGATTTAGTAAGTCACTGGGTTGCTATTAGGAGAAAAGCATATGCTGAACAAAATGTAGCTAAGCCCCAAGGCAAATGAGGAAAAGCACTATAAGAAAAATCCAAAGAAAAACAAAAAATAAAAATAAAAACTAACTACAAGGACGAGGGGCACTTGGGGAGCTCAGTGGGTTAAACATCTGCCTTCGGCTCAGGTCATGATCTCAGTCCCAGGATAGGATCAGCCCCATGTGAGGCTCCCTGCTCAGCTGGGAGTCTGCTTCACCCCTCCCTCTGCCCTGCCCTCTCCACCCCCCCACCCCTGCTCATGCTCACGTGCTCTCCAAGTCTTAAAAAAAAAAAAAAAGAAAAGAAAGAGAAAGAAAGAAAAGAAAGAGGAAAAGAAAGAAAGAAACCTAACTACAAGAGTATAGTTCTGGGGGCGCCTGGGTGGCTCAGTGGGTGAAAACCTCTGCCTTCAGCTCGGGTCATGATCCCGGGGTCCTGGGGTTGAGCCCTGCGTTGGGCTCTCTGCTCGGCAGCGAGCCTGCTTCCCTTCCCCTCTCTCTGCCTGCCTCTCTGCCTACTTGTGATCTCTGTCTGTCAAATAAATAATAAATAAAATCTAAAAAAAAAAAAAAATCTCCCAAGGCATTTAGTTTGTCTAAAAACCCATCACATACTAGTAAGAATAGCCTCCAAATTTCCTCCATCACTTTCCTCCATACAATATATTCTCATCTCATGGAGTAAACTAATTGATGGAGACAGGTCATAGTTAGCAAATATTTTATCAGCCCATCTGTCAATGAGAATTTTGGTAGGACTGTACTTTCAAGATAAATTCCTAAGGTTTCTTCTTGGGCAATAACAGCTCCACAATTCCTATTCCCTATAGTTTTTAAAGTAATTAAGTCAAACATGATTTATTCCATTCTATTCAATATCCGCTGACCTCCTAAGGGCGGGGGGACTAGAAAAACAGTTTACACTTTAAGACAGCAACTAAAACTCAGAATGACAAGGTTTATTAGAAGAGGTAAATTCATAATTCTACAGGAGTCCAAAGAAACAGCATCACGTACAAATGTTGAGACCATGGTAATCTCTCCTACAGCTCAGGGGAAGCAAGTTAGTCCAGGAGAGGCAAAAAAGAGAAGGGTCTGACCAATACACAAAGTTGGTCCTCAGTCTGGAAATCAGGAATACATTTCTGCATCACAATGACAGTGAGCCTTAACTCATTTCCTGCAGTTACAGAAAGAAGAAACCATCTATCTGTGCCCTGAAGAAGTTCAGAGTCCAGCTATGGAGAGGGAGGGACAGGAGGGTGTGGGGAACCAGCCAGGACAAAGAGGAGATGCTCGGAGAGCACCCATGACACAGCAGCCATCAGCCAAGGCAATCACCAGCACTGAGTTCCAATTTTAGTATATGTGCTGCTAAAGCGACCATCAGCACTGAGTTCCAAAGACGTTTAGGAGTTAGCCCAAAAACTGGAAGGGGAAGGTGCTCCTGTTAGAAGGAATAGCCTACATAATGACAGATGGCCTGACAGGCTATGAGTGAATGGAAGGGAGGCAAGTGATGAAGCCAGTAATACAGAGAGGGCTTTGAGGAGTCAAATATGTTGGATTTTATCCTGAGGACACTGAAATATTTCACTCTAGAAATACCAAACAAACAAAACAAAGGCTTTAGGGAAAAATTCATTCCATCCAGAGTGTAGAGAACCCATAGGCAGGAACACTATGTGAGAAGAAAAAAATGAGGTTCAGAATTTCAGCAACAGCAGAGAAGCAGTGACAACAAGAAGGTAAAAGTATCTGAACACCATGTGTTGCTAAATGTGAAGATGAAAAAAAGTTCTTGTTTTTTGTTTTTGTTTTTTAAATATGTGAGACATGAGGGCACATTTAGGCCCTTTTGGAATAGAATTCTATGATGGGGGTGGGGGAATTAGTGAAGGACATAATTAAAGTTCCTAGATTTAAAGAATAATTTTTAAAATGTGAATTGCTAAAGTATTTTTAATGTACACCAATAAAAAAATAAAAACTTGGAAAATAAATCTTAAAAATAACTTGATCAATTAAGGCCTTAGTCCAACTTCCATTACAGTACTTAACTAGAAAAGCTCTAAGGCTTAAATGTGAAGAAACTCCATTTGATCAATGAAAAAGTCTATATTTAATGTATGAGTAGGTTGTACATAGGATTAGAACTAGAATAGGATTAGATTAGAACCAAACGGCAAATCAGATTCCCAGTCTGATTTTTAGACTACAAGAGTTCTAAATTCTAACCCTAACAAATTTTTCTTACTGAATTTTTAAAAATAGGTCTATCTGAAAATAAATATAAGTTAAAAGTAAATTAAAATATTTTTAAAATAGCCCATCTAGAGAAAAAGCAGTGACGCTACAGGAATCACTATCCTTTCATTAGCTTTACTCTGCAACTTGTGCTTTTGGTTGTTTCATTCATTTGAATAATTGACTGTAAGGAAACCCAAGCTGGCCAAATGAGTCATGAATGAGTCACAGCTCAGCTCCTGAAGTAGCCACAAGCCTGACTGTGGCTTACTGCACTAAGCCTGAATTTCAAGTTGGAGAAGAATGCTGGGGCAAAGAAAGCCAAGGACTGCCAAGGATGCCAAAGAAATCATTGGTAGAATAAGGACGTCTTGAGAACAGACTTCCCTGCACTTCCTTTCCAGGTTGGAATTTATGGGCTTCCACGTCGGGGCTTCCACGTCAACCACACCACAAAAGAGTTAAAGCGACATCACAGACTACTCCTTCCCCAGCTGATCTTGTGATTCCATACACTGTCCTTCACTAAAAAGAACAGCTGAGTGTGCTTCCTCTTTGCTGCCTTCTCAAGGCTACCGACCCCATTTCCAAAGACTGTGCACTATGGGAGGACACGTGGTTACTCAGATGGCCATACGTTAGAAACACCTGGGACACAGTCAACACACAACCACCACCTCCACGCACCCTGGGGAGAAAAGCTCCATTGTTCATATCATAATTGTGTTAATAATGCACACCTAAGCCACAAAAATCACAGCATTTGAGGATTTGAAAGACAGATGACAAAATATATATTATTTATCCAAAAGGCACCATTACCACTTAGTGTTACTTAGAGAGGCAGGGATGAAACCAGCACATGACACATTGGTTCCTTCCACGCTAACCGGAGAGCCAATGCCCCGTGTGCAGCTAGTGACTACAGCAGCTATCAACATCAGCACAAAGGTTCCTCAAACCAAACTTCCATCTCTGCCTGCCAAATACCAGTATGTCATTTCCTTTCTGCTGTACTCTATGAAAAGGACCGTGTAATTCTTAAACCTTAATGGGAGAGGATACCAATCGTGCAAGTAAAAAGCATTCAACAAATGTATGTCAAATGCAAAGAGTAGGGAATGCCTACAACTGTTCTTGGCTGTTTACCTCCCAGCCACTATGTTAACACAATGCTGAAGAAATATGTTACCCTACTTACAAACATTATGGCCAAGAGAGCTCTTCAAGGTCATAAAGTTTTCAAAGGCAGATCCAGCAACTTCGTAAAATGTTACAAGACTCTGGATGAGGCTTATCATCCCAATCATTAACGTGATACAATATATTCTTACTTGTACAGGTATAAGTTGGCCTCAATTTAACAAAAAAATTTTTAAGTGTAATCCATTTAAATCTCTAATCTTTGGAATTTAGAATGTATTTTCCCACATAAATAAGGCTAAGGTGATCAAGCTCTTGGGCCAGCAGCCCTCTCAAGCTTTTTTTTTTTTTTTTTTTTTTTTGGAAAAGTGAAATAATTTTGGCTTCACCTTTTCAACATCATAAAATGCCCTCTTATCATACCACAGTCTGACTGCCATATTCTCGGCATGTCTGATGTGGACCTAAGTCTTAACCATTGTGGGAAGCCAGGGAATAGGCATTTGTGGGCTATAACCATCCTGGACCCCTCAATTATGAACAAGTTTGAGGAGGATAAAGAGGTTTGAGGAAGGGATAAGGAGAATGCAAATGAGTCAACAATGATTCTAAAGAAAAGGATTCTTGAACAAGACCAGCTAACCAACTTGAAGAGATGTCTCTCCCCTCTACACTTCAGGCCCAGGGCCCAGAGAACCCCTGCCCGAGGAAGGCGGAGGAGGGAAGGAGCTGCCGGATGGGAACAGAAGGGCCAGAGGATCTCAGGGATCTTGATTCTTGGACACGGGAGCCTAGAAGGACATTAGGGACAGTTGGAAGCAGAGAGTGAATTCCCAGAAGATGGAAATAGCTGTCCCCTGTAGAAGCAGGGGTGTGGTTATGAAAGGGAAGGAACAGGAGAAAGAAGAGGAAGTGGGCATGAAGGGAAGAGCAATTCCTGCACTCTAAGCAGTGAGTTACAGCCTGGGGACGTGCCCAGTCCAGAAATGCTGTTCTTTTCTTCCATGTTTCCTGTTTAGATAAGCCCAGAGCATTTGTGTGCTATAATCTCATAGCACTGAACCCATCATGTGCTCAAATATCATCACATGTCCCATAGGTTTGTAGCTTTGGTGACTTCAAGAGTGCCCAGTGTACTGGGTATTCAGTCAGGACATACAGAACAAGAGAAAAAATGAGAAAGATAGAGGTTTTGTCCCTTGTATAACCGGCGGTTCCTTTAGCATGCTCTCACCAAAACTGCAAGTGAAATTGCTATTTTTAACACTGAGTAGTCAAAATAAATAACCTAATTACCATGTTAATCAGCTCCCTCTCAAAACAAAACAAAAACCACCACCAACAGTGGGAAAGGAAGTATGGATAGTTTGGGAGCCTTGTTTTCCTAGATCAATTATACTCACTATGTTACATCCCATTTACATCTTACACATATTTGGGCACGTTCATTCTTCCTGAAAGGCCCTTCCTCCCCAGACACCAATCACTTCCATTTTTATAATTTCAAAACTTGGCTTAAATGTCCCTGCCACAGTGACACCACATGAATGCCCCTTAGCCTTTTAGCCTCAGTGCTCAAATGTTGAAAACTTGTGGGATCCAATGAGTAATACTCCTTTTCTCCAACTGAATTTAAAACCAAATTAGACTTATATGTCTGAGTCAGACAGAGATTAAAAAAAAAAAAAGTCACCTTTTTATTCTTAAAAAATTTTATTAGGAGAAAGGGCTTAGGCGTGCAGCCAAATGAGTTCACTAATACCACTCCTACAACTGAAAAACACCCCTCAAGGGGGCAGATCCTGCTCCATAACAGACCTTAATGGCAGAGAACAGACCAGAATATGTCTGCTCTGCAGGCAGGTAGCTCTGAAACAGAGGCCCATAGAGGTCTGTCACACAGGCACAACTCCTGATCCCAAAGAGATTACAAATCAGGTAAGTCAGTTGGAGGTAAGTCATTCATCTACTGGAGAAAAGGAAAAGCCAGAGATGTTGCTCAAATGAAAGTCCCTCCTTGTGAAAACATTAATATTCTCCTTAACATCCACTTGAATTTTGTTTTCCTTACTCATTAGACTTCTGGGCTACCAGAGGTGTGCCTGTACCTCAAAGGGGGAAAAAGATCAATCCCTTAGAGGACCCATTGTCATTTGGGTAGTTGCTCAGGATCCCAGGAGTAAAGGGGGAAGGTTCCAAAACAAATCAGAGATAACTATCAAATAAAATAATGCTAAGACCATGCTGAATCCCAAGTTGAAATCTACGCTCTATTCTGATTCCAAACTATGCCCGGCCATGTTGTTCAACATAGGTCACCAAGAGTTCTGAAATGAATTTCATTACAATACTAACAAAACTTAAAAATAAAATGCAACAAACAGCTCACAAATTTAAATATAAACCTTCTAATCGGAGTTTCTCAATCCAAAAATTAACTCTAAAAATTAAATCCCCTTGCAAATTTAAGTCCACAAGTGTTAAATCCCAAAGGAATTAAATTCCAAACTTGAAGTATCTTGCTTATACACATACGAAGCCCAGTCTTAGTCTGAGTTTCCCAGAAAAGCAGGTGGGAAACACAAAGCTTAGCTGGAGATATCTAGTTTGGGAAGTGATCTCAGAGCAGAAGGGAGGGAGCAGGGGGATGGAATTGGGTAAGAAGGGAAGGAAAATGCAAGGATACACTCCTCAGCTGACCATTACTATTGAGACAGATGCTCAAAACCACTCAATGTCCTAAGGAACCCAATGAAGAGTGCCTCTAAGGTGTCCTCTCTGGGTGAAAAGGTGGCATTTACCCCACTATTCCCATCCCCCATTGGTCAAATGCAGTGAATCCCTTGCTGACTCAACACTTTCTAGTTGCACATACATGTCCTTCAAGTTCCATGGACCCCGGTAAGGAGCCCAGAGTAAAAAGGCAGAGGTACAGAGTGTCCCCAAGCAAGGTGCCCTCCAGGTACACCAGCGAAGTTCACGGACGCCTGCACAGAACTGGCCAGTGCAGCCTTGGCTGGAATAAGAGGCTAGGCAGAGAGGATTCTGAAGTAGGACATAAAAGGTATCTGAAGTCCAACAGTGTGAAAGGCTAAATTCATCCTTTCGAATTTTCCATTCTGTCCACTTCCACCTGGAGGAGTTCTTGATGCCTTGTGTGGCAGGGATTTGTTTGTTTTTGAGTAGCTTCAAGCTATCACAGAGAATACAGTCTCTTCAGGGCCTCTGATACTGATTCAATTTTATCTCCTGTCTTTTTGATATGCCCACACTTCTAAAGAGCTACACATCACTGGTCCCACACATGTCAAATTGAAAAGAAAATTCAATCCTCAGGCCTTGGAGCAGCTACCCCAAGAAAAAGTCTCTCTGGAACTTGGCATAATCAAGATACACTGACAGGTTTCCAAAGACACTGGTAGAAACTCCAGGGCATCCAAGAGATGGAGTGTCAACAACAACAAAAAGCACGATCTTCTGCCAGGATGCCCACAATACTATGCCAAGGGGACAACTATCCTTTGGTAGATGAATGGATAAACAAAATGTGGTATATACACAGTGGATTATTACTTGGTCTTAAAAAAGGAAATGCTACAACATGGACTGATTAAGGATATCATGCTAAGTGAAACCAGCCCATCGCAAAAGTACAAACATGGTATGATTCTACTTACATGAGGGACCCAGAATAGTCAAATTCAGAGAGGAAGAAGACAAATGGCAGTTGCTGGGGGGTGGGGAGGGGCTATTGTGTAATGGGTACAGAGAAGTTTCAATAGGGGAAGAAAAAGTTCTGAAGATAGATGGTGGTTATGGTCCCACAACAATGAATATATTCAATGCCACAGAACTGTGCAGTTAAATGCTTAAGTTTGAGGTCACATATATTTTGCTACCAAAACAAACAAACAAAACAAAAAAAGACCTCAGCGAGGGGGCATCTTCCAAGCAGGTTAGTTTTGGCCCTGTTTACTTACACTCTAGAGGGACAATCCCACTAGGCACAGTGTCTTCTCTCTTGAAGAGCAGCACTGAGGTAACCCTGCCTTCTTCCAAGTTCTTTAGTTTGCAGTGATGGCAACCCCAGTCCCCACAAGCCCTAACTAAGGAATCTGTCTTCCTACACCTGCATGTTCAAGACTTCTGATCTTCCAGTTCGTCCCTGAGCCCCCCCACCCCAATTCCTGGCACTCAGGTGCTGACTGTGCACTCTGCCTAGTAGAGTCAGCACCTCCACAAGCTTTCAGAAGCAGGAATTTTTAGTCTTGGGCCATAGCAGGTGTTGCAACTGCCTTTTCTGTGTACTTGTTGAGGGCTGGGAGGACGACCTTCGAAGGAAGGTTATCCTTTCATCTTCACACTTGTTCTATATGAACCAGCAGATTCCAGATCTGTTCCCTACTGTTTCAGAAGCCCAGGTCCCTGGTGGCCTGTGAGGACCTACACCTATACCTCTGCACAGACAACTCCAGATGCAAAATTCCTGCACGTTTTTAGGACCAGTCCTCACTACCTTTTTTTGCCAGAAGTTGGGCTTAACCCCTCACATTTAATTTGTCTCTGCCAATCCAATTTTTTTTTTTTTTTGAGAAAGACTCAGAGGCTCCCCTTCCTTCTCCTCCACCTCAGCGTGATCACAGTTGGGTAGAAATGAACAGTTAGATAGCCCCAGCCAGGACGTTGCTCCCACCAGGCCACACCAAACCTAGCATGCACCTCATCTTTCCCAGGCCTTGCAAGTCTAACTCTGAAGAAGCTGGGCCTGAGCTTTCAGGGCACAGGTGATATCTGCTTGTCCGATGACAGCAACTGGTCACCTTGAAACTCCGCCAGCTCTTCAGTATTTTATGCTGATAACTTGGGGCTTTCCCTCTTAAGTGCAAATTTCCTGTTATTTGTTGGTATTGCTATCCCAGGGCCATCACCACAAGCCCAGTAGGAGAGAAAAACACTTTATACATAGAAAAAGGTGCCACAAGTAAATGCTTGCCAGGCTCCACAATGAAAACAAAGTCCCCTGCATTTCAACCTCTACTGGCCAGAATCTTTAGGCATTCACACGATGCAAATTTCCAGCTGTTCCTACTTCAAACTCTGGCTGAATCTTTAAAGGGGCATTTTGCAATCTCCCAGAATTTTTTGTGAAAAATTTTCAGCTCTTTTGCTGTATTTCAATAAGCCCATTACCCTTTCTAAGTAGTACTAGTAGAGTGAATCTCTTTTCCTTCTTATATCTGTCCATCCTGGCTTAAGATCTCCTTTTCCTTTCATATCTCACATCTCTGAACCTTTCTCTTGGCTTAGATAGTCTTTTCAGTCTCTTCCCTTTCTGATAAGGCCAGTAATTCTCCAAAGCACTCCAGTTCCTCCTTGATTTCCTTAAAAAAAAAAAAAAAATCAAAACAAAACAAAAACACACCTGATCTCTAGCCTTAGTAATCATCTTAATGTTTGGATTTACAATTATTTCATGGACTCATCTGTCTATCTAAAACCAAGAACACAGCATATACTTCTTAACTAAAGAGGTTCCCATTTCTTTTCATTTCTTCATAATAAAATCTGCAACTCTTCTATAGGCGAAATCACAGTTCTAGGATCCAACAGCCTGAACTTAGAGAAATCAACAGATCCAGAGCAAACATAAGTCATGTTTTGGTGTGGAGGGACTTCTGTTTAAGAATTAAAGTAATGCTTCTCTCCCCCGTAGACAGTATTAGCCCATCAGTATTAGTTCTGTCAGCTGCTTGACTTTGAGAAAAGACTCTCTACAGAGAGGGTGCTTTCTTGGTCGCCTGTGGTGGGTCGGTTGATGTGGGCTGTAGGATCGGTGGTCTATAATGATATCAGATAAACTACACAATTACATAAGATTCGTCCCTCCAGGGCCTTCCTTCGGCACGAAATAAAAATTAACTGAATGTGGTAAAGCCAATTTATCACTTCCTACCTTGGCCTCAATCACACAATTTAAAAGAGGAACCTCACACAACAGCCTTCTCGAAACATTGTCACTTTTACAGTACAAAGTCCTGGCCAGCAGCTTTGACTAAAATACATAAAAGCAGCAAATGCTAGTCTACCCCCAAATAACTAAAAAGATCAACATCTTCCTCAGTCTCACCTACAGCACCAATCCAAACAGAACCCACAAAACCCAAAGTTTAAGTGCCTCAGCCCACCCACAAAACCCAGCTAGGATCTGTGCACCCTGCACTTGCTAAGGCCTAAATGCCCATTACAAACATCTGTGCTCAGTTAAGCCACTTGCCTGTGGACTAGACCACCACAAGTTTCCCAGTCTCCGAAGGTCAAAGTAGTAAATGCTCCTCTTTCTACTGAGTGAGGAAGATCTTCAGTGCCTAATCAGAGCTTGGAATACAGTAGGAGTTCAACAACTGTTTGAATAGTTCAGTGAGTGGAAAAATGAACTCGCCTTCTGAATGAACAAAGCAGTTTTGAACTTGCAGAGGCTAGCGATGTAATACAAAATAGACTACCTGTCTGGAAAATGCAAACCAAAAGGAAATGATCAGGCATAATCTAATCTCTTAGGAATGTTCATCTTTATCACTAAGTCCTACTGCAATTTGGGCTAAGATGACTCTCTGCCCAGCCTCCTGGATGGTTCAGGTAAGGTTATTATGAGTCTCGGATGAGGAGAGTTGGCAAAGATGAGAGACTACTTGATGCTAAACTGATTGCTACAATATTTGCCCTCTTCCCTTATGACTTGCCCTCATGAACACGGAAGATTATATAAGGCAAAATCAGGCAAGATCTTAAAAAAAAAAAGTAGGCAATATCTAAATTACAAAAACATATTTAGGTTTTTAAAAAGTCTTTGGAAAACACTTCGATATTTAATTTCACAGAGTAATTTGAAATCAAAGGCTTTGAACAAATTATACCTAAAATTCTTCTTTATTGTATTTATTGCTAATAAGTTATTATATACCTGTTGCTAAAAAGTTACTATTATATTTATTTATACATTCCCAAAGATTTACTGAGCACTGTGTCCTGGGCATTGTGCTTGTCCCCAGGAATTCAGCAGTGAATGAATCGAGGTGGGCTCTGCCATCATGAGGCTTAGGTGGAAGAGGAACATCAATTCCTAAAGCCAGTATTTCTAAGGATGATGAATTGCATAAATGGAGAATTTAAAAACCAAGAAACAGACAAAATAGCAAGCTCCAAGTCTAGAGGAAAAAGATAAGGTGAAAAATTCCAGGAATTTTTGAATTATCCAACATGGCTGCCGCAGAATGAGCAAGAGAGAAGGGGGTTTGAGCTGCAGAGGACAACAAGGTCAGATCTCATAGGGCCTTCTTCACCCTCAGAGATGAGGAAGCATTCTAAGAGTTATAAAAAGGTTCACATGATGTGGGTGGGTATGTATGTTAAGATTACTGAAGATGCAGTTGGGAGAATGCACTGGCATAAAGTAGAATATACACATTAGAAGGCAATGGGTCAAGTGATGGGGGGGACTGTTAAGGGAGCACAGATGGCTTCAAGAAGGACAGAAAGGCTGAGCAGTAAATACTTAGCACCATCTAAGTACTTGACACATATTGTGAAGTGGCTACTTGCATCTGGTTTTACAGATGAAAAAAAAAAAAAAAACAAAAAAACAGACTTAGTGAGGTTAATTTACTCAGTCATCCAGGAAATAAGAATCAAACCTAAATGATACCAAAACTTTAGAAATTTCCTTAGTCAATTAGAAATACTTCTCTGCAAACCATCAGGCAGCATATTATCAAGAGCTGCAAAAGGTTTATAACCTTTCACCTAGGAGATTCACTTTGGAAAATAAAGTTGAAAGCAATAATCCAAAGTTGGGGAATAATGTGTACATGAACACTTACAGTCATGCTACCTATAAAGGAACTGGAAGTAATCCAAATGATTGACTACATAACCAGTAAGCATATCAAGTGGACTACTGATTACTTTCACAGCTGCATACTATTCCATTATCACTTCCTACATGATCCCAAGAAAATTACTGAGTTTTTCTTAAAATTCTTCAACTATAATAATTATGCTCTTGGTGAATCTCTCAAATCTGTAGGGTAACAAGCATTACTAATACTAACCATAATCGTATCTAGTGGAAGGACAGTTATTGTCACTTGCTGATTAAAAGTTTATGATGGGCAAAGCTGAGAGGCAGGAATTTGTCATACGTTATCTCACCTAATCCTCATGACAAGCTACAGTATGGACAGTGTTATTCCCAGGAGGCCACTGAGGGAGCAGAGAGAGAAGTGAAAGAGCCTGCCCTACATCATACAGCTTGTTAGTAGCACATCCAGAACGTTAACTGTAAAGACCAGGTTCTTTTCAGTACACGAGGCCAACCCCGTTAGGAAAGGGAAAATGAAGGTTTACAGAAACTGAGCCAACAGAGGCTCAGAGATCACAAAGCTAATTAGTGATAGAGCCAGAATTTGAATGCGAGTCTACCAATTCCTGGTAGATTGTTTGCTCTTATTATATCACATTTGTCAAATATGAGACCACTAACAGGTAGATAAAACTATGTAAGTTAAATCACTTTTAAACTCATAATATTGTAAGGCCTTTAAATTAGCCTAAATAAAACAATGGCAGACAGAATACAACAGAAGAGAAAAACTTACCCAAGAACAACAGAATGTTGTTATTCCTAAAGGACTGTGGGAAAAGCCCTATATCATGGAAAGATTAAAGGAGGTGGCAGAAGGGAAGGGTCGCAAATTATGACTAAGTGCCTACCGTGCCCCCAGGGCTATGCAAGACATTTTGCCTATCTGAGCTCATTTGCTCTCCACAACACTGTGCAGGAAGAATTATCCCTATTTCACAAGTAAGGAAAGGAAGCTGCTGAGAGATAAAGGGATTTGCCCACAGCTGCTCATCTAGTGGGATGGGATTTGAACTCAGGCCTGTCTGATGCTAAAAATCCACGTTCTTTAAATATATCATGCTGCCTGCTGTTACAAGGAAACAGACGGAGTATGAATTATATTGTTTTTGCAGCCTGTAATTAAGATAAGGGACATAAAATCTGGCATTCTCATTCAACCCATTTTAAAGTTGGTGTTAGGAATTCACTCAATAGTCATTCATTCATTCATTCACAGGAGCTCTCGCTCTATGCCAGGTACAAGGGTAAAAAAAAAAAAAGCTGAAGAACAAATGGTCCACAATTTTATGGAACACATGATTTTCAGAGAAATAACATGTTTTGATGTTACCATAAATATTCATTCTTGGGAATTTGAAACACTGTTATCTGACTTTAAACAGCAAAACCTCAGCCAGCTCAGGAACATAGTAATTCTGGGTAGCTAAGTTTCTGGATGTTGGAGGTTTACTCCTTTAAGCAACAGATCTCTCATTTCACAATTGTTTTTTATAATTGACCCTCGAATAATACAGGTTTGAATATGGGTCCACTTGTATGCAGATTTTTTAAATATATAGATGTACAGGACTTTATCTTCCTTATGATTTTCTTACAACTCTTTCCTCTAGCTTACTTTAAGAATACAGTAGAATGCATATACAAAATGTGCTAATCAACTGTTATTAGTAGGGTTTCTGATTAACAGGCTATTAGTTAAATTTGGGGGACGTCCCAAGTTATGCATAGATTTTCAACTGCACCAGGCATCAGTAGCCCTAAAGCCCCATGTTGTTCAGGAGTCAACTCTAATTTTTTCAATGCTCTGTCAATTTTTCCAGGACTTTCTGAGCTCCAAAATCTGTCACTTTGCATCCCTATTCCCAAAGGTTCCCCTCTATTAGTGGATCCAAGAGATGGATGGAGGGAGATAGAGAGGAAAGGAGAAAGAGCTGAAGGCAAGAGAATGAGGCCTTTGTAATAAGTACTCCACAGGACAAATTCTGAACTCAATCATTTTCCAATCTTACCCAAATATTTTGTTTTTGTTTTTAAGGATGAATAGGATTTAAAATTCTCTTGAGGACCTGGGTCTTAAGTATTCTGTTAGAAGTAATGCACTATTACTCAGGAAACCAAGTAACCTTGGGCAAATCACTGCATAATCAGAGGGCTCAGACTGCCCATTTTTA
Organism: Lontra canadensis; assembly: GCF_010015895.1. Classification (NCBI taxonomy): domain Eukaryota; kingdom Metazoa; phylum Chordata; class Mammalia; order Carnivora; family Mustelidae; genus Lontra; species Lontra canadensis. Next base: position 19,529,172 of record NW_022631027.1, read on the forward strand.
AAACCAAGGAGCTGAACTAAAATCACCTCTCAGGACTCTTCCAGCTCCATAACAGTGTAACTCTTTGAACAACATAATCAGATGCTATACTGGTCCAAACAGGACCATCCTTCCCCAGAGCCCAGTACACTATGTTGATCAGTTTGGCAGCATTTCTCCACAGTCCAAGATTAATACGGTTTTTGAGTCCATGATTTATAGGGTGTCTTTTGTTTTTGTTTTTGTTTTACTACTGTCAATTTAGCTTTCAGCGGTCCCTCTTCCTCATTTTAACGTGCAACATGTAATCTCCCTGGATTTAAAAAACAGGCTTAGGAAAAGGAATGGCACATTCACTGAGTACCTACTAAGGGCTAAATACCTTATTGCAGTTAATTTCATCCTTACAACATTGCGAACAGATATTTTATAAATGTGAAAACAGGAAGACTGCCTGCGGTGCCCAAGATTACAAGTGGCATAGCTAGGATCCAAAGCCAGGTTGATGTATTCAAGGCCCAGGTGCTTTCAACTATACAATGTTGCCTCATGAGTTCAGGAGAAGAGTGTGTAAATGGAAAGTCCTTAGGTTTTAAGTCAGAATCTAGGAACTCTCTAATGGTTAGTGTAAATGAACTTAAGCTTATTGCATTGAAAGAGAATATAAGAAATCTATTTAATCTCTTCCTTAGAGAGATGAGGGTATTATTTTACTATTATTAAATGCATTTCTTCATTTAGCTTATCTTACATAAAACATAACAAGGTAACTGCCAAATGGGCAAATAGCTTAGGGCTAGCTAGGTGAGAAATTTATATGCATCATTGAAACTGGTGAACCATTTACTAAACAAGGAAAGAAAAAAATTAGATCTTTTACCAAATTCTCATTACTCTTATCTTCACTAAGGTCATTAAATGGAACTATATATTCAGAAAGATTGAGAATTCAATAAGGATTTAACTGTCAGAGCCAAATACTCCCAAGAGTCCAGCTTCACATTTTAGAATTTCCAGGAATGAAACTGATCTTAACAGCAATTATGACACATTCTCTCCTTAAATGGGGTCTCTGGAAGCACCCAGATCTTTCATGTTAGTGCTCATCCTGAACTCCAGAGATTTCCTGCTTCCTCCTCACTGAGGATAAATTGCTATATTCTACTGAATCCCCAAGTACAGTTTATGGGAAAACACAAGGTTCTATTTTCAAGTACTGTCCTCATAAATCTCAACTCAAGCGTTTCTTGTGTGGCTGACTGTGGCCTAAGCTTACTAACTTCCTTTAGCCAACAAATGCTTTTTCATGTCTGAAGGTCAAATGCCAGGGAATTTAATAATTTTCTGCCAAATCTACATTTTGGAGTATCAGTGTGACAGAATTATCCTTTCTCTGTCAGGCACTGCATACATAATTAAGGAAAAGCTGTCTTAACTGAGTGGTAATATTACCCCCCCCCCCATAAAAAGCTTGCAAAAAAAACAGATGCCATAAGCTGGCTCTAGGCAGCCTGCTGCCACTGGGAACTGAAAAAGGTGACTTGAGTTTCTGGTTCGTCAGTGGATGTTCACTCAAGCACACCACTGGCCTCTGGAGACCTTAAACCAAAAAGAGCACCTCTTGGGTGTGGGGTCCAATTTCCCAGAATCAAAGTTTTCATAACACCTGGTCCTCTCCGGGCTTCTAATTTATTAAACATTCTCTTCAAGACCCAAAACTCTCCCCTAAGAAGGCAGCAAAAATGTGTGCATAAATGTAACTTGTGAAGTTTGGGACAGCTGCTACTCCTAGTAACAGTCACAGTGGTCACCACCATGGGGGGTGGATGGGACAGACCGAAGACAAGACTCAGGAGGACTGGGTGGTAATGATAAAAACCAACTGAACCCGCAGGGACTGAGGGAGAGTTGGGAATTCTGTGTCTGGGATTTAGAGATCTGGAGTCTGACTAGGGGAATAAGGAGCCAAGAGGGTGATAGGAGGTGCAGCAAAGGGGCAATGATGAGCAGCATGGCCAGCTGTGGTGAAGCTGGGCAGTACTGACGAGCTGCTGAGTGAGCTTCTCTGACAACCCTATTTGGCTTGGAAGCAAAAGCAGGAAAGCCTGTGACGGCACTGAAGGGCAGGGTGACCACCCCATCTGAGGGCACAGAAGGTGAAGGGAACTGGGGATGAATGTGGAAAGTTTGACCGCCTATTCGAGCAGGACTTAGGAGGACAAAGCCAAAAACAAATGGACCAACAAAGAGAGATATCAGTCAACAAAGAGGACAAGGAGAATAAAGAATGGTTAAGGTAGGTATGAGGGACTGAGAAGTGACAAGTCAGGAGGTTAGAGGCAGAAAGAGAGCAGGCTTTTGCACACAGCTGTAGATGCCTGTGATGTAGTCTGAATCTCTCTATATGGTCTCTGCTCCCTCAGCATTTAAGATATTCAAGAGACTAGGGGTACCTGAGTGGCTCAGTGGGTTAAGCCTCTGCCTTCGGCTCAGGTCATGATCTCAGGGTCCTGGGATCAAGCCCCGCATCGGGCTCTCTGCTCAGCAGGGAGCCTGCTTCCCCCTCTCTGCCTGCCTCTAGCTACTTGTGGTCTCTCTATCAAATAAGTAAAATCTTTAAAAAAAAAAAAAAAAGGATATTCAAGAGACTAGACCATCATCTGATATTACAGGCTATGCACCAAAGTCCTATAATTTAACATCTTCACACCAAATGCAAACGGTGCAGCCATATCCCAGTATTAATGTCATGGAGGATATTTCATCACCCCTCAAGAGTAACTGTCCCGCTGGAGACATCGCTGAGGTTTGAATGTCCCTGCACATTCTTCATCTCACACACACTCTCCCCGCCCAGTTTCTTTCTCAAGCCTTCTTCCTCTCCTGTAACCACTCATGTCTCTGTCCTCTTCCTGGTCTCATCTCACTCACCCAGCTGCGTGCACTTTTGCACCTGCTCTGTAGCATCCAATGACTTACTTCCTTTCTGCATTCTTGCAAAAACCTGACTCTGAGGTCAGAACTGCTTTCTCCCCGCCCCACAAAAGCACAAAGTTCCATATAATTTATCTTGAGGACTCTAGTACCCTACACACAGGAGATTCTAGACAAATGTCTGGGGGAGGACAGAAATGCCTTGAGCCTGGCACACAAATTCACATGTCACACCGTGCACATCAGCAAAATTATCAATGCATCCAAAAATGTACTACCCCCTACCGAGCATTTGCCATGCTCATTCACTAATTCCGGTCTCCCTCCCCCACTCCCACCCTGGTTTTATAAAGCCATTTCTGAAGTAAAATCCATGATGTATAGACTAAAAGCCACACTGGATCAGGGACTGAGCTTTATTTACCTTTGAATCCTCAGTATCTACTATAAAATCTAATATTTAGTAGCCAAATTGATGGCTTAATCAACATTCATATGCACAAATTCCCATAAAAACAGAACCAAACAGAAAGCAGAAGAGCTAGGAAATTACCAAAAAGCAGATAATCCATGAATTAACTCAGACTCTTAAATAAGTGAAAACTGGTTTCATGAGTTCAGACGTTTCTCTTTGAAATACAGTAAACTTCAGTGCAAGGTAATACAATGTCACTGTGCACTTGCAGGGCAAGCCTGGTTTCCCGAACATGTTCCCAGGCATTTCCTCACACAATGCACCATCTAAGCACTCAGCTTGATAGCAGGAATGATAAACTTCACAGCATTTGGAATTAGGACAACTGGACTCAAGACCTGTCTTCACCACTTCCTGTCTGTGTGACCTTGAGCAAAGTCCTTTAGCCAGTGTACACCTCTATTTCCTTCTCTGTAGAAGAGTGATAAGCTCTTGTTCTTCCTGGCTCTTAGACTCATAAGGCTCAAGGATGTGGGAGATGAGGAAGGAAATTAAATCTTGCTGAGTACCTACTATGCCCCAAGCATTTTACAGAAATTATTTAATTCTCACCACAATCCTGCAAAGTAGGTTTTAGAACTTCTTGCCTATGAGGAAATGGAGACTCAACAAGTAAAATGATTTTCCCAAAGCCATCAGGTCCCATGCCAGAGCTGGGATTCAAACATTTCCCTCTTGCCCCAAACCTCTCTTCATGAAACCATAATGCCTTCTTAATGAGGTCTAAATATGCATAAAAAATGTTAGCTGCTATTCAGCATATTATTGATATGTCAGTATTTGCTATTATTGCTGTAAGTATGGAAGGCAGAGACAAAGAAGCAGCTACTTGGTAAGGCCGCATGTCAGAGAGAGCTGTGCCCCTCAGGTCCTCTGACTCCTGGCCTGAAGCCTTTTCATTAAACCATATTGCCCCATGCTCCTAAGAAAAGACTCCTGACATTAGTGGGCACAGAGGCAAGATGCTTATTTATTCAAGCCAGCTGTTACCGATCTATTTTAAGACAAGTACTTTGAAAATCATGGAAGGTAAGTATCAAGTGTTTCATTGACTATTCCATATTAATTGACCCTTTAGAGAACTCCCATGTGAGCAGCATATCCTGCTGGCTTCCTGTTAAGCAAGCAACTCAAAGGCTGACTACAATTCTTGCAACACAGATTTTGAAAGCACATGCAGATAGCAGCACAAAATTCTGAAATTTTCTATGAAAATCCAAAGTATCTACTTCTTTGGTCTCCATGGTTCTGTCCACTAAATGCTTAAGATTGGGGAAAGGTAAAACGCAAACTTGTGAATGGCCTTCACACAATGCAGGATCTATGTTAATGGGACGGGGGGTATAATATTCTATAAACAACATTGTAAATAATAGGTGTCCATGCATTTAGAAGAAGAATAGCTCTAATACAGAAAAAAAGGGGGAATAAAAAACAACCATTTGAAAGTCTGCTATTTACAACAATGATGTTCCTGCTGCCCAGAGAAATGTAGGCACTCCTGACCCCACTCAGGAGTACAGCATAAAAACCACGTGCTCAGGACCAGGGGTTACCAGGAACAGTATTAGAAGGCCAAAAAGGGGTGCGCCTGGGTGGCTCAGTGGGTTAAGCCTCTGCCTTCAGCTCAGGTCATGATCTCAGGGTCCTGGGATAGAGCCCTGCATCAGCTGGCTCGCTGTTCAGCAGGGAGTCTGCCTCTGCCCCCCCCACCCTACCTGCCTCTCTGCCTACTTGTGATCTCGCTGTCAAATAAATAAATAAAATCTTAAAAAAAAAATGCCAAAAAGGACCAGCTACAATCATCCTCCTGCCCTCTCATTAACTTTCCTCAGTTTTTCTACCCGATTTTATTTCTTTTCCCCATCACAAACCTGTCAGAGGTCGATCTCCCATTTTACACTGCATGATAAAGGTGTACAAAATCATCCTGTTGCTACATTCAGTACCCTGAAACCAGAATTACTCAGTACCTAGTATGGAGGTGCTGTTATTGATAACCACAGAGCCAATCTGAGAACATTCCTCTAAAGCAAAGGCTATAAGAGAACCAAACAGCAGGGGAAAAAGAAACTATCATTCACATGCAGATGTGCCAAAAGCCTTGATGAAGGAACTCAGCATCCTGCCTCCACCCTGCCTGGCTTGTTAGTACAAATCCTAAACTCCTCTCAGCCTTGGAAAGTAGCTCTCACATGGGGGTAACTAACAGCGATGGTTTCATGGTGGTGTGACAAGGAGAATTCATGGGAAGTGTTAACATGCCTTGTAGGTTTCTACAGTAGTAGCAGTCATAAGCACAGTAAAAGTCATTAACATTTGAGTATTTGTTACATGCCAAGTGCAGAGCTAATTCATTCATTCAGTCCTCACAGCCACCCTAAAGAGTAGGTTCTTTTATTATGCCTATTTATTTTTTTAAGATTTTATTTATTTATTTGAGAGAGAGAGAGCACGAGCAGGTAGAGGGAGAGGGAGAAGTAGGCTCCTCACCAAGCAGAGAGCCTGACGTGGGGCTCAATGCCAGGACCTTGGGATCATGACCTGAGATGAAGGCAGCTGCTTAACCGACGGAGCCACCCAGGCGTCCCACACCTATGTTAGGTAGGAGGAAGAACAACAAACGGTTCTAGACACTTTCTGATGGTCAGTCAGGTGGTCACATGGTAAAGTAATACCTATTTGTAACGCCTTCCAATGAGCAGATGTTTGACTTTTAATAACGTAGTGCAAAGTACATCTTATTGAAAGTTATAGGTATGTTTGAAAAGGTAAGCAAAGTCATCACTTCCCATCCATCCATGAATTCAGTTTATGGCTATTTATGTGTATCATGTAGAAGTCTTGGTGTCAATTTTTAGAGATGTACATAAATGAGCAAGCCCATGGCAGCCTCCAGCAGGTCACAGACTGGAAGGTACACAAAGTATTGCAAGACGGTGAGAAGACTGTCATGCTCTGCCTGTGTATGTTACACAGTGTGGCACAAAGCTGTAAATGATCAGCAAGGGGGACTCCTGAACTGACTCTTCAGTCACACAAATAAGGACATTTCAAGCAGAGAAGTGGGCACATGCAATAACACAGGACATTGAACAGCACAGCTCATTTGAGAAGCCACAAAAAGTTCAGGAGCACAGAGAAGAAAGTGTTGAGAGGTACGCAGACACCTCTAGCTGACTAGACAACAGGGCCTTGCATGCTTTTACTAAGGAACCTGGATTTTAACCCATTGTCCATAAGGAACCACTGAACAGTTATAAGGAGGCTGACTGACCATCAGTCAGGTAAACCCTAGAAATCCTCAGTCACTCTCCATCACACCCAATGTTCAAACAAGCCTCTGTGTCTCTACCTTGAAAATAGATCCTGACTCAAATGAGGGAATGAACAGCATTTGTGCATTCAAATGGTAAGATCCAGAAGAGAACAGATGATGCAGGAAAGCACAGGGATAGAGCGACAAAGGAACTGGCCTTCACTAGGAGCACTGATAATCCGCCCATAGAACAGGAGAGAAAGCATCATCTATGGGCACACATGAAAAAAAGGGGAGACTGAGGAAGCTCTCCTGATTGCCTGTTTTCTCAGTAGACTAGGAAGCAAGGTCGCCAGAAAAGAAGGAAAAATGGAGACAAAGATGGAGATTCAACAAGAAAAAGTACCAGAAGGGGGGAGGATGGGCAAAATGGATGAAGGGCAGTGGGAGATACAGGCTTGCACTTATGAAATGAGAAAGTCACAGGGATGAAAGGTAGAGCATAGGGATTATAATCAATGGTATTGTAATAATGTTGTATAGTGACACATCATAGCTACACTTGTGCTGAGTATAGCATAATGCATAGACTTGAATTTCTAGGTTATACACCTAAACTAATGTAACATTGTGTGTCAAGAAAATGTCCAAGTAGTCATCTAGGAGAGTCAGAAAGTGAATGGTCAAAAGAAAAAGAATGAATGGTCTAGGGCAGTTCTCAGACTTTTTGGTCTCGGGATCTTGTTACACTCTTAAACTAATGAAAAAAAAATAATTACTGAGAACCCCCAGCAGCTTCTGTTTACAGGGGTTATATCTATCAACATTTAACATAATAGTCTCAACTGAGAAATCTTTATAGTATCTACAAGCACATAATTCATGGTCCATCCCAGCAATGACATCAGCAGTGTCATGCAGCCACTTTACACTTGTGAGAAAATTAAAGAAAAGGCAAATAATGTATTATTAAAAAAAAAAAAAGACTGTTGACTTTATGGAACTCCTAAAGGTTTCTATCTCTGAACCCCTACCAGGAGTCTCCAGACCCTACTTTGAGAACACCTGGTCTAGAGAAACGGAATCAGATGGCTGGGTAGCCTAGAGTGCCCCACTGAGGTTAGGGACCATGAATTTAAAGGGACAACAGTCTGAGTGTCCTAGGTTTTCCTCCGTCAGATCCAGGAGCCACGTTGCAGGCAGGAGTAAGTGGAGAGTTGGATTTAACCTGGGTTGCACTTTACTCAAATGAGTATCACAAATCAAGCTGGAATTATCATGACTGCAGTATTTAAGCTAAGGAGGAAGGAAATGAAGACATGAGAAGACACAGGAAAGAAAAATAGGAACAAAGACAATGAAGGAGGCAATTCAAATTTCTATGGAATGTTTAAAGAGAAACCAGCAAAGGAAACAAGGGGATAGTAAAAGCAATGACCTTTTCTTTCTAGACCGCTCCCTATGTGATATCATCAGGGCTCATGATTTTAAATACCACCTATACCTTGATGACTCCAAAAATTCACATCTATATACCGAACTTCTCCACTGTCTGCTCAGCATCTCCACCTAGATGTCCACAGGGCTTTCCAAACATAATTGGCTCCAGATCTCCCTGCCCTCTTCAGACATCCACCAAAAGCTATCTTGTTCTAGTATTCTCCCTCTCAGTAAGGGTAATTCCATCTTTCCAATTTCTCAGGCCAAAATTTTGGAGTTATTCCTGGCTCCCCTCTCCTTCTCATATACCTAAATTGGCTCCATCAAGAAACTCCTGCTGACTCTCCCTTCAAAACATATGCAGAACTGAACTATTTCTTACCATCTGCCCTGTTATTGCTCTCACCAGAGCTGCCATCATCTCTTGCTGCAGTGACTGTATTAGCCTGTTTCCATTCTTGCTGTTCTATAGTTTATTCTCAGCACATAGCCAGAGTGACCCTGTTGAAAAGGTAAGTTCTACTTACTTAGAATGGAAAGCCAAAGTCCTTACAAGGACACATTAGTCTTAATTACAAGGACACATTAGTCTTAAAACTCTGGCTCCCATTTTCTGACTTCATCATGACCACTCTTTCCTATACTCACTCTCCTCCAGCCACAATGGCCTGTTATTCCTCCAATATATCCATCATTTAATCAACCTCAGAACCTTTGCACTTAGTATACCTTCTGCCAACAGTAATCTTTCAAACATCCATACTCCTGCATTCCCTTACTCTTCAGGTCCCTCCCTGATCAACTGTCACCTCTTCAGAGAAGCCCTTCTTGCCTATCTTCTATGAAATTGAATCACATTTTGCTCTAGTCCCTTACTGGGTTTTTATAGGACATATTATACAGTCATTTCTTTATTATCCATCTCCCCCACTAAAATATAAATCCTTTTAGGGCAGGAAATTTGTTGCCTTTGTTTATTGCCCTAAGCCATATCTACAAAAGTGCCTGGCACATAGAACCAGATATTTGTTGAAAGAACTCTGAATGCCTGAATAATTCATTTTAAGAAAATTCAAAGTTCCCCGATACCATACACAGTAGTCAGTAAATTCAAATGTATTACTCTCATCATAGGACATAAAGAAAAATTTTCCATCACAAAATAGTAAGATTAAGATAATCTCATTGATAGATCTATGATTGGTTATAGGCATTCACAGAGACCTTCTTAGCCACTAAAAAGGACATCAAGGCTACAGTCCATGCCCTTTCACAATGTACCCCTGATACAACTATCACAGATAGGCTCTTCTCCTCCCAGAACTGTTCATGCGCTTTATATCCTAGCTAGAACACCTGTTTGGATGAAAAATAAATCCAAATGCCAGATATCTTGGACTTTTATTAATCACCTAGATTTTATTTATTCTTCATAAAAGAAATGTGTTAAATGGGTGACTAAATACTGATTTGTGTCTACTCCTTTAATTCATTTTAAACAAATTCTAAATCAAGGTTTTAAAAAAGTACCTTTTAAAAGATTTATTTGAGAGAGAACATAACGGGGATAGCAGTGTGGAAGGGCAGAGGCAGAGGGAGAAGCAGACTCCCTGCTGATCAGGGAGCCCCAACTTGGGGCTCAATCCCAGGATGCTAGAATCATGACCTGAGCCAAAGGCAGACAGAGGCTTAACTGACTGAGCCACCCAGGTGCCCCATAAAAAAAAGTACTTACTTCTGAACTGAACAAGATCCTCCTTTTACCAACATAGCAAGACCAAAAAGAGGCAGATAAGCACAGCCGGTAAGAATATGAGACTGGGATCCCATTTATAATTCTATTTTGAAGGATAATTAACTTAAAACCTCAAGATTCAAACCTATAATTGAGTAATTATTCGCTGTGTTTTTGGGGCTTTTTTTTTTTTTAATCCAAACTAGGTAGAAGGCAAATAGTAAGAGAATGGAAGAAATCATACTCAGAAAAATACTCTTAATATAAGAGGCTACTCATTTTATAGACTCTTACCGGATAATTAAAAACCACCAATATGCAAAACATCAACAAACTAAAATTTCCTTTGTCCATGTTTGTTCATCAGTCTCAAATGCCACAAGACTCTGAAGCGAAAACTTCTAGTTATTTCCTGGCCTAGAAAATCATGTGCTATAAGGAAATTCAAATTAATATCTTCTATAAAACCTAGATCGGCGGGACAGAATGACTCTTAGATACCAGAAACAGCAAAAGCCACAAGTATTAATAATGACATCTAAATTCAGAGGAATGAAGTCTGCTGGGATGCCTGTCAGGATTTCACTAGGTTACTAGGTTATTCACTATACAATAGGAATGTTGCTGATGGGGTAGGAGTCTTATAACCAGAAGCAGCTAAGAAGATGGAAGCCAGTCAATGCAGAAACAGAGATGTCAGCCCAAAGGGGTTTATACACCTTGTAATTGTTCTAAAATTTTGATTGCAACCTATTACTCTTAGAATGACAGCAGGAGGTGACACTTGGGTAGCTCAGTGGGTTAAAGCCTCTGCCTTTGGCTCAGGTCATGATCCCAGGGTCTTGGGATCAAGCCCCACATCGAGCTTTCTGCTCAGCAGGGAGCCTGCTTCCCTTCCTCTCTCTCTGCCTGCCTCTCTGCCTCCTTGTGATCTCTGTCAAATAAATAAAAAAAAAATCTTAAAAAAAAAAAAGAATGACAGCAGGAAAAAAACAATGTTTTAATTTTACTAATAATGAACACCTATTAAGTGCTGGGCACTATAAGCATGTTAAATAGGTCACCCTGTTTAATGAAACCATTAATAAATGTCATTTAAGGATTTAACGACAATCTGAATAATGCAAACTCATCTGTCCAGCACTCAGCTGTTCAGCAACCTCCTCTCTCTGCAATGTGGTCAGGAACCAAGAAAGCAAGGACAGCCATTGTCGTATTCAGGTACTAGCCTTCAAGGGTTCACTTTTACGAAAAGCCCTCACCCACAGGACATTACAGATAAAATTGCATTGAATTTGGAACCAGAAAGCTCAGGACTGGACAGGCTTAAAAATCCAAAAGCAAAATAGCCTAAGGAAAGTCATTCAGCTGTTTACCTCATTATAACCTGATGACTTATCTGATAGCACAGTGTAATAATTCCTTTAGGGCAAAGATCCTAATGTGTTCATTGTGGTACGCCCCATAGGGAATCAAGTTCTTGGAGCATCATATGTGCTCAATTTTCATTAATGATGCTCCTCGGGTATCAAAAAGATTACATTGACTATATTCAACAAAGAGCAAAAACACGTTTGAAAAGATTTTCATCCACTGTTAACATTCAAATAAAGGTTAGAAGATTAAAAGAGGGAGATCCTCAGCTGTCCAGAGAAATGGATTATTGAGAATTTATTGAACAGTCTCCAAGGGTTCCAGGAAACTGAAGTTTCAGAAGTGCACACAATACTGTGTTCCCTGCTGGTGGGCCAAAGCATCCTGACTCATACCACCTTCTGAGACTATGAGCCAGGTGGAAAACAGTGATCTGTAAACTCAAGCAACTGCAGCTCCCTATAGAACTTTGCTCAGAACAGCAGCTTCCAGCTTCCTAGAAATGTCTGTTAATCCCCTTAACAGCAGACACCTGGCTAGCTCAGTCAGTTAAGCCTCTGCCCACTCAGGTTCATGATCCCAGGTCCTAGAATCAAGTCCCACACCCACTGGCTCCCTGCTCAGTGGGGAGTCTGCTTCTCCCTCTCCTCTGCCCCTCCACCTGCTTGTGCTGTTTCTCGGTCTCTCTCAAATTAAAACAAAACAAAACAAAACCTTAATAGGATATCCAGAATTGAGACAACTCTGAAGAGGTCCACAAATCAGGCAATCAACACCCAGGATTATGGGAAAGTAGGAAATAATTTATCTCACTTCTAAAATCCTATTGTTGGGGCGCCTGGGTGGCTCAGTGGGTTAAAGCCTCTGTCTTCCGCTCGGTTCATGGTCCCAGGGTCCTAGTATTGAGCCCCGTGTCCGGCTCTCTGCTCGGCAGGGATCCTGCTTCCTCCTCTCTCTTTCTGCCTGCCTCTCTGCCTACTTGTGATATCTGTATGTCAAATAAATAAATAAAATCTTTAAAAAAATCCTATCGTTCTCACCACTTACAATCACGTTCTGTTTGGGGGACTGCTAACCAGCCGACCAAAGGCAGATAGGATAGGAGGTAATAGATACAGAATTTTGGGTGCAGAGGGACCCTGGTGAAACACTGACATGAAGAAGAGATGAATGTGTGTGCTCTAACTTTAAATACGTAATTATTCAATTTCATGAAGTCCGTTTCATTGTAAAATGCACTGCTGTGGCTGCCGAGTAGCTGAGGCACTATCATTCAGGCTTAATGATTAAAATTAACTCTTAAAAGAGAAGACTCCTCTCTTTTAAGCTGAAAATGATTTTTCATATTACAAAGAAAATAGAGGTGAATGGTGTTTACGATCTTTCTGCGTGGAAACTTTCTAACAGGACCACGAAACTGCTACTCTGAGCTGTGACTTTTGAGTTGACTGTAGGATGCACACACACACACCCCCAGAGTTGTTGTTGCTGTTGTTAACCCCTGTAGGAGGCACGTCCAGGCAAGGCTGGAGGAGCCAAGCATGCACTCCACCACCTGAGCAAGCCCTGAATGAAGGAAAGCATAATCTCTAGCAAAACTTGTTTCCTGTCGCTGCTAAGAGGTTGGACTCGCTCCTTCTCACATGGCTTAAGAGCTGTAAACACAGCCTAGCTCGCCAGCTGGCCCCAAGCTCAGGGGGCTTTCGGGGACAACCACTGCATGGTGCTCCCTTTTCCTCCCTTTGACCGGTGTCATTCCTGTACAGATAACGGTACCGGAACGTCCTCCACTTCCTAGAGGCATTTATGTTATGGTTCCTCTTTCAAGAAAACATGGGGATGAAACGCAAAGTAGAACAGACTAAAAGCAGAATGACCGCAGCATCTCGGTTTATCCCTCACCATTGTTACTGTAAAAGAGCTGGATCAAATTCCTTTTGTTGCCCTACACACGCACAAACGCACGAAAGTAGGTGAAGGCAGGGCACCCTAAGACAGTTTCGTTTTGTTTTTTTCTCCTCCTCACAGAAAGTCTTTATGAAATCCTCATATCATCTCCGGACGCAGGACTTCAGCATTCTGCTAAAGACCTAAACCATTTCAAGCCAAGGTACGAAAAGCCGAAGCGATCCCCAAAGCAGAAGGCTGGGAGGCAGGGCAAGCTGAGCGCACCTAGATGTTTGCATTTACACAAAGAAATTATCCGGAAGATTAATGGGAGATGCCGGCTGGAGGCGGAGGCGCCCGCGCCGGCTCCCTTACCTGAGACATCTGCGGCCTCAGGTTGATCTCCTTCAGGTTGATGGAGTGCGCCCGGAGATTGTTGAGCAGCTGGCAGAGCAGGACTCCATCGCGGAGGGTCTGCGCCAGGTCGAACACCTGCGCCGAGTCCCAGGTCACACGGTGGTTGGCGGGCAGCACCTTGCAGTGGATGAGCCACTGCGCGCACTGCTTCCACGGCTCCATGCCCGACGGCTCCGGGACACGGCCCGGCCGGGGCAGGCGGCAAGGATGCGGCCGCCGCCGCGGTTTCTCCACGCCCCGCCGACGCCAGCCGTGGCCGGCCCCTGCCCTGCAGGGGTGCGGGGGAGCGGGCGCCGCGGCCGGCTGGTCCGGGGCTCCGCGCGGGGCTCGGGTGCGGTGCCGGCCCGGCTCCTCCTCCGCCCGGCCGCCGCTGCAGCGAGTCCCTCGCGCTCTCGGTGCGCCCCGGCCGGCTCCGCGGCGGCGGCGGCGCACAGGCTTCCGACTCGCGAGCCCGGCGCCCGGCGACTGAGCATGCCCAGCGCGCCGGCCGGTCTCGCAGCCGTCTGCGAGTCCCCAGAGGCGCGGTGGGAGAGCGCCGCCGCGCCGGCCTGGGGTCGGTGCCCGGGGCGGGGGAGCCTAACGCCCCCGCCCACCGCGCCCGTGGGTTTGCGTAGCTTACACCCCTACCCCCACCCCCGCGGCGTCTGGGGATTTCCCCTGGGGTAGGCTTCCCGGTTCGGGGAAAGTGGGGCTGAACACTGTAATACACAGGGGTTCCTACTGGGACACCCTCCCAGTGGCGACTGCAATTTTTTAAAGGGTCCGAGGGGAGCGAAAGCTTAATCTGGGCACGAGGACTCCCCTGAGAAAAGAGAAAAGGACCCAGAGCATCTTGAGAACGCCGTGCTGGAAGTTTTAGAGATCGTCACCACTCTCTGCTTCCCATTCTAACCCCTAAATTATCTTCTTGCAGGTAATTCCTGTGTCTCCAAGTTAGTTGCTGGTAAGGAGGTTTTTGGCACCTTAAAAGTGTGTGTGGAGACGCCTGCAGAAACCTGCACCTAACCCCGAGCCTATTTCGACGCCAGGTGTTTTTCACTTAGAGACGGCTTAGCTCTCAGACCGGTGACTTGCTCATCCCTGCAGCCCTGGCGATTTCCTGACGCACAGAAAGCTGCGGGGCACAAATAGGCCAGTGAGACGCCCATGGAGTGCAAGCCGCCAACTGCGCATGCGCTGGTGATCCGGGACCAGGTTGGAGAATAATTAGCATAGGTCCTCAGCTGTGCCTTTCGGGCCAAGCTCTGGGACCCTTAGCAAAGTTGGAACATATCCCCAGAACTCAGAGCTGACTGAAGCAGTGCATTCACATTTCTTACATCCTTTGGGGACTCCTAACTGGGCCGCTTTTACTCCCACTGCCCCTCAGAACCAAAAACAATGTTTAAACTCTTCATGGCCAGATGCTACCACATTGAACTCTTACTGTTCTGTATAAATGTGGTCGTGGCTCGTCCTTTCCAGATGTATCCTTTTAAGTTTTGAAACGAAGAAGTGAGATTTTAGGGGTTCTTTTTATTACACTTCCGTAGCTCAAATTTTCTATTATGAACCATATTAATTTTGTAAGAAAATGAAAAAAAAATTTTAAAGTATATCTGATCTATTAAGGACAGAGACTGTGCCCTTTTCCATTAGTCTGTGAAAATCGTAGCACACTGTGTACACTGAGCGTTAAAACAATAAATCAGCCGAAGGATTTCCTTTCCTTCCATGCATCCTTCCCCAGCAATTTCCCCTTGTGTTCAATCCAGATTACATCAATGGCACCATGTTTCCTAAACTACAATTTTGGCAAATAAATCATACTAAACTTCGCATAGTTTTGGAAACAAAATCCAACACATCTGAATCACCATGTAATACACAACCTTGCATAAAGAGAAAATTAATTGGAAAAGAAGTTGCATTAAAAAATAACTAAAAGTAAAAACTCCATTTCAGGTAGCATTAGACTACCCTTGAGTTTTGTAGGACATTTCTAAAACCCAGATAACATACACTATACCAAGAGGCAGAACTAGGCTTAGAGCTTGAGCTTGGCTAGTTTCTAGCAAAATAACCTTGAGAAAATTACATAATGCCTCTAACCTTCAGTTTCCACATATGTAAAACGAGAGAAATAATCCCTCATAGTGTCATCGTCAACATCAAACGATAACAGCGCCTTGATCTTCAAAAACGCAGTCCATGGGCCAGCAGCACCGCCTGAGAGCTTGCTGGAAATGAAGACTCTCAGTGTCTGCGCCAGACTGAATGAATCAGAGGCTTCCATTTAACAAGACTCCCCAGGTGACACGACTTTATGCTAAAGTCTGAGAAGCACTGATTTGATGCATAGAACATGCAGTACCCAACAGTAAGGACTCCATAACATTAGCCAATAGCTTTTTGTTCACAAAAAGGCAGCAATGACCAAACAAATTTTATTTCTGTTTTTTTAAATTCATATATATTATAATATGTATACTATTACTTCAAAACTTAATACTTCTTAAATTACAGTGAAGCAGAGAGTGACGAAAAGGGCAAGAGGAAAAGCTACGGAAGGCATAGAGGAGAAGGGGACTAGTAGAAGTGCAGGGTTCTTCAAGTAAACGAGGGGCTAAGTGACAAAACAGGAGTCATGTGGAATTCATTCAAGTGTCAGAAATTAGACGACGAAAACGGGGTTTTTTGAGCTGTCAGCCCAAGTCGTTTTCTTTTAAAATCTTACTACTTAGTGACAGTGACCAGCTGGGGGATAAAGACTAAATTCTGTCAGTGGCAACTCCTTGCCAGTGCTCTGCCCGTGTTCCCATGAAGACCATTTTTGCATGTGTGACTCGGGACTTAGGACTCAGGGGACCCACTGCCCTGAGACCCGAATTAGCTCCTGAGGGACACCCGCAGTCTGCCTTTTACCCAATGTCAAGCCCTCTGTTGGGTACTTGACAAACATTTACTGCAAAGTAGAAGATGTTCTCCTTTCCTAACAGATGAAGAAACAATATCACAGGCAGTCAGCACCCCCTTCTTCTGGGTTACGAAGCTCTCACAAGAGAGTGTGAGTGTGATTGGCCTCCACATCTGTGCTGGTTTCTATACACAGCTGCTCTCCATTATAATAATTACTTTAGCGAGTTTAATTACTGTTTTAAATCTCTCCCCACTAGACTAAAACACCTTGAAGGCAAGGATAGTAACTTATTCATCTTCAAATTCCCAGAACCAATCCTGGTGATTGGCACACCATAAGCATTCAAGAAATATTAGTTGAGTGAGTAATGAATGAACAAATGAGCTATGGTGCCTCTTCCTACTCTCTCTGCCCTCTCTTCCTGGTAGTGAAAAGATCAGAAAGCATTCACGGTATTACTGTCAGGCCACATGAGAAGGTCTGCTCCTTCCTGTGTGTCTTGTGAGCCTTTGGGGGCCCTGCAGTGTATCAGGCACCCTCTCTTCTCTCTTGCATTGCTCTGCGGTTTGGAGCTTTGCCTCAGCCCCGTGTACTATAAAAGTGGGAAACAGTAAGGGTGGTATCTGAGCTTCAGGAAACAAGAAAGACAAGAAGGCAATAGATGATGGGTATCACACACTAGGTCTCTTTCCACGTTCAAAATCACACCATAATCAGGAAGTGAGGATTTGAGAATTCCCTAGGTTATGCCTCAGTTCTAATGTACCAAAGGACTGTATAGGAGATGAAAGCCACATAAATTCATTTCTTGCTATACAATGTGTGCTGTCACTCAATCCTCACCAATTTTTTTTCTTTTTATTATTTCAACTGTTAAGGTTACAAAAGCACTAATATCTATCTACCACCAAGAAATTCAGAAACCCACATTTCTTATTCTATATTTATTTATTATATGTCAGAGAAGTGAATCACCAACGTTATAAAGCATATCAAAGATAAATCTCTTGGGGCACCTGGGTGGCTCAGTGGGTTAAAGCCTCTGCCTTTAGCTCAAGTCATGATCTCAGGGTTCTGGGATGGAGCCCCTCGTCGGGCTCTCTGCTCGGCAGGGAGCCTGCTTCCTCCTCTCTCTCTGCCTGTCTCTCTGCCTGCCTCTCTGCCTACTTGTGATCTCTATCAAATAAATAAATAAAATCTTAAAAATAAATAAATACCAGAGAACCACTGTAAAGATAGGATGGGTTAGAGCTGGATTTCTATAGCAATGATTCTTTCAATAGATGTGAATGTTATTTATTCAAATCAGTGTGAATTTAAATATTTTAAGTATAACTGAGTAGGATCTTGTTAGGACCACAGGATTTTCTTTTCTCTTCTGACATGTTTAAGCCCTGATAAAAAAAAAAATAATAATAACAGCAATGATGATGATGGCCCTTATTCAAATTACCACTTAGCATCTAACAAAATAAATTTACTTGCGATAATTTATGACACAAACAGCCATCATAGTAGCAGCCTAAAAAGGAGCATAAGAACATGACCAAAGCCCTTGCGTTACAAGGGATCGACTAATAAAATACTAATTAGCTAACTAGTGTCCAAATAAATGAAAATATACGTGGTCCTACGCTCTCTCCACTGTGGATACACACACACAAACAATGACGCTCCAAAGGTTTAATTCACCAAATTAACCGCACCTCAGCTGGATCTTCTGAGTGTCTGGTCCTCATTAAACATGCTGCAGCCCTCAGGCCCTGGTGAGACATTAGTCTCCTCTCAAGTATTAACAGTAATACATGTACACATTATGTTTTAAATATGACTGAGAAGGTTGGACTTGCAGGGAAAAGCTAAATAGCTAAACAACTGTGTATTTCTATAAACAACAAAGGGCCTTGATCTAATTTGTGGAACATTTCAATTTTATTTGCATGTTGATATAAATGTCAAAGAGAGAGCTCTTCATACTGAGATGATGAATATTAAAATCCAATTGGGAAGCCTGTGATATCCCTGTTTCCACAAAATCCTATGCATATCATTATCCTTATACTGATAACCTTGTAGAATTACTATCTCCTGAAGTGTCTGGCATGACAACTACCACCCCCTTCCCTGAACTCCTCCCTGCCCCTCTTGAGAGCTCCTTAGGAACAGGGACTATATCAATTCATGTCATATCTCAATGCTTAGCATCTAGTAGGGGATGGATGGATGGATGAATGGGTGGCTGGATGGGTGGGTGGATGGGTGGATGGGTAGGTGGATGGATGGATGGGCAAGTGTATGGATAAACAAAATGAATGGGATAAAAACCACATGATTACAGTAATTTTGAGAGAGGAGTTCCTATTGACTATTTCCACGTGTCACCCAGATGTATTCCAGCCACCAACAATATCTTTGGGAAAATAAAGCAATACTGTAGGACTGATGGCTTTTCCCATGTGAAGAAACTACAGGAGTACTAGAAATTGCCCCATTTCCTCATCCTATAACAAAACAAAACCTATTTCATTTATTTTTGTTTGAATGTCTTTTAACAACTAAAATCCATATCACACAATTAGGAACTATCTGAGAGAGCTAACATATTTAGTTATGCCTGAGATCAGATCACAGCTATTTATTTAGTTTGTATGAGCACTGAACTATGAGCTATTGAACTGCGTGTTTTGTTTCACTTGATTCTCATAATCTCTCTAAGGTAAGTATTATTATTTCCCTCATTTTATAGATGAAGAAACCAAGACTCAGAAGACTCAACTCTCTTGCCTGAATTCAAGCAGCCAGTAAGTGGCAGAACCAGCATGGGAGCCCAAACACTGATGCCAAGATCTACACATATCACAATGATGCCATTCTGCCACCCAGGAGACTGAAAATACAGAGAGATTCCTAAAAGCAGACCCCAAAAAGACGTTTTTACATGTAGCCAAGTGTGACTGCTCTACGTCTATGCAAACTCAGTCATAAGGTACAGTTTTAGTTATTGACATAAATGATATTCCCCTCTGTTGTTATTCAAGTATCAGGAAAAGAATTGAAATCTTCTTGGTAAAGTAACATTGTTTTAATTCTTTATTTGTATGCTTTAAATATTCCAAGTTTAAATGTTTTTTAAGGTTTTGTTTTTTTAAAAGATTTTATTTATTTATTTGACAGAGAGAGAAAGATCACAAGAAGGCAGAGAAGCAGGCAGAGAGAGAGGGGGAAGCATGTTCCCTGCGGAGCAGAAAGCCCGATGCAGGGCTCAATCTCAGGACCCTGAGATCATGACCTGAGCCGAAGGCAGGAGGCTTAACCCAATGAGCCACCCAGGTGCCTCTTTTTTGAGGTTTCTTAGGCATTCCACGTATTCTTTATGGATATTAGGCTTGTGTTTTATTGTGCTGTGTCATGTTCCAGAGTGACATGGGATTTTGAAGTACAGTGCTTTAGAAAATCCATATCTCAGGGGTGCCTGGGTGGCTCAGTGGGTTAAAGCCTCTGCCTTCGGCTCAGGTCATGATCCCAGGATCCTGGGATCGAGCCCCGCATCGGGCTCTCTGCTCAGGGGAGAGCCTGCTTCCTCCTCTCTGCCTGCCTCTCTGCCTGCTTGTGATCTCTGTCAAATTAAAAAAAAAAAAATTATAAAAAAAAAAAGAAAATCCATCTCTTTTGAACATCAGACTCATTATGACAACACAGGAGTGATTTAACAAAAAGGCTCATCAGCATTTTGGGGAATTCACATGAGAAAGCCAAAAAGCACCAAAAAGGGAATCCGATGTGCCTTATTAATTTCACACATGTGCACCCAGATGGACGTTCTCACATTTATGTATTCTTGAGAAATGTTTATGCTCCATTTTGCAATCTTGGCATTAGGTTACCTGTAAAATCATAAACTGGTTTTTATTACACACACAAACACAAAGGGAGATTCACTGGAAGCAGTAGAAGGACATCATGTATCTGGCCAGAATGAAAACATGTTATCCATTTCTGTTTCAAACTCGTTTGTTGCTGGCTACGACTTTGAAGTTGTTCTTAGAGAAATTTCCTAGAGTTAGGAAATAACCCATGTGTCCTTCCCTCTTTGATTTCTCTCTTCTCTGACATTTCTCAGAAACTAAAATTTAGGACTATTTAGATCAACATTTAGCCTTAGAGACGCTCCCTGGCGGTCTAGTGGTTAGGATTTGGCGCTCTCTCAACATTTAGCCTTAGGGTGTAAGAACGAAAGGGGGAGGGGCAAACTTGAAGGAGGATTGCTCCAAGAAAACAATGGTGGATGGTAGAAACGGTGGCCCCATACCTCCATGGAAGCTACCTTTAGTAAAAGTGGAAATGAGACAGAAGCTGCTGAGCCAAATAATTCAGCTTATTTTAAAGCAAGAAAGGATGAAATGGTAGACCTAAAGGAAAAAAAAAAAAAAAACGAAAACAGGCTAACTATTCTTACATGCTTTACATGTCAGTATATATAGGAAGAACAATCATTGTAAAAAATGAAAAATTATAGTCCATTACCAAAAAAATTAACTGGCAATGTATCAAATCTGATTCACCTACTTCATTTAACAAATATTTAGCACTTTCTAAGTGTAAAACAGTCTTCTAAAGTTTATATGGAATTACAGATTAAAGGTAAGACAGAGTTCCATACTAAATCTCTGAAAAATTACTTAGCATTATAACATGAGATTATGGAAGATGGCACAAGGATCCCAGGTGTTTCTATGTGGTAGTGTTTTTTGGTGGGGGTGTTTTGTTTTTTAAAGATTTTTGTTTATTTATTTGTCAGAGAGAGAGCATAAGAAGTGGGAGCGGCAGGTAGAGGGAGAGGGAGAAGCAGGCTCCCCATTTAGCAGAGAGCCCCATGTGGGGCTGGATCCCTGGACACTGGGATCATGACCTGAGCCGAAGGCAGACACTTAACCTACTGAGCCACCCAAGCGTCCGATGTTTTTATATTTAATATTAACTGCTTACAAGAGTTGATACTGCAGTAAACTTACAAACAAGTACAAAGCTGGAAGGATTGCTAGATAGGAAGAACAGAGAAGACATTTTTCATGAGGTCCGCCCTAGGCCTAGAAAAGCAACTGGCTACATGAAGTCTATTCTCTTCTAGAATCCTGCTTATCTCCACACTGGTGACCCCTTCCCTCCCTCTACTTAATCAGTGTAAGTGCCACGGACAGGAACAATTTCAGCAGTGTCCCCAGGACCCCCAAAAGTTAACACTGATGCAACTTAATAAAGCAAAAAGCGTTGAAGACATTAATTAGAAACTCCACCATGTTGAATGTCCTGACAAAACCCCCGCCCTTCAAGGATCAGCAGGAATCTCCCAGGCAGCCCTGCTTCTGTGCTAAGTGGTTCCTTGTTCTCACAAAACAAAGGGAGAGGAGCTGCCGCAGGCTGGTGGGGAAGACAGGTGATCAATACTAGCACCAGGGCTTTGGGCTCCCAGCCTGTCTCCTTCCCACTGATGGGGAATAGGGTTACTTGAATCAAAGCGAATGAGATCTGGCTGCTGGCTGTCTATCAGTGCCTTTCATTTTGATCTTTCTCTTATTTGAAAGTGCCGGGGAGGATGTGGCCACTGGGTGAAATCTCTCTTTACAGCTGCTTTGCTGTCATCTGTGTGCAGATGGTAGAAACTGTGGCCACACACCTCTATGGAAGCTACCAGTTTAATTTTTAGTAAAACTGAAAAGGAGGCAGAGGCTGCCTACCCAAAGCCAGTGGCTCTCTGGCACTAGGACAAGGATCATCAGGAAGGTCACTACTACATTTGGTTTGGACATTCTGTACCAGATCTCTGCCTAATGATTGCGTTTCTCATGCTCATTACATCTCTCACATTTGGAGATTAAATGCTCAGCTGTTCTTTAATAATGTCTTGTGGAATATATATGAAGGTCGCCAAAGTTTCATTATACATGTTAAAGTATTTCTCATCTCTAAAGAGCCAGAAACTAGTATCAGTGAAGATTCTCATATTTCTTTCAAATAATAATCTAATTATTATCAAAGTTGGCTTTGACTACCCTTTTCCACTTCTTTATTTAGAGGTATAGGTAGTATTTTGCTGTTTGGGAACACTGATCCAAATGAAATATGGGTTTAAGATATTCCTTATTTCTAATCTGTCTTTCCCTCCAGATTTTCTACCCAAAAGTTCTCTACAGTGTTCTCATACTCTGCTGATAAACTGGGGAAAATCCAAGCCTTGAATTTTACTTTTCAAAGGATCTTTCAAGAATGAGCTAAGCGATGGTCAATTTTCTGCAGGATTAAAAACCAAATTGCCATCTCATTCCAGTTACATGCTGTGGCAAATGAGAGCAGCTGTTAAATAAATGTCGCCAGTGGACCCAATCCTTACAGCAGCCATCCAAGCCTTGCTATGCACCATGGCCTCAAAATGTGGCTCTAACCTAAGCCAGATCTGTGGTCAATGCATATGATGAATAGGTAGGGGGGTTCATCAAGGCTGGAGCACATCTCTTTGCCCATATTAAACTCCTAAAAGCCCAGGTAAAGGGCTGTCTTCTCAGAAAAGCCTTCCCTGATAATGAGTGATAACCTCATCCTTGCCTGACCACTGCCACTCAACCCATCCCCACCAGCATCATTTCTACCTCATCTTATAGTTATTTTTGTTGGTCTTAAGAGCAATCCTTAAGGAAACAGTGTCTGGTTCATCTAGGAATTCCCAAGAGCTCACTGAATACTTATTGAAGAATGACTATTCTCAGACCTATCACTATAGACATGCTATCTCTAGTCTTCTTTTTTTTTTCTTTTTAAGATTTTATTTATTTATTTAAGAAAGAGAGTATGAGCAAAGCAGGGAAGGGCAGAGGGAAAGGGAGAAGCAGGCTCCCTGCTGATCGGAGAGCCCGATGCAGGACCCGATTCCAGAACACTGGGACCATGACCTGAGCTGAAGGCAGATGCTTAACCAACTGAGCCACCCAAGCGCCTCTACTATCTCTAGTCTTAAGCCGCAAAAAGCCTTCATATTACTTCCAGCATTCTTGTGCATATTTAACTTTCTGTTGCCTAGATTTACCTTATTGAAAGTTTTCTCTAAAAGTTTTGAGTGTAAGAAGCAGCCTAGAAGGGGTAAAAAGTGTGGGTGTAGGGGGTAGTGGTGGCTGCGGACCAATGTAACTCAAAAACGGTATGATCAAGGGTGCTTGGGTGACTCAGTTGGTTAAATGTCTGTTTGTGGTTCAGGTCATGATCCCAGGGTGCTGGGATCGAGTCCTGCATCGGGCTTCCTGCTCAGCAGGAGCCTGCTTCTGCCGCTTCCTCTGCCTGTGCTCTTTCTGTCAAATAAATAAATAAAATATTTAAAAAATATATATGGTATGATCCACCCAATTTAAAAACAAAATCATTCCTGGGGTGCCTGGGTGGCTCAGTCAGTTAAATGTCTGACTCTTGATTTCTGCTCAGGTCATTATCTCAGGGTCATGAGATTGAGCCCTGTGCCAGGCTCTGTGCTGAGCATGAAGCCTGCTTAAGATTCTCTCTCCCTCTGCCCCTCCCCATCTCTCTAAAAAAGAAAAAGAACAAAAACAAAAGACACCTAAAAGTGCTGAAGAAGATAAAGTACCTAGTGCAATTGTAGTATTAAATGTGATCTATTTAGTATTAATAAGCAATTACTATGAGCAAATAAAAATGGGACTTAAAACAAGAATATGTTTAATACAAGTCTCAGAATTCTTTTTCAATAATCCTAAATCACACTTCACTTACAGGAGGTGTGTAGTCTGTTTTTCAGAGGGACTTTCTCCACAAAGTCTGAACTATGCATGATTTGTGTGAGGGACATAAGTCCTTCCAGCTGTTGAAAATTAGTCTGGTCACCAGTCTAGTGAGATCATCCATGAAATGCCCTGCTTATTGGCAATTTGTTGTTTCTGAGCTCTTCAAATTAAATACGGCTGTGGTTCATTCCGAGAAGGGGTCAAATCACTTAGCAGACCATGAAAAGAGAGGATGTGTCAGTACTACCCTTAATCACATTCTTTCACTTCTTTTATTCTCTTTCATTCTTGGCTTTGGCCGTCTAAATTCATTTTCTGGGTTATAAGTGATCATTGGCCATTTATGAGAGCATGGTGCTTCCCAAAGCATCCAGGGTTATGTTATTTTAAGTACATATATATTGGGCTTCAGATTATGAGCCAAGAACTGAACTTCAGCTTTTACGCAGCTTGTTTTGCTTCTGGTAGATCCATGGCATAGATATTGTGTCCCAATTATACAGGTTAGAAAAAAGGCGCAGAGAGGTAGAGCAATGTTTATAACAGCATGACTATAAAAAACAAGATTCCTAAACCTTACTTCAAACCACAAAATCAAGATTCAAGGGGGAAAGCTAGGAATCTGTTAAGTCAGAATTCCTGCATTTTTTCACTAGTGCTCCAGGATGATGATGATGATTGCCTTGTATTATGAAAAATGTCAAACCTATACGAAAGTAGAGGGGATAGTTACTAAACCCCCTGTCCCCATCAGCCAGTCCCAACAGTTATCAACAAAGGAGTGAGTATCCTTTCAGTTGTTCAGACTTAGCCTTGTCATGCTGTAATTTCTATGTCCCTTGAATGAAAGATCTAGGTGAGTCTTTAAAATAATAAAATTCGAAAATCAGTGGAGTTCTGTGACTTTCTCATGTCACTTGGCTGTGGAGCAGCAGGGCCCAAAAGCATATCCAAAATATGTAACTCCAGGTAGAAGTTTCTTTCCATTAAAACACAGCTGTATTCGTAAAGTCCATAAATCTATACTGAGTTTCTCATATTTATAAAGCACCAGACTGAGGACAAGAACATGTATAAAGAAGTAAACAGTGTATAACGGAGACAATGAAATAGTTAAGTCATATTGCAAAATGGCCTGTGAGCAAGGACGAAAAAGAGTAATGTAGATAACACATTAATGTGTTAGAAATGGGAGATCAAAGAAAAATGAAACCATTTTAAAAAGTCTTTATTGAAGAGGCAGGATTTGACCTGGGCCTGTAGCAAGGGAGGGCTTTCCAAGTGAAGAATAACAAGGATAAAAACACAGAATTCAGAACAAACAAGCTTTTCTGGAGAACTAGGGAATAAGAAACAGGCTGGCTGGACTAGATAGATGGTATCTGGAGGCAACATCGGATTGTTCTGTGGAGCCAGATCATGGAGGTTCTCAAAGGCAAGATCGAATAGGGGGTACCAAGAAGCCCCTGGGAGTTTTTGAAGAGGCGAGAAATAGGGTGGATGTGGGAATTTGGGATGAAAACTGTGACCACGTTATGTCTGAAAAACATGGTTTTAGGAGGTCAGGTGACCAATTAAGAAGTTACTGCCCTGAATAGGGCAGAAGATGAAAAGGACCAAGACTGAGAAACAGCTGTGGAGCATTTTATAGAATCGACTGGACTTGGTGGGACAACAGGCAGGGATGAGTTGAAAATGACTCTCCCAGGGTGGCTGGGTGGCTCAGTCGGTTGAACAACCACCTCTTGATTTCAGCTCAGGTTATGATCTCAGGATCCTGAGAGTGCATCAGGCTCTGCACTCAGCTTGGAGTCTGCCTAAGAGTCTCTCTTCTTCTCCTTTTGTCCCTCCCCCTGTGCTCTCTCTCTCTCAAAGTAATAAATAAATCTTTTTTTAAAATGACTCTGAGGCTTTGTAACTGGGTAGTTAGAAGAGTTGAGGTGTACCAAAATGAGTTTTACTAGAGACTGGAGGCTGTGAGACTTGTGTTTGAGGGAATTAGGGTAGGAACACAGGGGCGGAGAGCCATGAGCATAGGGAACAGTTGCAAGAGCAGGAGATACATGGCCAAAGGAAGACTCACTGGAAACTGATGACAGGCAGTGTCACTCTGTATTACCTGAACCCAGGTCAGTGCATACCAGAGGGTGGGTTCACTGCTAGTCCCTATGAGAATGCCTTTTATGACACTGCCCCCAAGGTGGGAGTAGAAACCCCTGCTCTAGTGTTCTAAGTGATTCCCAGGTAGTCAGTTAGGGCCAACCCTGATTCAATATCTGATTTGCAGAGCATAAAAATGTCTTGTGAAATTTGGACTGTAGAGGAAAAAAAACACCTAGTGAAAAATTATTGAAGCAACTTAACAGCAAACCATACATGCTTCATAAAATATTCTTTGAAGCCCATTCCGTATGTCTCCTACAGGTGTGATTTTACTGAACTGTAATCCCTCCTTCCCCAGGGATTAGGAGATCTACAGTGGAAGTAGCTAGAGTCCCATCTCAATTCTGCTTTGGGGGTTTATGGTTTATTTTCTTCATCTGAGTCCATTTGTTCCTTTCTAGGATTCCAAATTGGTCTGTGATAATTAACTCATTTATTAAACAAATAATTACTAATCATCTATTTTTTTCTAATGCTAGAGATTCAGTGATAAATAAGACAGATAAAAAGCTCTACCTTGTCAGAATTTACACTTTCCCTATGACTTTGCTCAATGACTAATGATTTATAAAAGTGTGCATGTAAAATAAAGTATGCTATTCTTAACTATATAAACTGTCTTTGCTATTCTCACTTTTGGGCCATGTGTACATTTGAATTATGTGTTCCTTCTCAAATCTATACTTCTCCTCTCTACCTGCTAAGCATCAGACCTAATGATTTCTTTCTTTTTTTTTTTTAAAGATTCTATTTATTTATTTGAGAGGTAGAGTGGGCAGGAGTGGTGGGGAGGGGCAGAGGGCAAGGGACAAGCAGACTCCCCACTAAGCAGAGAGCTGGAAGCGGGGCTCAATCCCAGGACACCAGGACCATGACCCAAGCTGAAGGCAGAGGCTTAACTGACTGAGCCACCCAGGTGCTGCAGACCTAATGATTTCTAAGGCATCTACATATAGTTACACTGCTACTGGGCCAGTGGCATCACCCCTCATCCCCTGAACAGCCCCTCTTTCCGTTAATACCAGTGACACCAACTACCCCCAGACCCCTTAATTCCACTCCACCTCAGTTTTCTCTTGCTCCTCCTTCCCCCAATCCCATGACCCCTGTGGTTGTCTCATGCTGTCACCTGCTGGAACAGTCTCTGAAGCCTTAGTAGAGCATGACTAGCGAGAGTAACACCTGCCACCAAGAAGATCTTCCCCATTCCATGCCCATTTTCACCTCTCCAAACCCTTCTTGTATTCTGAGCCCATAGGAGTGAATTTAAACTTAAACTTTCTGGGCGCCTGGGTGGCTCAGTTGGTTGAGCAACTGCCTTCAGCTCAGGTCATGATCCCGGACTTCCAGGATCGAGTCCCGCATCGGGCTCCCAGCTCCTTGGGGAGTCTGCTTCTCCCTCTGACCTTCTCCTCTCTCATGCTCTCTCTCACTCATTCTCCCTCAAATAAGTAAATAAAATCTTTAAAAAAAATAAAAAATAAAATCAAACATGCTGACTACGAACAGCACAAAATTTACCTTTTACTTTCCTCTAATTATATGGGTTGCACTGTATCTCAGAAATCAGGAAAGGAGAGACTATCGACGACTCAGAGAATTCACCTCTACTTTGGCAGGGCTCTCAGTTACCTTCTCACAATTTCCCACCCATGTAGTAAAAGCTACAACAAACTCGGGCACCTGGGTGGCTCAGTTGTTTAAATGTCCTCTTGGTTTTTTGCGCAGGTCATCGTCTCAGGAGTGACTTCAAGCCCCTTGACGGATTCCAGCTCAGCACAGTCACTTGAGATTTTTTCTCCCTCTCCCTCTGCTGCTCCCACTCATGCTCTCTCTCTCACACACACACACACACACTCTCTCTCTCTCTTTCTCTCTCTCTCTCTCTAAAATAATTAAATAAATCTTAAAAAAAAAAAAAAGCCTACGGCAAAATATTCCATAGGCTTTTTTAAAAAAAAGTATTGTTACCAAAGAAGTACTGTCACTTTTACTCAATTGGATTCTGTTTAGTCAGGAATATAATCTATTTCCCAAAAAGTACAGTACTTAAAAGGTTGTCTAGGAACACCTAGGTGGCTCAGTGGGTTAAGCATCTGACTTCAGCAAAGGTCCTAATCTTGGGGTCTTGGGATGCAGCACTGCTTTGGACTCCCTGCTCAGCCAGAAGTCTGCTTCTCCCTCTCCCCTTACCCCTCCCCCTTCCATGTTCTCTCTCCAGCTCGCTCTCTCTCAAATAATCTTAGTGGGGGGGAAAGGTCATCTACCCATCCTGATAGTGTTAAAAAAAAAAAAGAATGTTTCACCTTGGCTAGGATATAGTTTTGAATCTTATACTTTTAGGAATAAGCATTTCTATTTTTTCCTAACCATGTATAAACTAATATTTTTGCCAGTCATTTAGAGAAGCTTCCCTGCTTAAGTTATCTAGATATCTTTTCTTTGCTTCTAATCGACACTGATTTAAAAATCATAGAGTCTTTCTAATTAATAAATGATGGATCAAATCAATCCTAAAAAATATTTCTGAAAAAAATATTATTTTATGCTGCAAAAATAATAGGGTTAAAATCCAAGTCAAATAATCTTTTTTTTTTTTTTTTAAGATTTTATTTATTTATTTGACAGCCAGAGGTCACAAGTAGGCAGAGAGGCAGGCAGAGCTAGAGGGGGAAGCAGGCTCCCCGCTGAGCAGAGAGACCAATGTGGGGCTCGATCCCAGGACCCTGAGACCATGACCTGAGTTGAAGGCAGAGGCTTTAACCCACTGAGCCACCCAGGCGCCCCCAAGTCAAATAATTCTTAAATGAATAGTTTCAAAAGGAACAATATTTGATTTCGAGAAGCACCCGTGAGAAGTAAATGGTTTGCTTCAAGAGCCCCCAAGGGAAAAGGAATGCCCACAGATGTTAGGTTTAATATTAGAAATAAATGTTGTTCTAGATTTGAAGCTTTGTTCTTTTTTCAATATTAAACCTATATATGGCAGTTGCTATTATTTTATTTCATTTGCTGTTTTCTTTTTCTCTTATTTTTCTTAAATTTTCTATGATGAGGAAACAATTTCTCTGCTATTAAAAATTCCTTCTAATAGAAAAGAGATATTATCAACTACAAGAGGAGGAAATAAAATGGTAGATTTAATTCTAGTGTGGAAAGGAGAGATCTTCAGTGGTGAAGAAAAGTAATATACTTTAAAATATAAAATCAGTTTTGTTGTTCTCATGGCTTTACAACAGTTTGGCTCCCATCAAGAACATGTTTTATATTAGAACTTATAAAGTTCACAGCATGAGATAAAAAGGGTTTTTTTTTTTCCATAAAGAAAAACCAGTGCCCAAGTTCTCACCAACACACGCCAGAAGAAAACTTTCATGTCACCATGGAATATTTAATCTTGATTTGTTTTAGACAAATAACTTGTAACTTCAATTAAATAAGGAGTAAATATTCAATCATGAAGTGTTTTAAACCCGGAGGCTTCTATGTAGAAGAAAAGTAATAAATTAATATTGCAGAACCATTGCTGTTCTCTGACTCTACCTAATTATCTCAGAAGATAAAATGTATCAGAAATTCAACAGAGGATTATACAGAATTATCAGGATATACAGAAAATCATTCATTAACACAGACTCCTCAAATAAAAGTGAATTTGATAGAGTTTCTAAGCGACTAATGATCTCGTCAATGCTTAGTAAAATTGCGTGCATTATATCTAAAGTTCTGAATCTCTAAAATGAAAAGAAAAACACTCTCCCTTTAAAGTAAACTGGTTTCGGTCAGTATTCATCCAAATCTCCTTACTTCTGAGAACAAACTTTAACACAGTTGACATTCTTTTTTACTTTCAAAAAAACCATTAAATGCAAAGTCATTATCTGTGCTCCACTCCTGGCTCTCCCATCAAAAAATGATCTGGTTAAAAAAAAAAAAAGAAAAAGAGAGAGAGAGAAAGAAGAAGAAATTCTGGTAAGTTTTACCTCAAATGACTCCTCTTCTCAATTTCCCACTTCAGTTAAACAGCTGGTCATGATTACAGGCAAGTACCATCCTGAATGCCTCACTGACCTCACACACAGCCCATCCACATGGCATCCGCTTGCAACAATGTTGTAAGTTCCAGAGAGTATCTAGAAGTCATAGAAGTTCAGTATCAGGGTAACACACTTAGACCACAAAAAAATCAGAGTTCTAACCCTGACTCCCCACATCTGCCCATGTGTCCTGGGGCAATCTCTTGGGCTTTGGTTTTTCTTGACTAACTGGTTAAGTGAGTTGGACTAGATTTTTTTTTCTTAAGTCCCTTCCAACTCAAAATTCTAATTCCGAAGGCACCACACTCTCTTCCAGTCCAATAGACTCAAAACCATGAAAGATTTGACTACATTGTTTTTATCTGAACTATCATCAAACACTTTTTATTTGTTTGTTTTGTTTTTTCATCTTACTTGGATCTTATCCTTTTAGGTACGATCTGTAATCTTGTTAATTCACTTTTCCTGTGGTATCCTACCATGTTGCCTAACTCAGAATCTTCAGGGGTTCCTAGTAGTCTATCCTGTTGGAGACTCTTCAGAAGAGACTATATCACACATTTTGAGAATAATTTGGCTCCAAATTGTCAATCCCATCTTATTTTCCACTTCTCCAATACAACAAAGACCATTGGCTCATGTCACCCCAGCCTTTTACTTGCTGTGGTCCCCCATCTTGAAACTATTCTATTCCTACTCCTACTCTCAGCCAGTCATGTAAATCTCTATATATTTTCCAAGTTATGTATTCAAGTACTCAAGACCTAGTGCCTTTAACTATTGTGAGATTGAATAGCACCGTGGTTACAAAGCTTTTGCTGAAGTCAAATTGTGTAGGTTCAACTCCTAGATCTGTCAACCTTCTAGTTCTGTACCTTTGGACATAACCTCTCCGTACTTTTATCTGTGGAGTGGGGATAAATTAGTATCTACTGGACTGAGTTGCTGTGACGTTAATAAATTAATATGTGTAAAATTCCTGGACCTGTGCCTGGAACACAGTAGACACTCTGAGAGTATTAACAATCACTATGGTATGAGCTCTCTGCAGCATGCTTGGTCAGTAACATATATTTAGGAATGTATATTTAAACGTCCTCTGCTGCTCACTTCTCTTTCTCTTCTTTAATTTTTTTTTTTTTAATTTATTTGACAGACAGAGATCACAAGTAGGTAGAGAGGCAGGCAGAGAGAGAGGAAGGAAACCAGGCTCCCTGCTGAGCAGAGAGCCCGATGCGATGCGGGGCTCAATCCCAGGACCCTGAGATCATGACCTAAGCCGAAGGCAGAGGCTTTAACCCACTAAGCCACCCAGGCGCCCCTCTCTTTTTCTTGACTAGCTACAAAGAGAAGGGAAGAGCAAGAGTGATGTCATTCTCATTTCTACTCTCTCCACCGGCACGGAGTACTCTTTGCACTCCCAGTATCCACACCCAGAAAGAGAAGTATAAAACTCCAGAAGAAAGCCAGGAGGATTAGGGGTTGAAATTGGAGACTGCAAGGAAACACTGAAGAACAAGGACTCATCATCCCAAAACAGAAAAGTTAAAGGTTATTTAAATAAAGGTCTTTAGAATACAAAGAGCCTTTAAAACCCCACTGGGAATTGTTTGCTGTCCATTTTCAACCACCATATCTTTCCTCCTTCCCTTCCCTCCCCTGACTGCTTTTGTGCCATTTCCCATTGTGTTCCTCTTATCCACCTTCCCTCAACCATGTGCCAGATACACATTATGCATTATATTCACTCCTAGTCTGGAAGGTGGCTTTTATTAAACTTTTCGGCAAAGCTTCTGATAACTAAAAAAACTGCCCATAATCATACAATCAAGCCAATAAATAGCGGAACCAGAATTCAAACCTAGGTCTGCCTGATGCCAAAACCCAAGATCAGCCCACGACACATGCCATCACCCCTATTTCTCCTTATAAGTCCTGTTGCCTTTTGCTTCCAGATTTCGTAACTGCATTGTAACAGGAACATAAAATATATTCACTAAGAGCTTGTCACTTCAAAAGAAATTACTGAGAGTTCTAAATACTGCAATATCCAGAGAGTGGAGAAATCTTTTTTTTTTTTTTGAATGATCAACCTTAATAAATCAACGAATTAACTAGTTAATTGGCTCTCCCATGTGTCAGCCAGACTGAGGATCTCTCTAACATGAGAGCATCTGGCTTGACAATTTTTTTCAGGTATTTTTTTGAACCAAGACTTCTATGTTCATAAAAAATTCAAGTTGTAGAAAATACTTCAGCCAATAAAACGCAATGGCTGAAGATGTCACCAAGTAGTAAAATCACATGAACTCTATTAGGGGTTGATAGAGATAATTAGTAAAGAAATTTAAAATCTAAACGTTTCATTCTCTTAACAACAGAAAACTGATGAACAATCTGTTTATGATAACCACTCATGCAAAAGCTAGTCAGCCTGGGAACTATAGAACTGTCTCAGCAAATCGTGTATTTAAAACCTTTGTTCAAGTTTCAGGAAAACCTGTGTAACAATTGCAAAAAAGTAGGCCAATCTGAATATGTGCCAACATTTTGTTTAATGACCACAAAATAAATAAAATATGATGGAAGCCTCGATGCTCTTTAATGATTTGTGAAATTCTGAGTCCACTAACTTCTTTATATTTAAAAGAAGCCAGCAAACATCCCAGCACAGGAGGTCCAGATAAAGTGAAAAGCTTCCTTGATTGCATCCATGTGTATTGACTTGATTCTTGACCTTCTGTAAAATTGAAATTAAATGAAACTTACACTGTATAAACTCGGCAGAAACCTCCCAGGCCCTACAGAACTGGCCCTGTAAAAAAAACATTTCCTTGAGTGAAACATAGCACAAAACATAACCATTTTATTGGTATATAATCAACAGGGAAAAGAAGCCCAACAATGCCTTCTACTACCCTGGCTCTGGAGTATTTTCCTTCTGTATAATTATTTTAATTTTATTTTATAAAAGGAATATATGATCAATACAGAATAGTTCAAAAGATATTAAATATAAAATAACTAGGAATTTCATCCAAAGACCTTTAATATTTTAGTGTGCCTTCTTTCCATTTTTTCTTATGATAAATATTTTTTTTAAATAAAAGTGCCATTTTACTCTACACCCTATTATATAACATTTTTTTCACTTAGTACTCTATTAAGGTTTTCTTATATTTATATAACCTATAATTTATGTAAGTATTCATTTTGTAAATTCTCTTGATTCATTTAATAGGATATATAACAATGATTATATTTTGTATTTTTATTGTATCTTATATGTGAAGGTCTCAAAAAGTTGTTTAGAAACACAGTTAGCTTAGCAGCACCAAGATTCTCTGGTTATTTATAAATACTCCATCTTGCCTTTAAATCCAAGGGTAACCTCCTTTAAGCAAACCCACATGTCACGAGATGGGAAAAAATTGTTATAGTCTAAAAACCAGAAGGGAAATACATTTTAAGTACAGTGGGTCAGCCTAGGGCAAGAGTACAATTGGAAGCCACACATCATATATCTAAAGTTTTAAAAGTTATAAATCAAACTAACAAACTGTTGAATAAAATATGCTCTTCACATCACCTTGATAAATGCATTTTGTTGATGATCTGGGGGTCCATGATAGAATTAAGAACCCTCAGACAGCTTGGAGATTCTCAACCAAATGTGAAAGCCCAGGGAGACCCAGTCTGGCTCCTGTCCATGGCCCAGAAACTATGGTCCACTTCTCCTACTCCTCACACCCCTGGCTCTGTCCCACCCTACAGCAGCCTCACTCACATACACATAGACACTTCAGTTCTGTCCAAGTCTACCCACAAACTTGACCCCCATCAGTCCTGGGAGTGAACATGTCAGCTGCACATCAGCCTTCAAGAAGACAAAATAGGTGAGCCAAAGAGCCATGTGCAGGCCTTTGGAAGCAAGCCAGAGGGAGTTCTGGCAGGAAACTTGGGAATCCTAGGTACCTGAAGCATACTGTAAAAGAGGGTGGGGTTGGGGGGAATGTGGATTCCCTGTGGACACATCCCCTGGCCATATGCCTTCTTCTTGGTGTGTGTATGGGGGGGTGGAGTAGCTGCAGTAGGGCCAGGATGGTCCTGCTACAGCACAGGGCCTAAGGTGAGAACCTCTTCTGGCCAGTAGAAAGGCAAGCCCCATCTTTTTGAGAAGATTTCTTTCTTTCTTTCTTTCTTTCTTTCTTTCTTTCTTTCTTTTTTTTAAAGATTTTATTTGGGGCGCCTGGGTGGCTCAGAGGGTTAAAGCCTTTGCCTTCAGCTCAGGTCATGATCCCAGGGTCCTGGGATCGAGCCCCACATTGGTGGGGAGCCTGCTTCCTCCTCTCTCTCTCTGCCTGCCTCTCTGCCTACTTGTGATCTCTCTCTGTCCAATAAATAAATAAAATCTTAAAAAAAAAAAGATTTTATTTACTTGACAGAGAAAGACACAGTAAGAGAGGGAACACAAGCAGGGGGAATGGGAGAGGGAGAAAGCAGGCTTCCTGCAGAGCAGGGAGCCTGATGTGGGGCTCGATCCCAGGACCCCAGGATCACGACCCGAGCTGAAGGCAGATGCCCAACGACTGAGCCTCCCAGGTGCCCCTTGAGAAGATTTCTTAATGAGCCCACTTGAAGCAGAAGCCAAGACCCTCAAGGACAAAGTTTGGGGAGAAAAAACTAAAAGAGAACAATTAAAAGCCTGAGGGCAGAGCCAATGGGATTATATGATAAATCACAAAATCTTCTTTTATTCCTGAAATACTTGTTGGGAATGGGAATTTTTGCACCACAATGGAAACCCATGTGTTTGAACCTAGTTAACTTAGGTTTATATGAGATTGACTTAGAATGGATCAAGAGGAAATAAACTCTCTGGAACTTTCAAGAATCCTAAGGAAGGGGCACCTGGGGGGCTCAGTGGGTTGGGGCCTCTGCCTTTGGCTCGGGTCGTGATCCCAGGGTCCTGGGATCCGGCCCTGCATTGGGCTCTCTGCTCAGTGGGGAGTCTGTCTCTCCCTCTCTCTCTGCCTGCCTCTCTGCCTACTTGTGATCTCTCTCTGTCAAATAAATAAATAAAATCTTAAAAAAAAAAAAGAGAGAGAATCCTAAGGAAATCTCTGGTCTCTCAAAAACCATGAAACAGCGGCCTGAAGGAGGGATACTGTTGACTTGATATTATCTAACTTAATGAGGGACAGAGACATGCCAGCTGGCATCTTGGTAATATCTATATGAAAATCTGCCTTTGAATAAAGTATGGATGCTTTCCGTACTTTGCAAATATAATCATCCTGTGATTATTTTTAAATGGGATGGTTTAGTGCTTTTAAAAGTGATTATATTTTAAAATGAGGATGACATGTAGGTTATATGTAGAAATGTCAGAATCAGAGATAAATAGGGCTCTGAATTCCTTTGTGCTGTACTAAATCCAAAACTCACTCTTCCTCTTCTCCTTTTAGGGTGCTAACATTTTGCCAGCTGAAGCTAAGGTTTTCCAAAAAACTTCAAGCAGTTTTCAAGATTTAAGTCCAAGATAAAAGCCATCTGCATTTTTCACGCAAATGGGCTATCTCTAACAAGATTTTAGGGGCACTCTTTTCTCTCACAGAGCAGTCTTAAGCCACAGAGTGAAGGGTTAGTTCCAGCAGCAAAGTGGGAAGCACAATACATTGTTCGCTTTCCTTAATAGTACAGGGTGATTTTAGTCTTTGTGGAGTTTTATAGCACCTGGGACTCATTTCCATTAGTTTCTCAGCCTACAACCATAGCTCCTGCAAAATAGCTCTTAATCAATAATTAATAATAATTAATAATAAATTTCTTATTAACCAAAAGAAAAAAAGAATACAGCAAACATCAAATTCTTTAGTGTCAAGACATCTTCTCAATTCAAATCCTGTTGTCAGTAGCTTTAGGTTTTGACAATTACTTTGGATCTTTCGTGACCTCTATAAATTTATGTTGACTGTATTTTGCCTAAACTACCTTCCCACTGTGATCATTCAGACTGACTGAACATGTGCTATGGGCCAAGGCTTATTGTCCAGTGGAGGAGACAACCCAAAAGCACAATTATGAACAAAGGAGTGCCAGGGTAGAGGTAGATTCAGACTGCTACCGAGACACAGAGGGAGGGAGAGACCAGCTGCGTGGGCAGAGATGAGTGATGGCAGCGGTGGTGGTTGTGGGTGAAGAGGTGGGGAAAAGAAGGTGTGTGCTTGGTGGGAAAGTAGATGGACGGGTGTTATAAGAATAAAGTAGCATATACACAAACTCAGAGGCCTAAGGATACACAAAAACAGCAGAGGTCAATAAGTTCTATGGAGGGACAGAAATACCGTGTGTGTGAAGGGAGGGGAAAGGATTGTGTGAAGCTAATGGTTGCAATGAATGCAGAAGACAGGGCCAAGCTGTAAAAAAGTCTACAGAGGAATCTGGAGCCTCACAAGAAGGCTGTCCTCAAAGCCCATGCCTGATGGGTAAAAGCACTTTAGAATAAGCTGCTTTTGATATCTTGCTAATGAGACTTCTTAGAATTCAGAATTCATGCCGAATTCCATTTTCTACTGAACTGTGTCAGAGCGAGTTTCCACAGCCCTCTCAGAGGAGCTAGTGGACTGCAGACTGTGTATGAGACCTCAATGCCCGGCTTCTCAGAGGAAGAAAGCTGAAGAAACCAACTGTTAAAAAGACCTTTGCAGAACTAACTTGGGAACATAGAGAACCTCATGATAACAGAGAAGGGGAGACCCATGTCCAAGATCCTGGGAGATACTCCAGAAAGGGCAGTCCCCTAATAGATTATTATTATTATTATTAGCATAAGGCCATACTTGCCCAAGGAAAAATTACTAATGCAAACAGTGAGCCTATGTGTGGGCACTCATGAGAGATGGAGAGGTTCAACCTTAAACATGTCTGTCTAAACATCTTAAATCTGTCTAAACTAACAGAATACAAAAAACCTCTGCGTGCGGCCCCAGAGCACACAGGTTCTTACACGTCCCTGATCGGTATGCTCATAAATGTCACTGTGTGGTTCCAAGCTTGAAATACTAAAATAGTAAATTTTGAGTTAAAGCCATAATTCATTGGCAACTTTCATTTTTAGAGAAAATTGTTTTGTTTTACTACCCACAAAGTTGAACCCTATGTTACAAAGAAAGTAGAAGTTTTGACAGTAATGTCTAGAGATGCTTTAGAAAGGGATCAAGGTATATCCCCTTCCCTTTGGTGGACATTTGTTATTTGTGCCTGGGGGGCGTTCACTTCCCCTTCATCTAAGGACTCCTTTAGGGCATGTGGTCTTGGTGGATGGTCAACAATGGCGTCCTACCAAGGACACATGAGTTAAGACATCAGTCTCCTTCCCGAAAACTAAATATCTAGTAAAATGACAGAACAAGAATGTTTGGAGTTTTCTCCCTCCTTTCTCCCTACTCCCTCTTCCTCTTTCTCCAGAGAGTCCCTCTCTAGAGTTTTTAAGGTGTTAAGTTAGCCAGGTTTAGTTTCTTTGCTTACAACCAAACAACCCTAATATAATATGTTATAGTTCATGCATCTCTGTAATCTTGTGAATCTGGTTTAATGGTCAGAAGCACAACCACAAGGGAAAGACAGACGAAGGAGACTTGGACAGAGATACCAAGTTTACAGCTTTGTACAAAGTTCATTAGAATTTCCAAGTTGCTTCAAAATGGTGTGGGGGTAGGAGGAGGCAGATGGTAAAAGACTGGGCACAGAATGGAAAATTCTGTAAACATGTGCTAACAGAGGCTCTTTTGGATGCTAATCCAGGTGATGAGAAGCATTTTGGGCAAAACATGAGAATCATAAGAGTGAGGGCAATAACGTGGACCTGCTGAGTCACCACGGAGACCAAGGTAAGGGCAGCAGCAACAGGGTGGAATCCACTCCCCAAAGTGGCATTCTGGAATTACTCAGGGCAGTATCAGATGCATGAGGCAGAGCCCCCCAGAGCAGCCAGCCACCGCAACCAGGGGAGGCACGGCTGTATCTGCTGCAGCAAGAGGCAGCAGCTGAGGGGGACTTGCTCAGACCTTGGCTGGAAACTGCCTATCATTTCTGACACGGTATCCCCACTGGCAATTTTCCCGGAGAATGGAAGGGTTCTAAGGGCAATGCAGGGGCCTCGGGGGCTCTTCTGCTTCACCCTGTTGCCCTCCAGTGGTTAGGCGAGACTCCAACCTCAGGACTCTTCTGGTTCCTCTACAACCCACATATTCACGCTTACAAAGAGCAGGATTTCCCTGTACCTAACATTCCAGATTCTTTATCTATAAAGGGAAGTATTACAGCACCATGGGTCTGGAGTTGAAACCCTGCTTCCCCTGTCCCCAGAGGAACACAGTAGGTGTCTTCTAGGGTTGTTGTGAAGGTAAATGAGATAGGGCAGATCAAGCATTTAGCCTAGAGACCCACACACAGTAAGTGCTCAACAGTGTTAGAGAAAGTGCCAGCAAAGATGCTCACCGCTGTGACTCAGAACAATGCTAGTCCCTTTGTTTTTACCCTCAAAGTCCTAAAACATTCTGCATGAGAGAAAATCCTGCTGGGTCCTGCAGGCCCTAGAACAATCATGTGGCCCTAGAAGACTTCTACTGCAGGTGGAGAGGTCAGGAGGGGGGTTGGCTCTTGCTTCAAGAAGGGGGAAGGGGAGCATCTGGCCGCAAAGTCCCTTGAGGCCAAGTGGCAGCTGATTCACACAAATGGTATTTGGATCGAAGGGAGGGGAACAGGAGAGGAGCCTGCCCCTGTCTCCCGGAAACTGACTCCTCTCCCACCATCTCAGCTGCCATCTTTCATCACCCAGTCCTCCCCCAGATGTGGCAGCCAGCTTGCTCGCACAGAATCCCCTCCCACACCAGCAACATGTTGAGACTTTGCTGCCTGCCCAGCACTCTTAGGGGCTGGGTTCCTGTTCCTTGTAGAAGAGGCAGAGAACTACAGCAGAAAAAAGTGGGGGTGGGGAAAAGGACTAATAACTGTTTTTTGTTGTTTTTTTTTTTTTTTTAATGCATCTGGAGAAAAAAAAATTTACTTCTTCACATACAGGCTGTTTGAATATCCTGGCAAAAAAAAAAAAAATACTCCTGTAAAGTAGACACTAGGATTAACGTTCTTAGAGAAAAACCAAAGGTTGGGACAGCTAACCATGCAGAAAGGTAAAATCCTTCCACTTATACAACTGCTCCTAGTGAGTCACAGTTGGGGCAGTGTTGGCTCCAGCATTAATGAGACAATGATGTTTAGCTGGACACAGTGAGAATTAATTGATTTCATTCAAAGTCGCAGTGTAACCACAAGGGAAAAAATTAATCTTCATTTAAGGATTTTCACTATATTTTTCAAAATACAGAAACTGCCAAAGGTTTTTTTTTTTTTTCCTATGTTCATGTGCAGTTTTTTTTTTGTTTTTTGTTTTTTGTTTTTTTTTTTTTACGTCAATAAAATCCCACTTGGAAATGGTTTTGCCATCACACTGCTCTTTTTAAAATGGTCCATGGAAAATTAGTGGTGCTGAATTCCCACCTCACTCTAAAAGGTTTTCTGGAGGAACTTGAGCACTCATTTCCAGTGGCTTCATACCTGGACTCCAATAGCAATGTTCACACTGGGTGCATAGATAAGAAAAATAAATGCTATTATTTACTAGGAATCCCAGACCCTGGATTAAGCATTAGAGGCACTGCTTAATTTTGCAGATTACAAACATGAAGCTCAGAGAGGTGACACCACAGAGTTGGGATTCAAACCTGCCCCAGTTCTTTGCAACTGTGATGTGACCTTGATAGAATGTCATATTCTATAGCCCTGCCCTCTCTATTACCATCTCTATGGCCAGAGTATTTGGCATATGCTCGGTTCTCAATAAATGTTTACTCCTGGTGATTCTTTTGACCTCTTTAGGTAGGATGCACCTGAACTTACTTCCTCCTAGGGTATTCCATTTCAAGCTGACCACAGTAAAGCCCTCAACACCTACAGTTCTCTATTGAATTCTAAGAGTTAAGATGAGAGTATAACATGAGAATTATACAAAAACATAAAATGAACTCTGGAAGTACTGGTCATTGAGAGAAGTAACAAAGCCTGCTCTGAATTCACATTGCTACTTGTTGTTACAGGTTTCTTCACAGCTTTCAGTATTCTCAAATTCGAGGAAGGAAAAGGGTGAAGGAAGGGAAATACATTGAATCACTAAGGATGAGGACAACCAAAGGGAGAACTGTTTAGTCTAGATGGTGGCTGGCTACAAGTGTGGGGACTCAGGTGCCAGCCAGCCAGGTATCCATCCATTTAGCTGCACATTCTCCTTCCAGCTGCCAGCAAAGGCTTCAGAGATCTTCCTGCCTCATCCTTGCCCACAACCCATGGCGATCCTAATCCTGTGAGGACAAAAATATTGTTACCCCCATTCTACAGATAAAATAACTGGCTTAGAGGAGTCAGGTAATTTGTCTAAGATCACAGAGCCATTGAGTGGCTGAGCTGGGTTACAACCAGTTCTCTCTGGGCCCTTAGATTATTAACTAAAACTCTATTTCAAATAAAACCTTATCAAAGTTACCCTTCAGGGACCTTCCCGACTGAGATGGGTAATGATCTGCAGAGATTACATTTCTGATCCAAATCAAACCTAGGCTGAAGGAGACAAGGCAAGGGCCAAAACAATGATTCATTGCCTACCTTGTGAAAGATGATGGTAATTCTAGGTCAAAGTCTAATGAATGGATGTCTGCATAGCAATTAGCACAGCCAGGCACCCTGGCTGGCAATCTTGGCAGAGCAGCCAGGGATTGTCATAGAAACTCGACTTCTCTCTCTCCCAAAGAGGAATCCACTTGGCTGATCCAGGACAGAACAGGCTGCTGCCCAGGAGTGCCCTTCTCCCCCAGGCTGGAATTCTGCTCCACTAACATCTCCCCAGAGAGAAGCAACTCAAGGACAGTCACAGCAAGATGGGATGGCTGTGCTGATTAGTAAAAATATACATCACCCTTCATTTCATCCAGTTGCTTTGAAACTTTGGATAACTCATACATGCCCCCGAGGACAGCTTCGCAAAAACTACTTAAAGTGGGGCATCTGGGTGGCACAGTGCATTAAGCATCCAACTCTTGGTTTGGGGTCAGGTTGTGATCTCAGGGTCATGAGCACAAGCCCCACATTGGGTTCCACGTTGGGCATGGAGTCAGCTTAAGACTCTCTTTCCCTCTCCCTCTCCCCCCTCCCCACCCTACATGTGCTCTCTCTCTCTAAAATAAAAAAATAAATCTTTAAAAAAATTACTTAAAGAAAATTTAAGTAGAATCGACTTGTTCAATATCTCCTGTCTGCAAGATTCATCATTTGTAGTCAAGAATGACAACATTAAGGAACCAAAGAAGATATCCTGTTAACATTTTGTCTTTTCTATACAAATGTCTGAGTCTTCCTAATCCCTTAAAAATGTTCAAGCAATATGAATCTAATTAGCATGCTAGTTGAGCCATTAGTTTTATACAAGATCAATGTATATATATATATATATTTCACCATTATTTACAGTATATGGCATTATATTATGAATCTACCTTCTGTTTTACAGGGAAGATAGAGGCTGGAGGATTTAGGGGAGGAACTAAAATTTACAGAATGCCTAGCATGAATTGAGCATTTTAATCTGCAAGACAACTCCACGAAATATTTATTATCTCCATCTTATAGGAAAGAAAATGAGATTCAAAAAAGTTAAATAACTAGTCCTACATCTCACAGACAGTATAGAGCTGGGATGCAAAGCCAGGGTTCTCTAATTCCAAAACC
Organism: Lontra canadensis; assembly: GCF_010015895.1. Classification (NCBI taxonomy): domain Eukaryota; kingdom Metazoa; phylum Chordata; class Mammalia; order Carnivora; family Mustelidae; genus Lontra; species Lontra canadensis. The sequence goes on from NW_022631027.1 coordinate 19,571,393, forward strand.
TCTGTTCTTTCTACCAAATTTCACATACATTTATTTCACTTCCCATGCATCTATATCTGGGATTACTTTGCAATATACAAATTATAGAAAAATTCCAAGATTTAAACTAGTCAGAATCCACTTAATTAGAATTTTGAATTAAATGATTGTCTTCTCCCATCCCCCAAGTCTCTGCTACTATCATATTTTCAATGTGTCAGAATAATTAAATCGTGACACAACGGCCATGGTTGTTTTTAATCTTTAAGGTATTCCACAAAAGAAGGTGAAATTTAGCTCATCCTCCTAAACCAATTCCATTACACTGCTAGACAGGGATTGCTGACATGAGCCCAAGGCATTGTGAGATTCTAAATTATTGAAGAAAGAAGTTCAGAATGAACTTCAGAATGAAGTTCAGAATATACCACTTAGGCAGGGAATGGACTGATGAATTTCCTGAAGATTTTTGGTAGCAAGCTGAAAGAAAGATAATATGGGGAAGGGTGAGGGACTGTCTAGAAAAACTCTACTACATAGTTCCTTGACTGTGTCAGTTAGTCTATGTAATTAAATGCATTTTATTTTTTTTTTTAAGATTTTATTTATTTATCTGACAGAGAGAGATCACAAGTAGGCGGAGAGGCAGGCAGAGAGAGAAGGGAAAGCAGGCTCCCTGCTGAGCAGAAAGACTGACGCAGGGCTCAATCCCAGGACCCTGAGATCAGGACCTGGGCCGAAGGCAGAGGCTTAACCCACTTAAGCCACCCAGGAGCCTCTAAATGCATTTTAAAAGAAACCCTTATTTCCTTCCAAAGGCCCGTATTTTGCTGTGTGGATGAGCACAAATGCCATGAGCAATGAAATAAATTGCCTGGGTTTAAATCTCAGTTCCATCACTACGAAGTCTCCAGATCACCGGCAAGGCCTTACCTCTTTGGATATGAGATTCCTTGCCAATGAAATCATGGTTAGAATGAGTTAGAATAATGAAATAATGAGTTGGAATAAAATAATCTCTAAGTCCCCATGCATGAGTTAGAATAAGATAATCTCTAAGTCCCCATGCATTCATGCGTGCATTCCTCCAATAATTATAAGTATTTTTAAAGACACAATGTTCCAGTGTTTGATGATATCATCTTGACATTATTACTACCATCAACATCAAACATTTGTATTTTAAGCCCCTGCCATTTTAGGCACAGTGAATACAGAGGAATGACTCAGTCCTGTCCAAGGAGTTCACAAGGGGAAACATGATACATATAACACTGCAGAAGGCGGTCCAAGGAAAGCACCAATGATTGGTGTGTGCAGGAAGCACTATAGGATTTCTTAAGAATTGTTTAAACGGCGGGGCGCCTGGGTGGCTCAGTGAGTTAAGCTTCTGCCTTCGGCTCAGGTCATGATCTCAGGGTTCTGGGATCGAGCCCCGCATTGGGCTCTCTGCTCAGCAGGGAGCCTGCTTCCTCCTCTCTCTCTCTCTGCCTGCCTTTCTGCCTACTTGTGATCTCTCTCTCTCAAATAACTAAATAAAATCTTAAAAAAAAAAAGAATTGTTTAAATTGCTTTCATTATTTCAGCAGTAATGCTGAGACAAAGTTGATGACCTATGGAGCACTCCTTAGCCTCCACATTGGATGTGAGACCATACTTGATATTTCCTCTGTATTTCCTCCTCAATATGAAAAGCACAGAGCTCCAGACCAGTAACTACATACAATCAGAGGCAAATGGCTATATGCACGTAGACGGTCTACACAGGAAATGTAAGTAATTGTGTACTGAACATTCATACACATTTGCCTTCAGTTCAGTGTTACCGGAAATGCCTGCTGGTGCTGGGGGGTTACAGAGGTAGAAAAGAACCCTGTCCCTAGGATCTTACTATTTACTCCACTTACTCAGGAAGACAGAAATACAAACAGTTCCAATAGGTGCAGTAACAGTGGTTCTAACAATAATGCTCTGACCACAGGAAAGGAGAAACACCGTTGCCTGAGCAATCTGGAAAGACTTCACAGCAAAGATAGGACTTTATCTGAGCTCTCAAGAAAGAGCAGGATTTTGACAGTGACGTGTATGCAAGGATGTACACAGGCAAGGAAGACTAGGAAGACCTATCCTTTCAAGTTGCAGCAATGTGTCATAGACTCTGTGCCAAGATCTCTGTGGGCCAAAATAAGTAAATCCATATGACTGCAGCAGCAGGTACTTGAGGAATTTCATGGAAGTCAAGGTTAGAAATAAAAACCAAATCCAAAGATCGTCCCTCAGTAGTGCATAACAATGAAGAACATGGGCTCTAAAGCCAGACTTTCTGATTGTAAATTCTTCCTCCATGCGACCCTAGGCAAGTTACTTAAGCTCTCTGTTCTAAATATTAAGTGAGTTAATGTGTGGAAGTACTTAAAACAGTGTTTGGCCCTTAGTAAGGGTCATAGAAATATTTGCTATTCAATATACAATGGGGAGATACGAAAGGTAATGAAATTAGCATGTGAGCTGGTCTATTTATATAGTTATCCTTATGTGACATAACTATATTAAGGAGCTGAAAAAGAAGTTTGTGGTTGTAATTGTATTGCCGAGTTTAGAGGAATATATATTTAATCCACACAACTAGTTAATGAGTCTCTCCGCCTTGACAGCACTCAGCCTGTCCGGATTCCAAAGACATACCATACAGGATAGTTCACATTCTCAGCAACTCCTGGGATTTGGAAAGGACATTTCTCTTCATTAAAACAGTGAGGGAAGATGCATGCCTTAAAATGAAATGATTTTCCTATTTCTTATTCACTCTTCCATTGTTTTTATTAGATTTGCTTAGAAAATATTAGTGTATTGGAAAATGAAGATTGTGGCTCATGAAAAGGAACAGAAGACGTCTAGGCAGATTGGCACACATGATTCTTTTTAAAAAATGGCAAGGGCATTTTCTTCTTAGGAGAAGCAGGAACGATAGCCTTAAGGATGTTCTAGAGATTATGTATGTATTATAAAGACACACTTCCTCCTGCTGTTCTATTACTCACAGGTGACCAAACTTAAGGAGAAAGAACATTGTCACAAATAGCAAGAAAAGAGAAGTTAAAATTTTCTTGGAAGGCTCTAAAAATGTAATTTTCTTTCCTTTGAGGGATAGTAAATATACATATTATAATTCGTAAGTATTATTCCTTTAGAAAATTCTGAGTCAAAATCCCATTATTCTCATTATCCCATTTTCAGCAAGAATTGACTTTCTGGATTATGTAAGTTTTTTAACTATAAACTCTGCTCAAAGTTCTGCAGGTTGGAAAGAAAGAAGTAGGGCAGAACTTCTATTCCATGTGCTGAAGGAGGCCTGGAAAAGGAAGCAAAAAAGCCATCACACTCCGGGAACTGCAGCAAGGCAGTATGACCTAGTTGTAGGCCCAGACACCTGGCATTCTATTCCAGTCTTGCTCTCATTTGGGCCACATCATTTACTAACTTCCCTAGCCCTGGTTTCCTCTCTCCGTTGAGATACATATTAATGCGGGGGATTTACTATTGTGGTTATGCTCTTGTTGTTTTGGAAATCCCAATTAAAGTAGTCAGGTTGATTCTCTTTCTCTCTCTCTTGTTCCCATTTTGCTTTGTAAAGGCTCAGACTAGGCAGATGTTAGATTTCACGTATGCACTTACAAATATGTGGGTATACATTTACAGTGAAAGTGTACCATATACAATGGTCATATTAATCATTACCATATCATATATAATAATTTTGTAGATGTTTAGGAACCATGCTTCCTCTATGTAATGTTATCATCTAAATGTTGAGAAAAGATCACTTTAAACTAGGGGGATATTAATGGGATGACAGGATCCAGCTCCTTTCATCTCTTGGTTTACTTTCCAAAAAATTCCATTAATGCAGATGAAGGAAGTCTCCTTTTACTCCTGCAAAAGTCTGCCTAGGGAGCTATAGCATTTCCCTTGTTTCCTGGGCTCCCCCTGCTCCTTGAGCTCCTCATCAGCAGTGGTTCTCAAAGAGCAGCCTCTGGACCAACAGCATTATTATCAGCATGACCTAAGAAGTTGTTAGAAATATAAATTCTCATGCCTCATTCCAGATCCACTGAGGCAGAAACTCCAGGGGTGAGGCCCAGAAACCTGTATTTTCACAAGCTCTTCAAATTATATACAAGGTCTTCAGCTGATTCTTGTGGATACCAAAGTGGAGAACCTCTAACCATAGTATCAAAATGCATAACAAGCCATTTGGGGAACATAAGAAACTACCACAGGGCATTAGAATCTGGTGGTAGAAATCATATACCAAGTAGATTATTACAGTGCATCCTCTTCAAATGTTATTGTGGTGTCCTCCATTGAAAACCAAAATTTTAACATGATTTTATTCATAGTTTTATTTCATGTCTCAAATCAAGAAATATTTATTGAGCCCCACCATGTACCAAGTATTGGGGGCGTAGAGATGAAAAAGACCTAGTCCCTGTCCTTAGCAACTTACATTCTCCTCTAGTAATCCAGAAGAGGTGGAGAGGAGAATGTAACCAGTATGTATTAAACCCTTACTATTTGTTCTTTGCAAGTATGATATTGTTTAATAAGGCAATTCTGTAAAGTTTCTACTATCGTTGCAGGAAAGGAGACAATCTTGGTGAGGTTTCAAAATCTTGCCCAAGGTTAGAACATTTTTTTTTCTTCTAACAAAATTCAAACCTACAGAGAAGTTGAAAAAAATACTACAATTAGAGACTTCACCTAGATTTGCTAATTGTTAACATTTCACCTCTAAATATACCATCCTGTACCTTCTTAGACATCCTCTTACATTACCGCACCACCATTATCACATCCAAGAAATATATTATTGGTACAGTAATATGTCTCATAATCTACAATTGGCTTAAAAATATCCTAGATAGTTGGGTTTCCCCCCCAACTATGTTCCCATTAAGGATTATGCATTGTTTTTGGTTATCATGTTCCTTTTGTTTCAGTTTTCCTTAATCTAGAATAGTCTCCTTGCTTTCTTTTTCTTAATTTTTCATGATGTTGACTTTTTTTTAATTGAAGTAGAGTTGACACACTATGGTAGTTTCAGGTGTATGACATACACAGTGATTCAACATCTCCATGCATTATGCTGTGCTCACCACAACTGTAGCTACTGTCTGTCACCTTTATAATACCATTGACTACATTCCCTATGCTATAACTTTCATCCCCATGACTTATTCATTTCGTGACTGGAAGTTTAGACTTCCCAGTCCCCTTCACCCATTTTGCCCATTCCACCCACCTCTGGCAACCATCAGTTTGTTCTTTGTATTTATGAGTCTGTTTTTGCTTTTTGTTTGTTTATTCATTTGCTTTGTTTTTTAGATTCCACATATAAGTGAAATCCTGTGGTATTTGTCTCTCTGTGTCTGACTTACTTCACTTAACATATACCTTAACAAATCACTTAACATATCACTTAACATACTTAACATATCACTTAACAAATACCCTCTAGGTCTATCCATGTTGTTGCAAATGGCAAAATACCATCCTTTTTATGGCAGAGTAATATTCTTTTGTGTGTGTGTGTGTCTCTGTGTGTCTGATTCTGTGCCACATCTTCTTTATCCATTATCTATGATGGACATTTGGGTTGCTTCCATATCTTGGCTATTATAAATAATACTGCAGTAAACATAAAGGTCAATATATCTTTTTGAATTAGCATTTTCCTTTTCTTTGAGTAAATATCCAGTAGTGGAATTACTGGATCATATGGTATTTCTATTTTTAATATGCTGAGGGACCTCCATACTGTTTTTTCACAATTTACATCCCCACCAACAGTGCACAAGGGTTCCTTTTTCTCCACATCCTCACCATGTTGTTTCTTATATTTTTGATACTAGCCATTCTGGTGTGAGGTGATATCTCATGGTGATTTTGATTTGCGTTTCCCTGATGATAAATGATGTTGAGCATCTTTTCATGTGTCCATTGGCCATCTGCAGAACTTCTTTGGAAACGATGACATTGACATGTTTGAAAAGTCTAGATCAGTTGTTTGGGAGAATCACTGCATTTTGGATCTGGCTGATTATTTCCTTATTTTGGCAAGAGTTTTATGTAGATAATGTGTATTTTATTTTATATCAAATCAGGAACCTAATATCAGTTTGGTCCAATACTAGTCATATTAATTTTGATCCTGTGGTTCAAGTGTTATCCAGTAGATATCTCCATTGCAAAAGTACATTTTACCCTTTGTAATATTTAAGTAATCTGCAAGATGATGTTTCCAAATACTTTATTCTGTTCTTCAGAAATCTTTTATCCAATGAGATTCAGTACCCATTGAAGATCCTTATGTGAATAATTTATTATATTGTTGGCTGCCAAATAGAGATTTTTCTAGTTCTATCATTTCTTCTAAATTTATCAGCTGTCATTCTTTATGAAGACACAGCTTTCTCTTTCCACCTCTCATTTCCTCTTTGGATTTTTACATGGGTTTGTTGATTCTTTTTTTTTTTTTTAATCAATATATTATAACCCAGCACCATCAGTTTTTTGGTGCTCAAATGTTTCCCAGACTGGGCTTCCCAGAGGGAATCCAAGGCAGTTGCTTATCTTTTGGCCATGTCGTCATGATTCTTTGAGCCCTTCCCTGCTTTCTGGCTCAATAACTTATTCCAGGAGCATCTTTCCATGCTCCACACCTGGAATCAACCATTTCTCCAAGAAATTCTGGATCCCTTTGGTAGGCAAGGGTCTTTAGAAATCAACTTCCGGGAGTCATAGCTAGAATTTAAACCTAGAACATGGAATCCTGAAGCCTGGGCTCCAAATACTATATGACTATAGTTAAGAATGGTGCCCTCTGGGCACCTGGATGGCTCAGTCAGTTAAGTGGCTGCCTTTGGCTAAGGTCGTAATCCCGGAGTCCCGGGATCAAGCCTCTCATTGGGCTCTTTGCTCAGCAGGGAGCCTGCCTATTTCCCTCTCCCTATGCCCACTGCTTCCCCTGCCTGTGTGCTCTCTCTTTCTCTCAATCTCTTAAATAAATAAATAAAATCTTTAAAAAAAGAAAAGAAGAATAGTGCCCTCTAATGAGTGAGGTACACAAAAGATGCTTTCAGAATCTAAAGGAGGATGGGGGTGAAAGGAAGCGGAGGGTTTGGCAGGGAAGGTTTGCCTTGCTAATCTACCTTCACTGTTATTTCCATGCTGATGCCAGAGCTGTTTCATTTAACCACATACAGTGGAAGCCAACTCTCCCTTATCTGGGCCCCAAGTCTATCCCAAGTTTTGGTTTTCCTATATTTAACCCTAGTCCAAAAAAATCTCTGAAAGAGCTTCTCTTTCCTGGGCATTCAGAAATGTCTAAGAGAAGCCACTCTTCTCTCCCTCATTCCATTCCAGCTCCTCCCTTGACACGGATTCACCCATTCTCCTAGAACTTCATTGTTTCCTCCAAGCACATGAAGTTTGTTTTCTAAGTAATTCTCTTTCTCCAGAGTCATCTTTTGGGAGCTTCTAATTCCTTCCCTCCTGATAATAGACCTCTCCAGACTCACTGGCTTAGCACAAGGGTTAGTATAGAATTTTAGCATGCTTAAGAACGAATTCTAGGGGTGCCTGGGTGACTCAGTCGGTTAAGCATCTGCCTTTAGCTCAGGTTATGATGTAAGGTCCTGGGATCGAACCCCACATCAGGTTTTCTGCTCAGTGGGAGCCTGCTTCTCCCTCTCCATCCACCTGTCATTCCCCCTACTTGTCCTCTCTCTCTCTGTGTCAAATAAATACATAAAAAAATTTTTTAAGAAAAGGAAAAAGAAAAAAGGACCAATCCTATATTTTCACTTCCTTGCCTTAGGCTTGCAGAGGTACCTCTTAAACTACATATATTTTTGGAGGACAATTTTTATCACCCTGGCTAAGTTTATATTTGCATAGCGAAGGAATATAGGAGAAAATGGGCAGCTTAGAGTTAACACCAGACCAGGTTTCCTTAAAAGGGGCAGAAAAGCAAGCTGGCTGAGAGCTCACCTGGGCTGCATCACTGATGATACCTGGCCTTGGTGGGTTTGGGCACTTCTAGATGGAGCCTCTTCCCAGGCATCTTTTGTTTGTGCCACCTTGCACTTCTTTATTACTATGACTGCTGCTGCTGCCATTAAGGAAATTAATAACACCATCTTGGACTCTTCAGCCATCTCAAATTTCTGTCCCTTTCGGCCCTCAGGAGAGACAGCCAGCCTGTGACACGGCAGTTGAATAGTAATTAAGCGATCCTTCAGTGGCACAAAGGAAAGAATCAAGAGCCTGTTTAAAACCATTCCCTTAGACCTATTTCAGATAGAAATCAATAAAGCATTCTTGCTTCAGATCACAAATTGGCCTGGAAAACAGATCCACAACTTAGAATCCTGGCCCTCACTGCATAGCAGATCTCTCTCTGTCTGCTGACAAAGTCCAAGAGCCAGGGTAACCCATTACTCACTCTTAACCTGTTTTTTTGCCGTTGCTTGACCACGAGCCAAGCAAAACGAACATTCATGTGGTGGACTTGGCAGCCGCCCCGCTCCAAACTGTGCTTTTCCACAGGCTGAGAGAGGCTTTGAAGCTGGCCTCCCCTCCGTTTTGCCCCAAGCTGGGGAATCACCCTCGGAGGAGCAGAGATCAGCCAACACTGAGTCACGCTGCCCTTCAGGTCAGGCGACATTCAGGAAGGGCCTGGCCTATTGGCCTCATGACTGAGCAGAATGACTCGGCCTATTCCTTGTGCTTCAAAATGGGTCAGACATCCTGCAAGAGCCCTTCTGCTGTGTCTCTGGGCTAAAGAGCAGCATTTTATACTCACACTTTAAGATAAGAGTGTTAGTCATTTTGCCTGTATGTATGAAGTCAGGGGAGTGCCCCAGTGCAAAGGTTTAGAAATGTTTTGTGAACTCACACTCAGTTTATCAGTAATTAATTACAGGATATGCACTCACATATGGTCAGGATTCAATACAAAGAGCACTGGAGTGAACGGATGGATAGATGAACAGATGAAGCTGGAATACCAAATGAGGGACTAGAATAAATGAATGGAAAATGAATGAATGTGCAGAAATCTAAATTTTAGTCCTGGCCCTGTCCCTTCCTGGCCTCTCATTTAACTACTTGAATGTCAGCAGCCCCATCTAGAAAAGAAGAGGTTTGGGAAAATGATTACTTAATAATGGTTTATTATTGCATTTGTGCGTACACACTGGTCAATAGACAGGAATTAAACCAGTTTGTAATTGACAGCCATTAGTAACATTCAAACAGCCTCCAAAGAAGCCAGAATCCAAAAGCATCCCCAAGTTGTGAATTTGCATTTTGATGCTGTCACAGGGTCAAGCAACTCAATCTCTGTGATATATATCACCACCTGTAAATATTCCAGATACATTTATCCCTAAACTAAAGGATCTAGAAAACAGCAAAAATGTATACTACTTACCGCAGGATACTGTCCCAAGATGGACACAGATGAACTTTTCAAAACTGGCTCTTATTTGAAGACTTTTAATGCTGGAAGAAACAATGAGTTTGAGTCACGCTAAAGGTCTTCCAGTTAAGGAACAATTAAGGGAGTCATTCATAAAGTGTTAGTACGCCAGTTAGCATAAATGTTTACAGTTACCTAGACTGTGGTCTTTCTTTTGCTATTATAGAAATGTCACTACTTCTGACTATCCTTTTTCCTCTATCCTCATGCTCTGTTAATATAAAACACTCTAGGAGTTGACATTTCAAAGAAGTTGAAAATAAAATCATCTTCAGGGTACCAAAAAAGATCACCCATCTGTAAAATGGACCTCAGCCTCTCTCACATCTCCCAACTGATATTTCCTTCTGACAAGCTGTCCTACATGTAATTAAACAATGAGGGTAAAAGGGCCACCTGCCTCAAATGTACAACCTTTCTTGGCACATCAAGTTCCAACAGAAATCCAAGCAATTATTAGGAGGGATTAAGGAATGGAATTTACCATGTCTTCAGGATCAAATGCCTCCAGCACTTATTACTGTAATAAGAATATTTTAGCAAATTATCGATTGATAAATTTTAACCTCCTCTGAAATATTTCACTTCATTCTTCCACTTTTGACATGAAGTCATAAAAGTTCTGGGGCAGAATAAAGCAGGCTTGCTGAAGGAATTTAGATATCTTCTCTTATGTCCACACAAGGCCAGAGTCCTTGTCAGAAGATGTTTTAAATTTCTTCAAGATATCAAGATACACACCTGGAAGATTTAGATACAATTTCTCCAAGCCTGGATAGGATTCTTCTCCCCCAAAGCTTAGCTAATGAGCTGCAGTTGGATCAAAGAAGACTGTGGAGTAGAGGGAAAAAAAGAGAAATCCTTCCCCTTCAGTGACTGGAGGATTGTGGTTGGATGAAGGAAGGCAGTTGGAGAGAGGAGATTTGGACAGTATGGAAAAGATAATAAAACATACATTCTTGGATTCATTCTATTTTAAAATGACAAGACTGCAGGGCAGGTAAGAGAGATACATGATAAGAAAACATAGAAGGGAAGAATCCTTTTGTCACACGCACTTTAAATTCTCAAGGCAATGGGCTAGCTGTATTTTCAGAAGCCAACAGATAGGTTGCTTTGCAACATTTAATGCCCCATGCCTATGGGAGCAAACAAAGAGCCCTGTTCGGAGATGAGGCAGATGGGGAAACAGTGCGAATCTGAACAAACCATAACCTGTTAGGTTTGTGGAGAAGCAAGAAGCCTCTGGAGATAATCAACTTTGAAGCAGAAAACTTTTGTTTAATCCTCCAGGGATGAGCCTGCCATTGCCAAGCCCTTGATAACCACAAAGTTTGTAAAACATATTGGGTATAGATCCCCATTACAGGAAACAGAAGTTTATTCATTTAAAGTGTAAATGTAACCGCCAGCTTATGTCAAGTGACACACCACTATGTAAATTGTGTAGATTCTTTTGTAAGTGAGAGAGCATTTCCCCCCCTGCAGATTGAAGGAAACAAATGTTCCTTCTAGACATTTCCAACCTTAATATATTGGGAAGATTCAATGGTCCGCATGTAGAATGAACCACCCTAGGTCAGGAGACCAGATGGATGATATGGAAGAAACTCGGAAGGTGTACCTTGTAAAAATGGGTTAGCATGAGAACGGCCATCTCAAAGGCCAGGAAGCCATTTTACTGAGGTGAGGGAAGAGGGACTAGGGGAAGCTTGAAAAACAAGTTTTGAACAAGTCAATCATAAGCACCAGAATGCGGGCGGCTGCGTCACAGACCAGATGCATTGGTAAAGAGCTTGTCTCACTAAACCACCAGGGACTGACACAAAAGTAAACCGTCAGAGTGGGGCGCCAGATATGAATGTAGCTATGGAAAATTACTGTGTGTTAAGTGCTTTGAAAATGCTATATAAACCCTTGGCTTTGAGTGCTCGGGGTCCTTGTGGAGACCCACTGCGCCGGGCAGATACTTGGACCCCAGCTAGCTGGAAATAAACCTCGCTGTGTGACTTGCATTATCGAGAGTGTTCTCTGTTTAATTGAGGGGTGGTCGACTCCGGACATAACAACCTCAAGAGCTGGGGTGAGCCCAAGTAGCTGGAATGGCACAGAGGGCCCTGAGAGAGGTGAGTAGAAATACCCATGAGTTCATAGACATCAAACATCAACATCACATGCCAAGAGGAGACCAATTCAAGCTCCAGTGTACCTAGCTCCCCTCTCTGCCACCTGCAGTTTACACAAACCACCCCGGCTTGCAAATCTACCAGGAGCCTTGTATCTTTGCTCTAGGTGCCTTCAAAGAGGACGTAGAAGTGAAAATATGACTGAATAAGCGCTTATTCCAAAGAGAAAGACCAAAAATTACCCAAAGGGCTGCTTAAATTATTAATTCAGGCTAATTTTTTTTTCAGGCTAAATTTAAAATGATTGAGGACTAAAAGTTAATTCAGTTTTTTTTCCCTGCTGCATAGTAAATGGGGATCACCAGGAAGGTTTGATCGGTTAGAGATAAAAGAAAAAAATATATACTTACTTTGTAGTTATCAAGTGAATGAATTTGCAACTTTACTACATTATTTATGAAATTAGAGATGCAATGACAGCTCTGATCTGAGGGGCAGCCATAAAGTCTCACCTTCCTCTGAAACCTCTTTACTAATTTGCTACTTATCCTGAACTCAAAGAATAATCCCACAAACTTCTCAGTAAGTAACAAAGGTAGATGCCTTACGCCCAGGTAACAGTGTTGAAAATGAACCCTGGAGGGTGGGAAATAAGCCCAGTCAGTTCATCTGAAATTAACTCAAGAAAATTGTTACCCAGCTAGTCTCTGTGAGCCATGCCCTAGAGGAACAAGATATAAGAACAATGAATTGTTGAGCACTTCCTATATACCAAACGCCATCCATTAGAACTTTCTGCGACATAGGAATGATCTACATCCACACTGCCCACTATGTGAGTCACAGCCACATGTGGTTTTGGAGCACTTGAAATGTGGCTAGCAAAACTGAGGAAATAAATTTTTAATTATAATTAATTTAAATAACCACATGTAGCTAGTTGTTAGTGCTATTGTATTGGACAATGAAGGTCTATATAAATGTTAAGGTATTTGAGACTCTAACACTTTAAGGATACTTGGGGCAAAGGAATATATTGACAACAATCTCTGGGATTTGAAAAACAAAGCATAAACTAGGTTTAAATCAGAAATAGTGCCCACTTCCCAATTTGCATAAAGCTAGCCCTGCCCTAAAGTACCAACACCCTTGGTTTGAGAAGCAAATATTTAGGGCAATTATATGTATCACATTCTGTCACTGAATTCTGGTTATGAACAGAAATGAGCAAAAGTTCTGCTCCTGAAATTGCTTGAAAATGCTTGGGGCAATGAAATACCACAAGCAGCAAAGAGAGGTTTTTGATTCTGAATTGCAAATAGTTTCTCCTTTCTCTTACCCCATCCTAGTTCCTCACTCCTGTAAGTTTATTTTTTCTTACTCCTTTGCCTTTATTTCTCAGAAATTCATTAGAAATAAAATAAGAAAAGCTAAGCATAAAAGGTTTGTCATATAGCTTCATGTCGATCAAATGATGAGGAGGCATTTTGAATATCACCTACTTAGCCACAATGCTCCCATATTCTAGAAATTGTATTTTGCAGTCTTATAGACTCTGCAGCTTTGCAGTTCAGGTTTGGATTTGGTAAGTAACATAGGCAGTATGAGCATGTTAGCATCATGCTTGAGAGGCTAGGATGTGAAGAGGGAGCTATTCAACAAGAACACTGCCATATTTTTCCCAATGTATTTAAATTGAGAATCAAAAATTGAAGTAAAAAAGGAAAAATAAGAAGAAGTGTATTTTTAGAAATGTATTTTAGAAACAATGGTGTATGTAGTACCCTACATGTAATATTGACCTTCCAATTAAAACAGTCAAATTTTATTGATCAGCAAGAGGAATTGGGGAAACATATAAAACATACATATTACACAATAAGGACTCTGTACATGAATTTGTGGCCCAACTGGGTGATGGCTTCAATTAGAAAGAAACACTGTAATGTGACATTTGATGTTTACTCCAACTGTCAGGTTCTGGAAAATTTCTTTAAGTGTAGGTGGAGAAATTATTCTAAATAATAGTCAGGGGGAGAAAAAAAGGAGCATCTGAAATCCATTTCTTGCCATCTGGAGAACTTGGCCCAGCACAGATTCTAGTGTTTCCAATAGGATCATCAGCACGTCCTAGAAAGACATGTATCAGGACTCTTAGCAAAGATGGGGAATTTTCATTGTCTTAAGCAACCCAATCCCAGGCTCTATCTATCTGCGAATTGCTTGTATTCTCCACTGCAGGCAGCTGCAGCTCACCCAACCTCCCTTGCTCAAGACATCGTTCATTGTGTCATTCCCAATTTTCATAACATGCCCTTCATTCGAGTCTCCATCAAAATCATTCAGGCAGGAGGTGGATTAAAACGGCTCACCTGGTAGAAAACGTCACAGGTTTTGAAGCCTGAGGTGCGGAGGAAAAAACCAACAACAACAACACATAAACGCGTGCACACTCATTTTACAAAGGACTTTCTCACACATTTTACAAAGGAAATCTAGTAGCCACCTTTATTTATATTGCCTTATTCTCTATTTATATTGCTCATAATGCCACCTTGTTCTTAATATGCTCATGTGGCCCTAAAGGTCCAGAAGTCCAGAATAAAAAACGTCAAGGTTTGCTTCAGATTCTTTTCAAAAATGGAAACGTCCAAGTCCCTTCTGAACACTGGTCTATTTGGTTACTCCTTGGATACTCCATTTAAAGAGTGTAAGCAGAGAGGCGCCTGGTTGGTTTAGTCAGTCAAGCATCTGCTTTTAGCTGAGGTCATGGTCCCAGGATCCTGGGATGGAGAACTGCATCGTGCTCCCTGCTCAGCAGGGAGTCGGCTCCTCCCTCTCCCTCTGCCTGCCTGCTCCCCCTGCTTATGCTCAATCTCTCTGTCTCTGTCAAATGAATTTAAAAAAAAAAATTTTTTTTAAAGAGTGTAAGCAGAGACTGGATAAAAGACAAACGGAGGAAGTAAAGGGAACCTAACAGCCACATCCATGACCTCTAATGGTGCACACGGTCTCTTCTGTTTACTTTGATCAACAGCCTATGCTGCCAGCCTCAAGACTTATATGCAACTGATGGCAGAGTTGATAGGTAAAATAAAAAAAGGTAACTCTTTGGGGGAAAAAGTGAATAAAATACCTCTAGATAACTTCATTAAGAATAAAGAAATAAAAAAAGAATAAAGAAATAAAACACATGGATTTAATGACAGATTTAAAAGACGTTTTAAAGAAATCATGAGCAAATACTATGCAAAACACTACGCTAAAACTATTTTTTAAAGATTTTATTTTTAAGTAATCTCTACACCCAACGTGGGGCGCAAACTTAAAACTCTTGAGATCAAGAGTTGCATGTTCTTCTGACAGAGCCAGCCAGGTGCCCCAAAACTTTTAAAAACCGTAATAAAACTGATGATTTCCTAGAAAAATTGAAATAAAACAGACCGAAATTTATGAATCCAAAGAAGAAACCAGCCACAAAAAATTCTTGATCCTTAGTCAATAAGAAATAAAGAGAAAGTATTAAAGATTTATCTTTCAGGGCACCTGGGTGTCTCAGTGGGTTAAAGCCTCTGCCTTCTGCTCAGGTCATGATCCCAGAGTCCTGGGATCGAGCCTCACATCGTGCTCTCTGCTCAGCGGGGAACATGCTTCCTTCTCTCTCTCTCTCTCTCTCTGCCTGCCTCTCTGCCTACTTGTGATCTCTGTCTGTCAAATAAATAAATAAATAAATAATCTTTAAAAAAAAAACGTTTATCTTTCAACAGGCTCAAGGACCATCAATGAATAATTACATTATTGGCTCTATTTATTAGGCACTTACTATCTGCTTGAGATTGCATTAAGCGATTCACATGCCTTATCTCTTTAATCTTCGAACAACCTCATAATAGGAATTATTATTTTCCAAGTTCTAAAAAGAACTTGAGGCCTAGAGAGAGCTCATAAATCTAGTATATGTCTCATCCTGGATTCAAACCTAAGGTACAAAGAATTCCATAATAGATAAATTATTCTACAACATGGAAGCCTATGGAAATCTACCTAACTCACTGGATCACATACAAATGCCTGAAAAGAGGGCTTGCTCCTGGAGTCCTCAGGCAGGCTGGCCTGGAACCTGAGTCAATGTGTGCTCAGGCTTGTTGTCTGGGTTCACATAGGCCAGTCTGGTTCCTGAGGTGATCCCAGAGCCTGGGACTGCAGGGACCATCCTGATACCTGGGTGCATGGGGGCTAACCTCACACTGAAGTAGGCCTTGAGTCTGAATTTACAAGGGCCAGCCTGGTACCTGGGTCCACAGGAATGGGCCTGGCCCTGAGTCCACAAGGGTCAGCCTGGCATCAGAGATTCACTGGGGAGGCCTTGATGCCTGGGTTCATTGAATTAGGTCTGGTGCCAGAGATCACAATTTGGGGCCTAGGATCTAGGTCTAAGGAGCTGGGCATGTAGCCTTGGTCTGTTGGGGCTTACCTGGTACTGGGCCTGGAGCTTTGGACTGTGGAGGCTGGCCTGACACTGTGGTGTGTCTGGGGCCTATGGCCATGTGGATAAGCCTGGAGCCTGGGGCTACAAGGCCAGCCTTACACTGGGGCAAAACTGGAGCTTCGGACCATAGGGTCAGCCTGGTGCTAGGGCAGGCCAGGAGATTGAGTCTATAGAGGCTATCCTGGAGCCTGTGTCCATGTGAACTAGGCAGGTGCTAGCAGTAGATACTTTCTTGCACCATACACAAAAATAGAATAGACTCAAAATGGGTGCAGGACCTAAATGTGACACAGGAATCCATTAAAATCCTAGAGGAGAACACAGGAAGCAACCTCTTCGACCTCAGCCACAGCAACTTCTTGCCAGACACATCTTTAAAGGCAAGGGAAACAAAAGCAAAAATGAACTATTGGGACTTCGTCAAGATAAAAAGCTTCTACACAGCAAAGGAAACAATCAAGAAAACCAAAAGGCAATCTATGGAATGGGAGGAGATATGTGCAAATGACATAACAGATAAAGGGCTAGTCTCCAAGATATATAAAGAACTTATCAAACTCAACACCCAAAGAATAATCCAGTCAAGAAATGGGCAGAAGACATGAACAGACATTTCTTCAAAGAAGACATACAAATGGCCAACAGACACATGAAAAAATGCTCAACATCACTGGGCATCAGGAAAATATAAATCAAAACCGCAATGAGATACCACCTCACACCAGTCAGAATGACTAAAATTAACGAGACAAGAAACAACAAATGTTGGCAAGGATGTAGAGAAAGGGGAACCTTCTTACACTATTGGTGGGAATGCAAGCTGGTACAGCCACTCTGGAAGACAGTATGGAGGTTCCTCAAGACGTTTAAAAATAGAGCTACCCTATGACCCAGCAATTGCATTACTAGGTATTTACCCCAAAGACACAGATGTAGTGACATAGATGTAGTGAAAAGAAGGGGCACATGCACCCCAGTGCTCATAGCACCACTCTCCACAATAGCCAAACTGTGGAAGGAGTTGAGATGTCCTTCAACAGATGAATGGATAAAGATGTGGTCCATATATACAATGGAATATTATTCAGCCATCAGAAAGGATGAATACCCACCATTTACATTGATGTGGTTGGAATTGGAGGGTATTATGCTAAGTGAAATAAGTCAATCAGAGAAAGACAATTATCATATGGTTTCACTCATATGTGGAATATAAGAAACAGTGCAGAGGATCATAGGGAAGGGTGGGGAAACTGAATGGGAAGAAATCAGAGAGGGAGACAACCCATGAGAGAGGCTTAACTCTGGGAAACAAACTGAGGGATGCTGGAAGGGAGGTGGGTGGGGAGATGGGGTCACTGGGTTAGTATTAAGAAGGGCACATGATGTGATGAGTACTGAGTGTTATGCGTGACTGATAAATTATTATTATTTTTTAAAGATTTTATTTATTTAACACAGAGAGAGAGAGAAAGAGATATCACAAGTAGGCAGAGAGGCAGGCAGAGAGAGAGGAGGAAGCAGGCTCCCTGCTGAGCAGAGAGCCCAATGTGGGGCTCGATCCCAAGACCCTGAGATCATGACCTGAGCTGAAGGCAGAGGCCCAACCCACTGAGCCACCCAGGCGCCCCAACTGATAAATTATTAAACAGTACATCTGAAACTAATGATGTACTATATGTTGGCAAATTGAATTTAAATAAATAAATAAATACATACATAAATAAAATAACAATTAGGTACAAATGGATTAAACAATTAGGAAATCCAAATGGCAGTTTGTCTAATATCTGACAAGGAATGACTATCCATGTAAAAAAGCAATAAAAGAAATCATAAAAGACGGTGAATGATTTGAACATGCAAAAATTTAAAATGTCAGCATATCAAAGATTATTGCAAAATGTCATGATTCACCCAACAAACCGAAAAGAATATAAGGCAAATTGGCAGCTAAAGGGAAAATCTTTTTAAAATAATTAATTAATTAATTAATTAATTTTAAGTTTTTTTTTTTAATTTAAATTCCAATTCGTTAACATACAATGTAATATTGGTTTCGGGGGTAGAATATACTGATTCCAAAATTCCATACGTCCCTGTGTGTTCATCACAAAAGTACACTCTTTAACCCCCATCACGTATTTCACCCATCCACCCACCTACCTTCCTTCTAGTAACCACTAGAGTGTTCTCTATGGTTAAGGGTCTGTTCCGTGGTTTACCTCTCTCTTTCCTTTTTCCCTTTGCTCATTTGCTTTGTTTCTTAAATTCCACATATGAGTGAAATCATATGGTATTTGTCTTTCTCTGACTGACTGACTTTGCTTAGCATAATTCTCTCTAGCTCCATCCAGGTGATTGCAAATGGCAAGATTTCATTTGTTGAGTAATGACATGGCTGAGTAATATTCCATTGTGTATATATACCACATCTTCTTTATCCATTCATCTATTAATGGACACTTGGGCTGTTTTCATAAATTGGCTATTGTAAATAATACTGCTATACATATAGGGTACGTGTATCCCTTTGAATTAGTATTTTTGTATTCTCTGGGTAAATAACTAGTTGTGCAATTGCTGGATCATAGGGTAGCTCTATTTTTAACTTTTTGAGAAACCCCCATTCCATTTTCCAGGGTTGATGCACCAGGCTGCATTCCCACCAGCACTGCAAGAGGGTAAGGGGAAGTATTCTTAATATATTACATACTTCATCCAAATTAAAAATCAAAACACAAAACCATTATAGAAGATGGACAAAGAGTATAAATAGACAACTTATAGAAAAAAATTTTTAAATTGTATTAAATAAATTTAAAAAGCAATCTCACAATGTAATCAAAGAAGTAAAATACTAAAACATTAGATTGTTTTAATTTGTCAAATTATCAAAATAATACTAATCCCATAAAACTATGATGAAAGAGAAGCTTCATACACTGGGAATGGAAGTCTGTATAACTTTTATTAAAAAGCCATTCAGCAATATAGTATGAAGTGTCTTAAAATTGTTTATAGATTTTAACCCAATAATTCCAAACCTGAGTTTATCATAAACAAATAACTTGAAGTGCAGGCAGAACTTCATGTATAAGAATAATACACAGTATTATTTATGATATATATCCATATGACATGGCTATTAAAAATTATGTTCCAGGAAATATTTACTAACACCAAAAAAGTCACATCATTAAGTTCATGTTCACATTGTAATGTTCATACTATAAATATACTGGAAAAAAACTATGAAGAAATCATCTGAATGTTCATAGGATAAAAATCAACGAAATCAAATTTTATAAATAATTTTTCATAAAATGAAAAATGACTCATAATATATAGGTCTTTTAAATGGAGTATAAAATGTGTATAAATGAATGCACAGGAAGAGGGTAATCAAATTCAGTCTCTAGCTACCCACAGATCACAGCAATCCAAACAGCTTGGGATTCCCAGTAGCCAAGAAAAAGGGAACCCAGTTATCTATGGTAGGAACAGGTGAGGAGTTTGAATCCAGGAAGGGAAATAGTAAAGATAGATATGGGACCACACCGCTTAAGAACTGCCTGACGCCAGAGCAAAGGGCATCTGAGCTATAGTGGCTCCTAATATACTATTTCCTGTAAGGGCAAGAATCGGGGTCTGTGTGGGGCTAAGTCTGAATGTGCAGCTGTTTGAAGAATGAGAGAACCGACACTGGATAAGACGCACACAAAAAGAAGAGGTTTAATATTGCAGGTGGTCTCTGACGGATATAGAAAGCAAGCTTTAAATAAAAGGCTTCCACTTTCTACTGAGAAAAGAGAGAATTATTGATACCAAATAGTTCAACGAGCCTTATAGAGCAGCCAAGTAAATCAGCACAGCTCAGGATCAGAATGAATCCCGCCAGGTGTGCCATAAAATAAACAAATAGCATGCACTAGACTCACAGACTCACTGGCTCTGTGAGGCTCCAGGCTCAACGATGTCCTAGGGAATATGGAAGGTGTTGATGCAGGGGCTATAGACTGGCTGCTTTTTTCATCAGTAGAATAACGTGTGTTTTTTAATTTTAACTAACGTATAATGTATTATTTGTTTCAGGAGTACAGATCTGTGATTCATCAGTCTTTTTTTTTTTTTAAGATTTTATTTATTTATTTGACAGACAGATATCGCAAGTAGGCAGAGAAGCAGGCAGAGAGAGAGGAGGAAGCAGGCTTCCCGCTGAGCAGAGAGCCCAATGTGGGGCTCGATCCCAGGACCCTGAGATCTTGACCTGAGCCAAAGGCAGAGGCTTTAACCCACTGAGCCACCCAGGCGTCCCTGTGATTCATCAGTCTTACACAATTCACAGCACTCACCATAGCACATACCCTCCCCAATATCCATCACCCAGTCACACCATCCCTCCCACCCCCCTCCTCTCTAGCAACCCTCAGTTTGTTTCCTGAGATTAAGAGTCTCTTACGGTTTGTCCCCATCTCTGGTTTCGTCTTGTTTCATTTTTCCCTCCCTTCCCCTACGATCCTCCGTCTTGTTTCTCAAATTCCTTATTTCAGTGAGATCATATGATAATTGTCTTTCTCTGATTGACTTATTTCACTTAGCATAATACCCTCTAGCTCCACCCATGTCATTGCAAATGGCAAGATTTCTTTCAGATGGCTGCATAATATTCCATTGTATATATATACCACATCTTTTTTTTTTTTTTAAGATTTTATTTATTTATTTATTTATTTGACAGACAGATATCACAAGTAGGCAGAGAAGCAGGCAGAGAGAGATAGGAGGAAACAGACTCTCTGCTGAGCAGAAAGCCTGATGCAGGGCTCGATCCCAGGACCTGGGATCATGACCTGAGCTGAAGGCAGAGGCTTTAACCCACTGAGCCACCAAGGCGCCCCATATATACCACATCTTCTTTATCCATTCATCCGTTGATGGACATCGAGGCTCTTTCCATAGTTTGGCTATTGTGGATAATATTTTAATGCTCCTTTAGTGCTGTTGTTGAACGCCTACCAAGCATGGGAGCTACAGGTCCCTCGGTCCTATCATGCAACAGATAGGAAAAATCCAATTATTTTTCCTGCTGAATTACCCTGCATAACTTCCAGCAGCTTAAGTCAGAGTCCATCAGAAAGAAATGAGTTTACCTATGTTTTGCTCAACCTTTTGAAAGAAAGATGGAAATGAAAATTTCTGTAAATAAAGAATTGCTGCTTAATGCTTTCTTCATCCCCATTGTAGAGAGACTTAAGTAATTTTTTTCTATGCCACGGAGGTCCTTCCTATACCATAGTCTTTCAAAATGTATCTTTGACCCATTACACGTCAGGCTGTGGAGGAGGAGGTGGGCAGACTGTTTACTCCTGTGAACTTTGTTAAGAGGTTTGTGGTATTAATCTTTGGGGGGTTTAATCTCTGTACCCACTGCATTCAGTTGCTCCTGCCATCATATCAGATGGGGATTTACCTTTTACAGGACCATTTATATCATTCCTTCCCCATCCAACATAGGATGATTTTTAACATTTCTTATGTACAGAAACTAATGGGCATCCTTGGTAAAATGCTGGGAAATGCCTTGTTTTGTTTTTCCAGTCTATACATGGTACTGAACCAAGACATCTCACAGTTGGAATACTCCAGGGGACACTACAACCACCCCCTCCACCCACAAATTTGTTTTTAGAAGTAAGTGAGTGACGTTGACCTTATAGATGATTGACTCAGAAATACAGAATATATGCTTACACCTAATATAACCTTCTGGGCAGTGGAGAAAAATGTAATGACAGAAAGCTTCAAAGTAAAATTACCCCCTAGGACTTACTAAGAGCTCATTGTGTACAGAACCAGAGTGGAAGAGGCCTCCATAGCCACATAATCTCACTTTCTGTGTCAAAGCAGAACTGAAACTGAAATTAAATAAATGCAGGCATTCAACATTTAGTAGGGAGTTCTGCCAAAAATTGAAATTAGACCACCCAAAAACCTGCCATGAAGGGAATATTTCTTTAAATAAAAGGCTTAGGTATCCATAACACCTAAATTTAGATTCTTAGATTTCTGAGAAATATCAGTCAATCCCCTAAAATGAACATCCATAATGAGCCAACTGTCTACCCTGTATTGACTTATCAGCACTGGACAAGAACCTGAATCATGTACCCTAATTATGACAAATGCAATAACTGTGTTATCTACTAACCCAACATAATATCCATAATGTTTCTAGAAATGTCTACAAAGGAGGAAGTTTTACATTTTCCTTGATCAATGAAAACATATAGGTAACAGTAAACATCCCAGAAGTATTGTCTTCTAAGCTAAAATTTCTACCTTATTCTTGTTAATTACTAATTCACAATACATAATTCTGAGTTAGGAAGTATAAAGCACTAGTCTTTACATTACTTTACAGTGATAATACTCATGGGAAAAAGGAAGTACAAGAGTGGTTTTTCCATCTTTCCGAGTCATTTTCTAGAATTTACTCATTCACTCATTCAAGTATTTTTTAAGCCAGGCGCTGTTCTAGTTAGTGCAGACAAAATAGTAAACAACACAGATGCAAATTCTGGCCATCCCAAAGCTTATATTCAGCAGGGGTGGGGGGGTTGGGAGGTGGTTAGGGTGGGTATGGGTTATTCAATCGATTGCAATGTATACCTTTTCCAGAATGCATTTACTAATTAAAGTACAAGTCGAAAATACAAAATTATATCTAGAATTGTAAGGGATATAAGTGTTTGCCAGATCCTTCCAACGTGGAACCAGAATTGTGGTAACAACTGGCATGAATGCTCTCAACTTAGGAGTTCTCTTAATGTTATATAAAATGGGTTCTTTTAACATGGAAATTTACTTCACAGAGTCCATCCTGGAGCCCATACTGGACCTAAAACACCAGAATTTCTGGGTCAAAAATAGGTACATTTGGGGGCACCTGGGTGGCTCAGTCGGTTAAGCATCTAACTCTTGATTTCTACTCAGGTCATGATCTTAGGGTTATGATATGGAGTCCTGCATTGGGCTCCAACTGGCCAGGGAACTTGCTTAAGATTCTCTCTCTCAAAAAAAGGAAAAAACAGGTACATTTTGGGGCACCTGGGTGGCTCAGTCGGTTAAGCATCTGACTCTTGATTTCTACTCAGGTCATGATCTTAGGGTTATGATATTGAGTCCTGCGTTGGGTTCCAACTGGCCAGGGAACTTGCTTAAGATTCTCTCTCTCTCAAAAAAGGGAAAAAACAGGTACATTTTCAGGTTTTTAGCTCACAGTATAAAATGTGCCTTTAGAAAGTCTGAGGCAATTTTCCCTCCTATCCGCAGTCCAAGAATACCCATTTCAACAATAGACGTGCACTCACCAGAACTGGATGTTTTTCACTAGATGTTTTTCACCACGATAGGTAGAAAACAGTATCCCATGGTTCTCACAGTTTGTGTATAGCATGGACAGTTGTAGAGAGACTTAGCTGTTAGAGAATCAGACAAGTGAGTGAGCTTTCAAAATTTCAATGTGATTTTTCTGTCACTATAATCTTGAGTCTTAAAAGTGTTGTGTCTGTCTGAGAACATGGAACCCCTTTGTTGAGTTACCTCTCGGTTCAAAATATAAAGTACCTCTAAACGAGCCTGGCACTTGATGCTTGATTTCCCAAACATCCAGTCTTGCTCTATTTGCGCTCTGGCCCACCTTGGCAATTAAATTCATGGAGACGTACCTGGTTGCAAGTGACAGAAACTAGACTCTATGTTATGCAAGGAAAGAGGAAAAGGGATTGGCTCAAATAACTGGGAAGTCAAGAGGCAGAAGTTCTACCAATGTCAATTCACCCCTTCTCCCTCTCTCTTACCCCTACACCCCCCACCCTTTTCTCACTTGCCTCCACCATTCTTTATTCTTCATGTTCTTCTAGCAGCCTTCCCTGCCAGCTCCTACAGAGATAGTCCAAAAAGAACAAGGGCCTGATTTAGGTGTATGGCTATCCCTAGACCAACACATTTGCCCAAACCAAGCCATCTGCCCACCCCTGTGGACTTTGAATAGAAAGGTATGAGGTAACTATGTGGAATTTAAGAAACAAAACAGAGGATGATAGGGTAAGGGGTGGGGGGAATAAGACAAAATCAGAGAGGAAAACAAACCATAAGAGACTCTTAACCATAGGAAACAAACTGAGGGTTGTTGGTGGGGGCCGGGGGGTGAGGGTAGGGATGGGGTAACAGGGTGATGGGTATTAAGGAGGTCACATGATATAATGAACACTCGGTGTTATATAAGACTGATGAATCACCAAACTCTCCCTCTGAAACTAATAATGTACTATGTGTTACTTAATTGAATTTGAATTTAAAAAACAATAATAATAGGGATGCCTGGGTGGCTCAGTTGATTAAATGTCTGCCTCTGACTCAGGTCATGATCCCAGGGACCTAGAATCGAGTCCCACATCAGGCTCCCTGCTCAGTGGGGAGCCTGCTTCACCCTCTGCCTGCTACTCCCCCTGCTTGTGCCCTCTCTCTGACAAATAAATAAATAAAATCTTTAAAGAGAATAATAATAATAATAAAGGAAGGTATGAGGTGGGGAAGAATACACTTTGATTAACAGCTGTGCTCAGACAATGTGAAATGGAGGAGGAGTTCACCAAAGGAAGCAGACAGGAAAGTTCATTAGACAGACAAACTATAGTAACCAACTTTGTCTCCACATTATGCCATGTCAGTTACATATACCACAAACCATGACACCGTTTCCCCGGAGCTTTGATCTTTGCTTTCTACCTGTCACACTTGTGTGTCCCACTCTGCTTGGGCTGTCCATGGAGCCCAACCATCTGTTGACCCCTTCCAGATTAACTATCCCAGCTTAATGACTAAGGCTTATGAATTCTCTCCTCTCTACCCCAGTCAACAACAGCAAATAAGAGATACCATCTTGATAAAGCAGCAGTTTCTCGGGCTTCTGTATTCAGAATTCATTCTTCATCAAATATTCATTTGATATTCATTCTTCATCAAATATCCATGGGCATTTGAGACAGCAACATGGGAGAATGCCAGATGGTGGAGGACTGGGTTTGTATGGGGCTGTGAGGTAGCTAATTAAGCTGTGGAGTCCACAAAGGGTGAAGGTAAGAAGGAAAGTGAGCATAAGGGAAGGATGATAGAAATCAATGGCAGATACACTTCCCTGAGGGTAGCTCCACTTGCCTTTTCCCCTAAGACTCACCCCGACAGGAGCCCTGAACACTCTGCCCTAAGCTCCCCAAACAGAGCCCTCCCTCCAACTTGGTTCTCTGCTTTCAGTGCCGTCCCTCAAGAATAATCCTCCTCGGGGCGCCTGGGTGGCTAAGTGGGTTGAGGTCTCTGCCTTCAGCTCAGGTCATGATCTCAGGGTTCTGGGATCGAGCCCCGCATAGGGCTTTCAGCTCAGCAGGGAGCCTACTTACCCTTCTCTTCCTGCCTCTCTGCCTATTTGTGATCTCTTTCTCTTTGTGTCAAATAAATAAATAAAATCTTTAAAAAAAAAAAGAGAGAGGATAATCCTTTTCTAAAGCTCCAATACAACCACCTTATTGAGTAGGTCATGAAGCAGGTTTCCATCATCCTCATTACAATAAACGGATCTGACTGGTCCTTGAAAAGAACTCACCATTTAGCAGAATGTGTACTACCATTTTAGTATTTACTGTATTTCCTTGATGTCATTTCATTACTCTTGTGTCTCTTTTATTCCATTTAAAAAAAAATTTAAATGTTTTAATTTTAATTCCAGTTAGTTAACATATAATGTTATATTTGTTTCAGGTGTACAATATATTGACTCAACAATTCCATATCTGGTGCTCATCACAAGTTCTTTCCTTAATCCCCATCACTTATATAACCCATCCCCCCACCCACCTCCTTTCAGGTAATCATTAGTTTGTTCTCTAGTTATGAGTTTCTTGGTTTCTCTCTCTCTCTTTTTTCCCCCCTTTTGCTCTTAAATTCTTAAATTCCTTAAATTTCAAATATCAATGAAGTCATACGGTATTTGTCTTTTTCTGACTGACTTATTTCACTTAGCATAATACTAAGCATATTACATAATACCTCCATCCAGATCGTTGCAAATGGCAAGATTTCATTCTTTTTTATGGCTGAACTATATTCCACCATATATATCACATCTTATTTATCCATTCATCAATCAATGGACATTTGGGCTGCTTCCATACCTTGGCTATTGTAAATAATACTGCTATAAAATAGGGGTGCATGTTTCTCCATTAGTTTCATCCTTTTTCCTTAAGTAGGCTCCAGGCCCAGTTCTTATACAGAACTTTCATAGAACAAATTTACTGCAGTGCCTGGGTGGCTCAGTCTGTTAAGCATCTGCCTTCAGCTCAGGTCATGATCCCAGGTCCTTGGATGGAGCCCCGCATCGATTGACCAGAAGCCTGCTTGACCGGAAGCCTGCTTTTCCCTCTCCAACTCCCCCTGTTCGTGCTCCTTCTCTCGCTATGTCTCCGTCAAATAAATAAATAAAATCTTTAAAAAAAAAAAAAAAGGAAAGAGGCATCAGTGTGCATTAAGGCCATACCCCAAAGGATGGAAGGAAAGATTTATGCCCCTTCTCTGGTTTCTTCTTTTCTCAACAGCACCCCACTGCCACTCTCTGCCCCCGACTCCCCACATCTGACACTTCCAGCCAGTCTCTGAAGTGAACCTTTCAGTACCTTTCAGTCAGTCAGTTAGTCACTCAACAAATGCTCTATATCTACCAAGTGCCAGGGCTGGGCTTTCAGATGTAAGATTAGCTCACGTTTATGGGGGATTCCCATTTAAGTCACTTTGACCTTAAAGATCCATCTCTGAAGAGAACCAATGATCATATTATCTGTAATCTTACAGATGTGGAAAATGAGATACAGAGAGGTTAAATAACTTGTCTAAAATAACAAACTCATAGAGTATTTAGAACTGGCATTTTTTCCAAATCTCCTGCTCTTTCTCTCCACTTAACAGTGCAATCTCTTTAAATATGCAAATTCACTGGAGATGGGTTGTATTTGGCAGGGGCTAAGATTTTAATTCCATGCTTCTTTCTTTCCAGGTATTCTGTCCATAATTCTGACAGTGGATGTGGCAGTTTTCCAGGCAGGGGATCATGGAGAGCAGCTCTCAAATCCCCCCAGGTTTTATCTAGAAATAAAACAATCCATAGTGATTTTCTAATATTACCCGTTAAGTAACACATTGATATGAATGAGTCAAAGATTTAAGTAAAACATTGATATGTGTGAGTCAAAGAAACAATTTAAAGAAATAGAAAAAAAAATAGATAAGGTCAATAGAAAGAGCACGGCAATAGGAAGTAATGGATCTAGGCTTAATTCTTAGTTCTATCACTGCTACATTGGGCAATTTATTTCCACCTCTTGAGGCCTCTGTTGCAAAAAAAGAGACTTTTAATTAGATTCTTTCTAATACCCCTTACAGCTCTAAAATTCTATGATCTTGATATACGCTTTATGAAATGTAATTTATCTTTCATTTCCCTTTTTTTCCTCTAAGGAGAGATTTTCAACTTGTTCTTACTTAAAGTGCCTGGGACACTGAAAAGCCCCAGAGTATAAGGAACCATTTTCTTCCGCTGGAATTCTGTCAGGCACAGGCTCTAAGTGCCCCTGGAAAGATCCTCATCGGCAAGGCCTTTCCTTGTTTCATTGTTATAGAGGTGCTCCCACCCCAGCAGCAGCCTACTCCCCTTAAAACAACGGCAGTAAGATCTGGAAGCAACCTCAGGGCCCACAGATAGATGACAGAGTGCAGAAGACATGGTATATATACAATGCTCTATTACTCAGCCATAAAGAAGAATGAGATCTTGCTACTTGTGACAGCATGAATGGACCCAGAGAAAGACAAACACCATATGATCTCACTCATATGTGGAATCTTAAAAAAAGAGAAAAAAAAGAATAAACAAGCGAAAAGCAAAAGCAAATCTGTAAATACATAGAACAAACTGATGGTTGCCAAAGGGGAAGGGGGTGGGGGGAGGAGCGAAATAGATAAAGGGGGTTAAGAGGTACAAACGTGCAGATAAAAAACAAATAAGTCACAAGGATGAAAAGAATAGCACAAGGAATATAATCAATGGTATTGTAATAGCATTGTATGGTGACAGACGGTAGCTATACTTACTATGGTACACACTGAGTAATGTATAAAATTGTCAAATCAGTATGTTGTACACCTGAAACTAATATAACACTGTATGTTTTTTGAAAATCAGGCAGAGCAGGGGCTCTGAGTCAGCGACACATTGCTATGCTCATAGCTGTGAGATTAATGTGTCATGGAAGAAGTGGTCTCTCCATTCTGTCCCTCCTCCTCTTCCTGGGGAGATTGTGGGGAGATTAAAGAGAACACTGATGAAGTCTGTGGGGACTCTACCTGCCCAACAAGTGGGAGTTTTTCCTTTCCTGACACAGGGGCCCTAATCTTCGGGTTTAGGGTTCTTCCTTTGATGCCGTCTATCTTAATGACTGTATAATTGACAGTATAATATTTATTATATAATATTTTATATTGTATAATGACAGTATAATGAATCAAAAGTTTGGTTTTTTTTTTAAGATTTTATTTATTTATTTGACAGAGAGAGAGCACAAGTAGACAGAGAGGCAGGCAGAGAAAGAGAGCGAAGCAGGCTCCCTGTTGAGCAGAGAGCCCGACGTGGGGCTCGATCCCAGCACCCTGGGATCATGACCCAAACTGAAGGCAGAGGCTTTAACCCAGCCACCCAGGTGCCCCTCAAAAGTTTTTTAAAGGTTTTTAACCCACTTGATTTCTTTCTTTTCTTTACTCACCATTGTTGATTTGACGTAAAACGTCTTTTATTTTATTTTATTTTATTTTATTTTAAGATTTTATTATTTATTTATTTGACAGACAGAGATCACAAGTAGGCAGAGAGGCAGACAGAGAGAAAGGAGGAAGCAGACTCCCTGCGGAGCAAAGAGCCTGATGTGGGGCTCTATCCCAGGACCCTGGGATCATGACCCGAGCCAAAGGCAGAGGCCTTAACCCACTGAGCCACCCAGGCACCCCGCAAAATGTCTTTTAAAATATTTGAATGAACAGAAAGAAAAGAGATATATAAAGCAAGGTCTGGAAGGTTCCTAAACCTATGAGTTTCTGTCTCTATGGATTTGGGGTGCACCACCTTCCCTGCACATGGAGGTGATCACCAACCTGAAAGCTCTCTGAACCCTGTACCTTTGGGATTTTTATGGAGGCTTCATCTTATAGGCACGACTGATTATTAATTCTATTTCTAGCTCCTTCCTCTCTCTGAAGAATGGGGGTGGTGAGTCTGAAAGTTCCAAATTTCTAATCATGGTTTGGTCTTTCTAGTGAACAACGACCACCCAGGAGGCCACCACGAACAGTCACCTCATTAGAACAAAAGATATTCCTATCACCCAAGAAATCCCAAAGGATTTAGGATTTTTGCAGTAGACACACCTATCACTTAGGAAATTACAACGTCTTATCAGGAACTGGGGTCAAAGAGCAAATATTAGCAGGAGCCAGAGGTAGAGACAAAAAAATATATTTCTTATTATTTTGCTATGTAGTATTCATTAAGTAGCTTTAAAAACTGAATTAGAAAGTAAACTTAAATTGTTTTAAGATGACAAATACAAATGCCCATTCTAAATGGTTGTCTCATACGCATTTCTTTTACTTCCATGTGTTTTTTAATTGAAGTATAGTTGACATACAATGTTATATTAGTTTCAGGTATACAATAT
Organism: Lontra canadensis; assembly: GCF_010015895.1. Lineage (NCBI taxonomy): Eukaryota > Metazoa > Chordata > Mammalia > Carnivora > Mustelidae > Lontra > Lontra canadensis. The sequence goes on from NW_022631027.1 coordinate 19,601,351, forward strand.
AGTGATTTAAGAACTCTATACCTGGGGTGCCTGGGTGACTCAGTGGGTTAAGCCTCTGCCTTCAGCTCACATCATGATCCCAAGATATCTATATCTTAAATATAGATAAAGATATAGATATAGATATATTTTAAAGATTTTATTTCTTTATTTGACATACAGAGATCACAAGTAGGCAGAGAAGCACAGAGAGAGAGAGAGAGGAAGGGAAGTAGGCTCCACGCTGAGCATAGAGCCCGATGTGGGGCTCGATCCCAGGATCCTGGGATCATGACCTGAGCCGAAAGCAGAGGCTTTAACCCACTGAGCCACCCAGGCGCCCCTAGACCTTACGTTTCTTAAGTTATGAGGGCTGCATTTAGCTCACCTTAAAAAAAAAATTATTTATTCATTTGAGAGAGAGAGCACGAGTGGGAGGAGGGACAGAGGAAGAGGGAGAAGTGGGCACCCTGCTGAGCAGGGAGCCTGATGATACCAGGATCAATCACAGAACCCTGGGATCATGACCTGAGCTAAAGGCAGATGCTTAACCAACTGAGCCACCCAAGTGCCCCTATTTCACCTTGAAATATCATGCAGTCAGTAGGTGCTAGGTAAATATTTGTAGAATGAATGAATTATGAATTTAGGGGAAAAAAAGAACCTTAATTTTTTATTTTTTATTTATTTTTTTTTGGTCTCACCAAAAGAGCTTTCATAGTGGGACCTCTAGGTCAAGTAGAAAGAAAGATGATTTCCTAACTAACTAACAAGAAGGAAGCTTTTTTTTTTTTTTTTTTTTTTTAAGATTTTATTTATTTATTTGACAGACAGAAATCACAAGTAGACAGAGAGAGAGAGGAGGAAGCAGGCTTCCCGCTGAGCAGCGAGCCCGATGCGGGGCTCGATCCCAGGACCCTGAGATCACGACCCGAGCTGAAGGCAGAGGCTTTAACCCACTGAGCCACCCAGGCGCCCCAAGAAGGAAGCTTTTAAAGGGTAAGTAAGATTGTCACCCAGGGGCACCTCTAGCCAAAATTCTGAAGAATGTGGGTGCCATTATACCTCCCTCTTCCTTTTTCAGTGCTCTTTACCTTCCTTTCAAGGTGTCTCACCTTGAGCCTTTGGTCTTCCAGGGTCAGTCCACTGCCTCCTGCCTCCTTCAGACAGATGCATCCCGGTGTCAGAGAGATTTTTTTGGTTGCAACAAGCAGAAACTAATTCTCGCTCACTTTGTCCAAAACAAACAAACAAACAAACAACTAGAAGGATATGGGTTAATTCACTTAACTGAAGAAGAATTGGAGGTTTGGGCTTCGGAGTGGGTAGGAACTAGAACAGCTCTGGGAATCTTGGTGGTAAGATCTGATGAAGAATCTTGGGATGATGGGATCCAGCTGTTTCTTTGCTTCTCTCCCAGGAATCATATCTAGGAAAAGTATATTTGATTGGCCCAGCTTTGGACAGGGAAGGGTGAGCAACTTCACTGAAAGTTGTCAGACATAAATCCAACAAGAGGCAGGGGTCCCGCAAAGCAAAATCAGAGTACTCAAACCTGAATAGATACTGGCAGGCAAAAATAATAGATGTCCATGGTGACTTCCATTGTGATTACTGCTCCTAGCAATGTGCTTCCACATCTTTCCTTTCCTTCTCCATCTTCATCTCACCCTCCAGCCTGGTCCACCCATGAAGAAGACCTAAATACCCAGTATCTCAATTCTCCTTTGTTGATGGTATTGAAAATTTGCCTGTCTCAAGTCTTTGACAAACTTGTGGGTTTTTTAATAGAATACTTATGGTTAAAAAATTAATTAGAGTATGTAGTCGGTGATATTATGATAGCATTGCATGGTGACAGATGGTAGCTATACTTGTAGTGAGCATTGCATAACCTTTAGAGAAGCTGAATCACTATGTTGTACACTTGAAACTAATGTAAATGTGTAACAACTATACTCAAGTAAAAAAAAAAATTTAAGGATCTTTATTCCCCCAAGGATTTATTTATTTTAGAGAGAGAGAGCACACAAGTGGTGGGGGGGCACAGAGAGGGAAAGAGAATCTTAAGCAGACTCCACACTGAGCGCAAAACCCCAAGAGGGGTTCGATGCCACCACCCTGAGATCATGACCTGAGCAGAAAATCAGACACTTAATTGAATGCACCACTCAGGCATCCCTCAATTTTTTTTTAAATGAATTAGTATATTACCCACACTAAGATTAGTTTAATTTTTAAAAATGATCTTCTTTAAAACTCAAAGGGTGATGGAAGAATATTGATGCCTGTGTGGGGCAAGGTGAATAAAGATATGCAAGCAGACGGGCTCTCAGACCACTCCTTCAAATCAAGTACTTGGCCTACAAATAGGTTTCATTGTGGTTCTTACTATCTTTGTCTCCTCACCCTAAGGGAAGAAAAAATCACATACAATTACTTCTTAAGGATAATAGCTGCAAAGATCAACTACAACATTTGATACAGCATATGGTTTATAAATAAAAGATTCTACACTTGTATTTAAATATTGGTAATCCAACAGTGAGACTGGTTGGTCAGCTTAAGTGTCCCTCATCAGGAGAGAGGGCTGAGAAGATTTAAGAAAAAATCTAAGTAGAAAGTGACATGGGAGACACAAGAACAACTCTGCCAAGTCCCTGGTCTCTGCTTTATCAGGCAGAAACACTCTACAGATTCTTTGAGGTTCTGGAGCCCTCAAAGTTGAGAAATGCCCAAAATAAATAGCGTCTTGAGCCAAAAGATCATTCTTATAGAGGCCTCTACCAAGGTCTCTGCTGAAAGTCGTGAGGCCATTCCAAGTAGAAAATGGTTCTCTACACTCTGACCAGGGTATTGGCCAACAATTAACAACCAATTCAGCATCTGACCTCACTATCCCAGCCTGGGAATAGAGAAGCAGCAGGAAAGGAAAGGCTAGCAGAAGCCAATGATAAAAACTCACCAGACCATCAGATTTCCTTACACATTCCCTGGGCTTAATCTAAACCCAGCTGCTTAATCTCTGGCTGGGTGGCTGGTCTAGCTCTCCTACCCACAATTGTTTCAGCTGTCAGTTATGGCCAGTGAGTCACCACTGCAAAGAGATAAGCATCCTGCTACAGAGACAAACCCAAGTGTCATCCTGGGAATGCTTATCATTTTTTTCTCACACCACAAATGTTCCACTCAGCTTTTTCCATCTGGCATTTCAGCTCCTGAAAAGTTTCAAACTTGGGAGTACAGTCCACGTTGAGCTTCAAAGAGCTTTGCATCTCTTTGGAGGCTTCTGATTTTTATAGTGCTACAGGGAAATCACAAAGAATACCAGTGATCACTGCACTATAGTCAACAAAATCTGCTGTGGGCGAAGCCCTGTGCTGTGCTGGGGATGCCTACAGTGTGGTATCCAGCATTATAGTGCAGTAGGGAGAGATGAAGATTTAATAAAATTACCTGGCAAATGAGTGCTAAATGAACAATAGATATTTCATATGCTGTAGAAACAATAGGCAGGTATCACTCAGAATGAGATTATACAGGGGAAGAAGAGCAAACAAAAGAAGTAAGAACACAACATACATTGAAACATACTTCGGCATGGATGACCTAAAAATACAACACACTGAGTGGAAGAAGCCATATGACATGAAACATGTGACAAAGAATCACATATTGTATGGTTTCATTTATATGAAATGTTCAGAATAAGCAAATCCAGAGAAATAAAAACTTGTGGTTTCTGGGGCCTGAGGAGAGAGGGGAAATGGAGAGTGATTGTTAATGAGTATGGGTCTCTCTTAGGGAGAGAGGCAGGTATTCTGAAATTAGATTGTAGTGATGGATACTAAAAAAAATCAACTTGTACACTTCATTTTATTTTTAAAAAGATTTATTTATTTGAGAGAGAGAGAGCTAGAGAGCGAGCACACAGGCAGAGAGAGGGGCAGAGGGAGAGACTCTCAAGCAGACTCCCTGAGTGCAGAACCAGACGCGGGACTCAACATCAGGACCCTGAGATCATGACCTGTGCTGAAAATCAAGAGTCAGCTGCTCAACTGATTGAGCAACCCAGGTGCCCTAACTTGTATACTTTAAATGGGTGAATTATATGATATGTGAAATACACATCAACAAAGCTGTCTAAAAATATATTTTTTAAGTTTTTTAAAGTAAACTTAAGTAAAGTAAAAGTAAATAAACATTTGTTAAATTCAGTTGTTTTTGCACTATTTGTTTCATTATTCTAAAAATTAAACTGCTGGGAAAAGTTAAATTAATCACAATTTTATTTCCTATTCTCCATATCCAGAGTGAGGAAAGATCTTGAGGGCTGCCCGCTGTCTTTGGGCATCCCACAACACAGCTGTCAGTGCTATAAGCCACCCCTTCCAGCATATAATACTCATTTTCTTCATTTTCTCACTAACTTATCCAAGAAATTGAGTGCCTGTAATGTATTAGTTCTTGAGGAGATAGTGCTGAATCAGAGACAAAATCCCTGGCCACGTAGAGCTTTAATTTCAGTAAAAGAGAGGTGAAGAGAGGCAAAAAATCCTGTCAGACAGACAATCTCTTGGCATCTGAGGTGTGGCCAGCCCTGTAGAGAGCATGTCAGGAAAGATTTTGGCATGAAAATACTTGGTAAGCCCATGAGCTGGGTTTTGGTCATCCTCTGTTGTCTTCTGCTATAGACTGAATGTTTATGGTCCCCTGACCTCACCAAATCCATGTTGAAACCCTAATTCTCCAACTGATAGCATTTGGAGATGGCTCCTTTGAAGAGTAACTCTGTCTTGAGGATGGAGCCTTCATGAATGGGAATCACGTCTTTGTAAGAAGAGACATGAGAGAGCTTGCTCTCTCTCTCTGCACTTGACCATGTGAGAACACAGCAAGAAGATGGCCAAATGCAAGCTAGAAGAGAGTCCTCAGCAGAACCCAACCATGCTGTCACCCTGATCTCAGACTTACAGCTTCCAGAACTGTGAGAAACATATTTCTGTTGTTTAAGCCCCTTGGTCTATGGTAATTTGTTAGAGCAGCCTATGAAGACTAAGACATCCTCCCCGTGCAGAGTGGAGCTCAGGCATTCCAGGCACTGAGGAGACTTGCCAGAAGAAAAGAGTATAGGGGTGCAGCATAAAAGCCCAGGCGAGGGGTCCAGGAGTCAACAAAGGGAAGTTATAGGGTCCATGAGCTTCCTTGAAAATGGGAACCAGGGCTTTCAAACTGGGTAAAAATGAATCAAGGGAATGAGACCGGAAACCCAAAACAGCTGACTAAATCTCCCTAGTACTTCTGTTAGACCCATGACAGTCCTACCCATGGAATCACTTTCCTCATCAATAAAATAGGTGTAATAATAGGGGCGCCTGGGTGGCTCAGTGGGTTAAAGCCTCTGCCTTCAGCTCAGGTCATGGTCCCAGGGTCCTGGATGGAGCCCCGCATCGGGCTCTCTGCTCAGCGGGGAGCCTGCTTCCTCCTCTCTCTCTGCATGCCTCTCTACCTACTTGTGATCTGTCTGTCAAATAAATAAATAAAATCTTTAAAAAATAAAATAAAATAGGTGTAATAAAAGCCCCAGGGGAACACCTTGCTGGGAAGAGTAAATGAAACCAAGCACACATAGATATCTACCAGAATTACATGCAAAAACATGTTTAAAAAGTCCAATACATTTTAGGTTTTTCATTTTAAAATATTCTATTACATAATAGAATATTACATATGTTATGAATATCCTATATTCATTATAAGGTATTATTCAATTACATAATAATGAAGCCAATAGCTTTAACTTTCTTCCCCCCAAAAATGTACAAGTCAGACTGCCATTTTTTTACTTTCATTCCCCATCTCCTGGTGAATATGACATTCAATTGTTTTTCAAAGTACTGCTTATCATCTCTGTATACTTACTGATATGTATGTATGCTATTATAATAGTATGATAGACTATCATAGAAGCTATTACATAATGTTATGATAAACTATTTACTATGTAGAAGAAACTAAATAAACCAAAGACAGACCTCTGACTTATCCTAATAGCACAATAGAACAATGAAGACCATGAGTGGATTCAGGGGTCATTCTCTGACCGCAGGCATTGTTCTGGGCTGAGGATAAATCCTATCCATTCAAAAAGTAGAGAAGAGTAGAGGATGCTATTTTAGATAGGTGGTCAAGGAAAGGTCTGAGATGGAAATATTTGAGTTGCAATCTGAATGCTAAGAGGTATTTTGGTTATTTGGGGAAAGCCTTCCAGGCACGGGGAATGTGAAGATCTGAGGCCAGCATGATCTTGGGTTGTGGGAGACAGCAGAAATGGCCACACTGCTGGAGTAGGGTGTGGTGACAGAAGAGATCAGAGAAGCAGCCAGAAGTCAGAATTTAAATGCCAAAGGTCAGTTCACCGCAGAAACCCTGACTTTAAGGGTAAAGTTGAGATAGGTTGGTAGTGTGGTAGTGGGAATATGAAGAATCTTCTATTTAAAAAAAAAAAGTGGCCTGGGGAAAGTGAGAAGGAGCAAAGAGAAGTAGGATTGCAGAGATAAGAGGTGGGAAAGAGTGTTCTCAGAAGGTAATTGCATGGCCTGATTTTCTATCTCACCAGAGGTCTTTAACCCCACATTGTTGATCATTTAGCCTGGATCTTGAAATGCGTACCTATTTTCTCTTTAAATATGAAGCCCCTTGAATTTGAAGGGAACCTTAAACTACATAAATATACTTTTCTCTTAACTTGATAAAATCTTGCAATCTTTCATATTTTTTTAATGATACATCTCTTACCAATATTTAAAAAGATATCCCACTGAATTTTGGACACTTCAATTGGCTTTGCCTAACTCTGTTAAAACTTTTGATGCCATTTTACTAACAAGTGAAAAAGCAAAGAAATCAAGGATATGTACAAGTTGAGAGGCACATAGAATGGTTGAGGGCACAGACTCTAGAAACTGGCTTCCTGGGTCTGGATCCAGTTTTGCCTTTTACTGGTTATATGACCTTGGAAAAGTTGATGAATACCTCCTGGATAGTGTGTTGGGTTTGGTTCAGGTCTGCTGCAGATTTATTTGTTCTGGGGCCAAGGCTGTAGGGGTGCTAACAACTTGGGGCATGTTCATCTCATGCAGCACGCCATGGTGAGAGCCAGGCCAAAGCCTACAGGCATATCCACAATGTCCTCTAACAGTACATTGGCTGAGACAAGTCATGTGGTGCCAAAAAACCCAGCACCAGTAGTTCAGGGAAAAGAGTGGATATTTGCTGGACAGTCGACGGTGCAGTCACCAAGGATGATGACATGAGTCATGTGAGGAGGAAGACAGTAAGCCAGGGCTGAAGTCATCTAAGCATGCACTGAATAAGATGACTTGTAGGGACAATTAAGGACAATTAAGGGACTATTTCCCTTCCCATGCAGCCCATTCAAATACGTTTTGTGGATCGGGATGTTTTCCTGCCTCTTTATGAAATCTTGGGCACATATTTTTCAGTTATCATTAGATAATAAAGTCCTCTGCTTGCTTTTAACTGCAGAAAGTCTGATTTTCTGTCATTAATAGATCCAGTTCCCTGTAATAACCAACACTTCAGATTCCATTCAAAATACAAGTTTCTCTCCTTCCTGATTTAGACCTGCTGAAGGTGGGGAGCCTGTGATGACAAGAGGAAAGTGGGGTTGGCTCCCTTAGGTCTCTGCCTCCCTTCCTTCTCACATGGACAGTCTTGGCTGGTCCAGGATTGACGTGGTGGTGGTGGGGAGAGTACAGAGATGTGCAGGCAAGCAAAGCCTCATTTGACAGATGGTGGTGATTGACATTGGCTTCCTCTGACAGTGGTGGGTGTTTAGAGCTGACAGGTATTGACAGATGTTTAAAGTTGCCTCTTTCTGGGACACGCTAGTGATTTGTTCAGTGACATCCCACCTCCTATTATTTCCTGGGATTTCTCACTTTCTGTTCCTTTGGAAGGCTGTTCCTCTTTCAGCACTTGCCTACAAGACCCCTCAAGCTTCTAGTTTTATACCACACAGATTCTCTGTTGGGGTCCCATTGCCTTGCACATTTATGCTTCTTGGTCACAGATCCCGCACGAACTTGGTACCCCCAGGGACTCCAGGGGACACAGGTCCAGCTCTCTGAGTGATTTCTTTGAAGCTTTACTCACCAGGCTTAAAGAGAAGGGACTCATACCCACCCTTCCTCCATGGGGAAGATTCAGACTTTATATCACACTAACAGTTCTTTCCAAAGAAATTCTGTCAATAATCTCCTACTCCTTTCTTGGAGCTGGATGATCATCTGACAGTTGCAAACCCGGTTCTCAATCCTCCTTTGAATATCCCGCTTGGGTGACCTCGTAGCCTACTCTGTTTGAGGAGCAACTGCATTCACTGTCTTGGAGCCACAGAATATACTGAGGCAAAAGGGACTCATTTTAATGTCTTGCTTCTCTTGATTGCAGGAGAGTAACTGTGAGTCATCAGTGGAGTGCAGAGTGGCAGTGTATGTGAAGGTAAGATTTTCACTCCGCAAAAGCAGTTCTCCAGAAGAGAATGGATTCTCCCACTTTGGAATCCTTTTCCTAGATTCCTAGTCATTGGATTCCTGAAGGTGAAGTGAGACTAAAGCAACAGGAGGTTACAACTTAATTGCCCATATTAGATAACGTAGAAGGCCATATTATTGTTTGCTAGCAGAAGATTTGCTAAGATCTGAGCTGCAGAGGCTCAGAGTAAGAACCGTGACGAAAGATGAGTCCTGAGTTAGGAAAGAAAAGTGCTCTGTTGGCTGCCATGAAGAGAAACCTTACAGTCTGCAGAGTTTACATATAGGATGCCAGAAACTTGGATCCCACATGAAGCAAAAATTCAGGGCCAGCACCTGGGAAAACTGTAAAAGAAGTCAGTTCTAAGAGTGCACCCACCGGACTTTCTGAAGTCGACCCTATTTGCTTATGTTCAGGAGGCTCTTCCTTTTGGGAAAGTCTTTTCCAAGAAGACAGATGATAGTCCTAAATGCCCACTCCATCCAAGGCACTCCATTGACAAAGAAAGTATTCCAGAACCAAAGCGGTGACATGCATCGATGGAATTTAAGCAAAGTCAAGACATGGCCTCATTTACATTTTGAAATGATTATTCTGGTTCAAGTGTGGTAGAATTGGGGAATTATCAAGGAATAGAGAAAGAGACTTCATAATTCTCATCACATGTAAGGTCAGTTCTACATGTTTGGGAGTAAATACATAATGATATTTACAAAGTAACTATAAAGCAAGACAAAGCCATGGAATACTTGAATTTTAAATCATTCAGATGACATTTGCAAAAGTAGGTATGATGTCCAGTTTATCTTTGAACCTTTAGTACCTAGTATAGTGCCTGACCCACAGTAGCTACCAAAGGATGTTTGTGAAATTAAAGTGAATTGAACACTTGGGATGATTAGTATGCCACAAAAAAAGTGAAATCTCGGGGCGCCTGGGTGGCTCAGTGGGTTAAAGCTTCTATCTTCAGCTTAGGTCATGATTTCAGGGTCCTGGGATTGAGCCCCGCCTCAGGATCTCTGCTCGATGGGGAGCCTGCTTCATCCTCTCTCTCTCTCTGCCTGCCTCTCTGCCTACTTGTGATCTTTATCTGTCAAAGAAATTTAAAAAAAAATCTTAAAAAAAAACCCGTGAAATCTCAAGGTGGGGTTTCTTTTTTTTTTTTTTAAGATTGTATTTATTTATTTGATAGAGAGAGATCACAAGTAGACAGAGAGGCAGGCAGAGAGAGAGAGGGAAGCAGGCTCCCTGCTGAGTGGAGAGCCCAATGCAGGACTAGATCCCAGGACCCTGAGATCATGACCTGAGCCGAAGGCAGAGGCTTAACCCACTGAGCCACCCATGCGCCCTCAAGGTGGGATTTCTTAAAATGTTGCTTTGATGAACTGCTATGTTTGTCCTTTTCTGATAGTGAGAGCAATTGTTTATGTCATTTCCCTCTTTGCCCTGGCTGTCAGGAAGCTTAGAGTCAACTAATTATTTTAGCCCTCAAGTTCAGTACACTTTCTTCTTTTTCTTTTTGAAGGTTCTCAATAGTTCTATCTTATTAACTTTATAATGTTGCTTTATATAATCTTGGAAAGAAGGCAGGACACAAATTAAGTCATATGCCTGTGTTCTTTGCTCTAGAATGAGGTGAACATCAAAGTCTGATTGATGGACAATTCCTGGAATTGAGGTGGCCAATTTAAGACAAAGGCAGGGCAACAGGAGACAGAGGTTGTTTTATTTGGTTGTTTTATTTCTGGGAGACCTATCAGGTGATCTGCTGGAAATGTGTCACTTCTGACCTCAACTCTGGGGCATCCTGAAAGAATAATAGATGCTTCTCCTCTTAGGGAAACTCAAAGGCAGAAGAACCACAGGAAGACAAATAGAACAAGGGCTAACTAATGCACAACAGCCAACTAGGATAGAAGAGAGGTGGGGGGGGTAGAGAAGCAGGGAGAAAAATAAGAGGAGTAGCAGCAGAGTGACATTAGCCTTTGAAGGGATGGGAGGGGACAAAACAGAAAAGAAGGGAGGGAGAAGGAGAAGGTAGGGGTGAAGAAGAATGACCATTTATCATGTGTATGTGAAGGTAAGATACTATTAATTCCTGGAATAAATGCCTTCTTTGTGCTAGGAACTCAGGCTATGATGATAAACAAGACAGGAAAGTATTCTGCTCTTATGCAGTTCACATTCTAGCTGAGGGGTGGGGGACAGACTTTTAACAAATTGTTATAGATTTGAGACCTAATCTAACTCAGTGAGTTGAAAAAGAGATGAATAGGTAAGACCAAAGGATGAAGAGGAATTGGGTGGAGGCAGAGTGGGTCAACACGCTCCACAGAATATAGCAGGTGCCCAGCAGTGAGGGAGGACTGGCGGGGGTGTGGAGGAGGAAGGAACTGCCCAGGGCCTGGAGGTCAGGGTGAGGATACACTAAAAGCAATGGGAGGTCATCAAAGGGTTTGAGCAAAGTAATGACCTGGTCAAATTTCTGTTGTCAAAGGATCACTCTGGCCCTGGTGTGGAGGATGAACTGAGGTTGGTGGGCATGGAGACAGGGAGATGGGAGCTTATTACACTTACAAACTTAGTGGATCAGAGGAGGGTGATGGCGGTGGGGCTGGAGGGAGTGGTCATATTCAAGGTATACTGGATAAAGATGGATTACTGGTTGTCTGTGGGGGGCGTAGGAGAGGGATGAGGCCAGAATGAATCTTAGATTTCTAGATGAAGCTTTGGGGTGAAGAGGGAGGTCATTTTCTTAGAAAGGGAAATCTGGAAGAGAAAGAGGTTAGAGTGAAGAGACAGGGATAGCTCATGAGTTCTGTTTCATATGCTAGTTTGAGGATCCTGTCAAACAGTCAAATGGACACAGAATATAAAATTGGATGTACGGGGGCACCCGGGTAGCTCAGTCAGTTAAGAGTCTAACTCTTGATTTCAGCTCAAATCATGATCTCAGGGTCCTGAGATGGACCCTCCATTGGGATTCTCTCTCTCTCTCCCTCTCCCTCTGCACACCCACCTCCCACACCCACCACCTTGCTCTCTCTCTCTCTCTCTCTCAAAAAAAAAAAAAAATGGGTGTATAAGTTTGTATTTCAAAGGACATTCTGGCTTGAGATATAGTAGTTTGGGGAGTTGTAAGACCATAGAAAATAAATGGAAGAGTTAGGACTGAATACATTCACTTACGGAGTATCCTCAAAAAGGATCTAGAACTAAAACCTTGAGAGTCTCAGACTTTTTAGTGGTCAGGGAAAGGTGGCAAAGATACTGAAAAGTAGTTGCCAGAAAGTTTTCGGTTGGTGTTTGGTCAGGAAAACAGGCATTACTTTAGATAAGTAGGAAGGTATAGATACAGGAAGTTAGGTGCTCAAAACCTCTCAGAACTTACAGAAAGCAGGAAACACTGTTCTCAGGTTTACTGCTGTCAGAAAATTACGAGAAGTTGCAAGAAATTGCAAAAACTCTGGAGGGGATGCCATCTACCTGCTGCATGGAGGTGCTGATTTGCAAGACAATGTTGGAGGCACCCATAAAACTCCTAGGTGCCTTCCATTGTTGGAGGAAAACTAACTTCTGTTTATCCTCTGCCTTCCAAATCTCACACAAAGGCCTCTCATTGGTGGGACCTAAGGCAGAACCCTGCTGGCAAGGGAGGCTGGAAATTGAGTCGCCCAGAACTAGAGTCCCTTAATACAGGAAGAGCAAAAAATGAGTGGGGTTGGATGCTGAATTCCAAAAAAAATCAAAACAAGGGCAACAACAGCAGCAGGGGCACCCACAAAAATAACAGTAACAGTTAACGGTATCAAGCCTAGGTAGGAAAGTATAGTGGCTCCAAAGCTCTGGAAAGGGTGTTTCAAAGAGTGAATTTTACTCCTCTGCCCTTTCTAAATGTTTCCTAAGTATCCAGTCTCCTGCCTTAAACTCCTTACTCTTCAAAATACCCAGAGCGATTTCTATTTTCTTAACAAAAACTCCCTCTCTGATGACTACATCTCCTTTGCTGTTCGCCCCCCTCTCCACATAATACGGTTGTTACTGTTCAGCAGAAGGAGAAAGGAAGGAGGGGAGAAATGAAATAATTTGCCTAGGATTAGAAAGCTAGTCCTAGCAAAGTTAACATTTTAATCCAGACTAATCTCGATCCAAATCTCAAACTCTATCACAGTAATCTTTTGTACACAGAGTGTGGAAAACAAAGACAATGAGAGAGAGAAAGAGGTGGAGGAAGAAGGAGGGAGGGAGGGGAAGACTGGGAGGAGGGGAGGGAGGGGAAAGGGGAGAAGGGAGGGGGACAGAGGGAGAGAGGGATGAAGAGAGAGGGTTATTAAAGAAAAGCAAGGGGCCTCTGGGTGGCTCAGTTGTTAAGCGTCTGCCTTCGGCTTGGGTCATGATCCCAGGGTCCTGGGATAGAGATCCACGTTGGACTCCCAGCTAAGCGGGGAGGCTGCTTCTCCCTCTCCCTCTGCCTGCTGCTCCCCCTACTTGTGCTCTCTCTCCCTCTGTCAATTGAATAAATAAAGTCTTTTAAAAAAAAGAAAAGAAAAGAAAAAGAGCAGCATCAAGAAAAGAAAAAGCAAGAAGGAAAGATAGCAGTCCTTTCTGTTCTCACCCCATCCCAGAGCTGCTTTTTTTTTTTTAATGTTCAGTTAGCCGCTGTATAATATATCATTAGTTTCTGATGCAGTATTCAATGATTCATTAGTTACGTATAATGCCCAGTGCTCATCACATGTGAGCGCCTCAACACCCATCCCAAAGTTGCTTCTTGTTTTCATTCTCATTCAGCAGTACCAGGATCACCCTGCGTTCCCATTACAAGCTCTCTCTACCCGCCCTCCCCTCTGGTGAACTCTGCCCTCCTTTCCCTATTGCCCTCACTTCAGTTCAGGTCTTCCTCATTTCTTACCTGAATGACTGTCACTTCTCTCCTTTCCAGCCTTGCCCCTAACCAATTCATACTTCACATTGCTGCCAAAGTGATCTCCCAAAGCAGAAAACTGACCTCCTCTCTTATCATCCAAAAGGATCTCATCACCTTCTGTAAAAAGTTAGAATTTCTTGGCATGACCCAGTCTCGTCCTGGCTGGCCTCCCCAACTTCATGGCATCCGTTACCCTGCTCTGATGATGCTGTTCTCTCTGCCTGGAATCTCCTTCCCTTTCCCTTGCCAGTCTGACTCTTACTCCTGCTTCCTTCAGTGCTTTGCTCAGGAAGGTTTTGCTGACTTCTGGAGCTGTGCTGAGTGTCTCCCTTCTCTCCACAGACACCTTCTCCTAACCTCTACTAGAGCACTCACCACACTCCATGGTAACTACAGGGTAGTTTTTCTGTTTTTCCACCAAACTGTGAACTCTTTAAGTCAAGGAATCCTCTGTTTCCCAGCAATAGGCATTTTCTATCTTTTTGATATTTCAATAGTGGCTGACTGGGTGGATGAATGAATGAAGTTGTCTATAAGGACTGTGCAAGATGGAGAGAGTATCTGTTGCCACAGTAACCCAGTGAGGTAAATAAAAATGCAAGATCATGAGATCTTCATGAGATCATGGTCAATTCAGTGAATAAAATCAATAAGGATAACATGGCATATAAAAAAGAAGTTGACCAAAGACCAAGAGGCCAAAGAACTGGACTGAAACACAGACTTATTACTCTTGGCCATCAGTCAGCTGCAACTCCCAAGGAAGGAGGAATCGGTGAAAGCTCAGCTTACATTCTTGTACTCTGTTTATGGTAACATAAGAATATAATGAGCTACATATGTTTGTTTTGATTGCTTAGTAAATCTGTTTATGATTTTGTCCATATTGTATAAATTGAATTATTGTGAAGTAATCCAATTTGTCAAAATTCTGAAGTTTAAATCCCTAACTAGGTATTGAAATTAGAAACCACTGACTCCAGATGCATCCCATCAACCATCTAGTGCGTACAACACAGGCAAGAATAGACTATTGTAAAGGCAGCCCCTTGCTTCACGACCTAGGGGTGAGAGAAGTGGGTAGGAGGAAGTAACAACACTTGCATCTGAATAATAATAGCAGCATTTATTGAGGGCCTTCTAGATGCCAGTGGGCTAAATCCTCTCTATTCATTATCTCACTCAAACTTCTTCATACAGATTCTATGGGATTTGTGCTTCTATGGGATTTATGCCACTTTACTGAGGGTTGGGGGAGACAGGTTCTGAGGGGTTAAGCAAATTTCCTCAAGTCAGGGAGACCTAAGCGGCAGAGTTATGATTCCTGTTTTTCTGTGCTACCCACCACTCAGTGGCTACACTTGCCCGCCTCTCTGAAATGACTCAGTCAGGGGTGTCTATAATGGGCAGCAGAGCTCTTTGGCTGAGAGAAAGAGAAAGCATGATACCATGATGTACTGAAGTATTGTTGACTACTACCACAGTAGAGTCACCAAATGAGAACAGGATTTGTGTTTGGCTGAGCAAACTGAAATTCATTCTTTACCATTCAGCTCAGAGCTCCCCCCCTCCCCGCCCTGCCTTCCTCTGTCAGTCCTCTCACCAAAGCTGACTGTTCCCTCCTCTGTCCATACTTCTATATATCTCTAGAAGGAGGCTTTTTTTTTTTTTTTTTTAAATCTTCCACTGTTGTGGTCTGTGTGCCTATTCCTTAATGAAACTGTGAGCTTCTGGAAGAATGGAAGGATGCCTCATTCATCTCCCATCCCCAGCTTCTGTCATGGTGCCCAGTACATGCAAACTGAGCAAATGTTTGTAGAATGATTAAATGAGTGAGTTATATAAACAATGAAGGCTGTAACACGATCTGAGATAAGGGAGAGAAGATGAGAATGAGCATCTGCCAGCTTGTGCACACCTGATGTGACCTAGACTTCCTCTATTTGAAAAGTAATGTCATATTTTGAGTTGTTGCAGGAACAAAGGAAAGAGAATGGAAGAGACATCACTGGAAGGTAGAAGCAGGAGTTTTCCTGTTCCTGGGGCTCTTATTGGAGCGGGGAGGGGGCTGGTCTCCTGGCTGGGATTAGATTAGCCCTTTCCACCTCGGGGACGCTGTTGCTACACAAAGGGGCTTGTAGTCACCTTCTAGTTTTAAAACACAGCAGAGCAATTCTGATAACAGGCCTCTAAGCAAAACAACACACACATACTCACTCATAAAATCCAAAACAAACTTAGCACAACTCGAGTTGCAAGCTAATTCATTATTTCCATGTTTGCTTGCTCTGTCTGTAAATACCTCCTAGGCAGACGACGTAGCAGGCTTGGAGTCAACTATTTTTTCAGAGCCATACATCACACCAATCTGGAAAACTCGCAGTCACCCCAAATGACAAAAACTCTTAAATTAGTCAAGATCTGATTTTTTTTTTTGAAAATTTTATTTATTTATTTGACAGAGATCACAAAGAGGCAGAGAAAGAGAAGCAGGTTCCCTGCTGAGCAGAGAGCCCGATGTGGGGCTCGATCCCAGGACCCCAAGATCACGACCTGAGCTGAAGGCAGAGGCTTAACCCACTGAGCCACCCAGGCGCCCCTCAAGATCTGATTTTAAAAGACAAGGAGAGGCTTCTGGACCCCATGTCTCAAAGGCGTGTACTAGAAAGGCCCTTCCGTCATAGGACTTGGCAATGAGACTTGCACTTAAACTATTTAATGTTACAACAACAATTTCCAGTCCCATAGACTAAACTTGGGAGAGGAAAATGAACACTCAGTACCTGCTGTCAGCTCTGGCACTAGGAGCTGGAAATGAGCCTCCTTCCCATAAGAAGTAGAAATAAAAACAAACCACTCAGACAGTTGTGGCCTTTATGTGGACTTAGGAGCATAATCTCTCTCTCTCTCTCTCTCTCTCTCTCTCTCTCTCTCGCACACACACACATACACACACTCCATGTCATGAGTCCTAAATGGAACAGGTTCATATTAAGGAAAAGTAGTCTTGAAAATCTGATCCAAGTAGAGAAGGAGGTCATCCTAGTCTGTAGGACTTTGCCATACCCAACATAATGTTTAGCTCATATACTTTTCCCAGCACTCCATTTGATCCAGCAAGAAGTATAAATACACACAATGCCACGACAGCACTATTTGTGAAGTCCTTTCCCTCCAATTGAAGAGGAAATAGGCCAAGCTTTTTCTCAAATAAGTGAAATCATCTAGTTATTACTGCACATAATTGTTCAGTCTTTTTTTCTGTATTATTAGATTTTTTTAAATTTTTTATTTCTTTTCAGCATAACAGTATTCATTGTTTTTGCACCACACCCAGTGTTCCATGCAATCCGTGCCCTCTCTAATACCCACCACCTGGTTCCCCCAACCTCCCACCCCCCACCCCTTCAGAACCCTCACATTGTTTTTCAGAGTCCATAGTCTCTCATGGTTCACCTCCCCTTCCAATTTCCCTCAACTCCCTTCTCCTCTCCATCTCCCCTTGTCCTCCATGCTATTTGTTATGCTCCACAAATAAGTGAAACCATATGATAATTGACTCTCTCTGCTTGACTTACTTCACTCAGCATAATCTCTTCCAGTCCCATCCATGTTGCTACAAAAGTTGGGTATTCATCCTTTCTGATGGAGGTATAATACTCCATAGTGTATATGGACCAAATCTTCCTTATCCATTTGTCCGTTGAAGGGCATCTTGGTTCTTTCCACAGTTTGGCAACCGTGGCCATTGCTTCTATAAACATTGGGGGTACAGATGGCCCTTCTTTTCACTACATCTGTATCGTTGGAGTAAATACCCAGTAGTGCAATTGCAGGGTCATAGGGAAGCTCTATTTTTAATTTCTTGAGGAATCTCCACACTGTTTTCCAAAGTGGCTGCACCAACTTGCATTCCTTCCCATTGAGATCAGGAACACAACAAGGATGCCCACTCTCACCACTCTTGTTCAACATAGTATTAGAAGTCCTAGCAACAGCAATCAGACAACAAAGAGAAATAAAAGGTATCCAAATTGGCAATGAAGAAGTCAAACTCTCTCTCTTCGCAGATAACATGATTCTTTATATGGAAAACCCAAAAGACTCCACTCCCAAACTACTAGAACTCATACAGCAATTCAGTAACGTGGCAGGATACAAAGTTAATGTACAGAAATCAGTGGCTTTCTTATACACTAACAATGAAAATACAGAAAGGGAAATTAGAGAATCGATTCCATTTACTATAGCACCAAGAACCATAAGATACTTGGGAATAAACCTAACCAAAGAGGTAAAGGAACTGTACTTGAGGAACTACAGAACACTCATGAAAGAAACTGAAGAAGACACAAAAAGATGGAAAACCATTCCATGCTCTTGGATCGGAAGAATAAACATTGTTAAAATGTCTATACTGCCTAGAGCAATCTGTACTTTTAATGCCATTCCGATCAAAATACTGTATTTTTCAAAGAGCTGGAGCAAATAATCCTAAAATTTGTATGAATCAGAAGAGACCCCAAATCGCTAAGGAAATGTTGAAAAACAAAAATAAAACTGGGGGCATCACGTTACCTGATTTCAAGCTTTACTACAAAGCTGTGATCACCGAGACAGCATGGTACTGGCATAAAAACAGACACATAGACCAGTGAAACAGAGTAGAGAGCCCAGATATGGACCCTCAACTCTACGGTCAAATTATCTTCAACAAAACAGGAAAAAATACACAGTGGAAAAAAGACAGTCTCTTCAATAAATGGTGCTGGGCAAACTGGACAGCTATATGTAGAAGAATGAAACTCGACCATTCTCTTACACCGTACACAAAGATAAACTCAAAATGGATAAAAGACCTCAATGTGAGACAGGAATCCATCAGAATGCTAGAGGAGAACATAGGCAGTAACCTCTTCGATATCAGCCACAGCAACTTCTTTCAAGATATGTCTCCAAAGGCAAAGGAAACAAAAGCGAAAATGAATTTTTGGGACTTCATCAAAATCAAAAGTTTCTGCACAGCAAAGGAAACAGTTAACAAAACAAAGAGGCAACCCACGGAATGGGAGAAGATATCTGCAAATGACAGTACAGACAAAAGGTTGATATCCAGGATCTATAAAGAACTCCTCAAACTCAACACACACAAAACAGACAATCATATAAAAAAAATGGGCAGAAGATATGAACAGACACTTCTCCAATGAAGACATACAAATGGCTATCAGACACATGAAAAAATGTTCATCATCACTAGCCATCAGGGAGATTCAAATTAAAACCACATTGAGATACCACCTTACACCAGTTAGAATGGCCAAAATTAGCAAGACAGGAAACAACATGTGTTGGAGAGGATGTGGACAAAGGGGAACCCTCTTACACTGTTCAGTCTTTTAAGGTCTTTGCTATGCAGATCAATAAAAAAATATAATTTTCTCACCAAGGGCTAGTGCCTGGCACAGAGTAAATACTCCATAAATGTTCATGAATGAATGAATAAACAAACAGATGAGAGGGAATAGTGAACTATAAAAGATAAAGATGACAGATTTCATTAAAATGCAGTGATATTATTATGGTCTTTTATTGGCTGAAACACAGACAAGGGAGCCACCTGAACATGATCATAATTATAGACCCGCCACAAATTTTCAAGGTTTTATGCAAAATGTTATTGGGTTCTACCAAGACTTTCTCTAAAGTGGGCAAAGTATTCAGACAAACCATAAGAGACTCTTCATCTCACAAAACAAATTGAGGGTTGCCGGGGGGAGGGGGATAGGGAAAGGGTGGTGGGGTTATGGACATTGGGGAAGGTATGAGCTATGAAGTGTGTAAACCTGGCGATTCACAGACCTGTACCCCTGGGGCTAATAATACATTATATGTTAACAAAAAATAATAATAAATAAAATAATTTTTTTTTAAAAACTGGGCAAAGTATTCATCTCTTTTTTTTCTCACAAGGTTGCTGTGTTTCATCATGTAAGTTGGTATGTTCTTCATTTCAATCTGTAGCCTAAAACTGCCACAAGCTAAAAATTTAGCTCATAGGTAACAGCAATCCTAGTGGCGCTCTTTATATATTGGACACCAGTTCAAAAATGCACTCTGGACTCCGTCTCTATAGGTTGCCAGGACCTCCTTAGACTCAGAAAGAAAATCCATCTCAGTTCAGAGCCCCAGGACTCTCCCTGAAAGTCCAACAAGTCTCAGAAATGACCTGTCCTTGGGCCAGGAAGGCCAACCTTTCACAATTACCATTGCAAGGGCAATTCTAAGGCAAACTCTAGATGAGAGCATCATATGAGATTATCAGAGAAACTTGCTACACTGTATATTGATTTCATCAGTCTAGGATAGGGCCTGAAATTTTCCTTTGCTAATAAACTCCCAGGTGGTGGTGATGCCACCGATCCACGGATGGGCCACCCGTGGTAACAAGAGTCAGGAGCTTCCTGCAGCCATAAGAGTGCCTCCTAACGGTGCCCCAAGATAGCAATCCCAGAGGTGGCGCATGGGCTCAGATCAGACAGAGTACTGGCCACAGCTTCTTGTCTCAGTACCAAACTTTGAAGCACTGTCTCTGGGGTCAAACAGATGTGAATTGAAATCCTGTTGTTGCTTCAATCAGGAGCTTTGTGACTTGGGCCAGTCGTCCTTTGGGGTTTCAGTCTCTCCATCTGTGAAATGGGGATGATAATACTTGTGAAACTGCTGTGAAAACTAGTAGCTGAACAGACTTAAATGTGAAATCCACTTCTTCCCTTCACACTTGCCATGGTGAGATTTTAGGAAAATCACCCAACCTCACCAGACCTCAGTTTTCTCATCTGAGAAAGGAAAGATATTAATGCCTAACTTGAAAGGTTGTTTTGGAAGATTACGTGAAATAATGCAGTGTCTCTGACGTGGGCCCCTTTCCTGGGCTTCACATTCATTTTTTAAAGTTATTGAATATAAAAATCAAGAAGAAATAAGTCATAAAGCTAAAATATTCAGAGAAAGTTCTTGGAGAAAGCAGAATTTTATCTGAGTCTTAAAAGAATATGAGGATCTACAGAGGGGATGAGAACGTTGCCATTTTATAAGCAAGTCAGAGCAGAGAATATAATTCTCACCCTCTTCATCTAATTCTTACTCCCTCCTTAGGCCCCAGTTTAGCTATCACAACCTCAGGGAAAGCTTCTCTCCACAGGTCACGCTAGCCCCTCTATTGTACGTTATTACAATATTCAGTACCTGCTGCCTTAATTAGGTAATTGGCCTCCCACACTGGTCACTAAGATCCGTAATGTTGGGACTGGTCTGCTTTGCTCACAGGTGTATCGCTCGACCTAGCACAGTGTCCAAGCATATATCAACCATTGTGTTCACATTGTTTGCATGATTTAATGCAATTTGATTCAGAACTCAAAGGGTCAGGTTTCAAAATGTATTTGAAATGAGATGTAATTTCCTTCTAAAACTGATACAGGAGATGTCAGAATTTCCACTCAACAATGGGAATTACGGAGGGTCAACAGCTCTTTAGAGCTTGCAGGAAATAGAAGCACATGGGCACGTGGAAGTCACAGCCTCACTCTGAGGCCAGCGGGACAATGACTGCAGCAGCCACAGTGGGAGAAGCGTCATTACTGAGGTGTGTACGAGGAATTACTGAAGCACAGATAAAGTAGCAATTTCTTCATCAGGGAAAGAGTGGGAAGGAAAGCAAGCAGAGCTACAGGGAAGAGGACAGTTGAGCTGATCCTGAAAGAGGAGCAGGAACTAGCTTAGCAAACCCCGAAATGGAAGAGCATTTGTTTAAACCACAGGAGGATGCGTCAGGAGCACAGATTAAGAATCGCAGCTCTGCCACTTACTATTTGTGGAATTAGGCAAGTTACTTACCCACTTTGGACCTCAGTTTCCTTATCTGAAAGGGGGATGAATAAGAGAATGTGCTTCCCTGGATCTTTCATGTGGGTTAAATAAATCCATATGTGTCAAGGGCTCAGGGCAGTGCCTGGTTCTGAGGAAGGGTCATAGAAAAGTTAGTTGTTGCTGCTGCTGCTCTTGTTGTTATGGTTCTGTTTTGTAGCCAAAAATTACTTTCACGCCAATCAAAGTCTGGCTTTATGCCTGCAATGGGTTCAAGTCCACTGTGTGTCTGGGCACAGCAGTCGAAACGACCCCCATCTAAAGAGAAAGGAGGACACACAAGGCCATCAAAGGCAGGCGGATGAGCCTGTTGCTGACTGCAGTAATCCAGATTGACAGTGGTATCTTCTCACACTGCCAGCAGAGCAATCCGCCCACAGCGGGGTCGGAGAGTCACACCCAGGAGAGCTAGGTTAGTGCCACTTAGAAAAGAGGCCCTAAATTTTAAGTGCAAGTGCCAATCAAGTGCAGAGTCCTTCTAAGAATGGCTTCTTCTAATGCCTATCTCTTCCCCTGCAATCTTTAAGGCAGGAAGATGGTTTAACACATCACAGAAGCATCATTCATTCTGTATGCATTGCTCTGAAGTCATCTTCTCTATCAATATTTATGACACAGACTCCCCAGAATGAGCAAAAAGACTGAAGGTCAAGAGAGGGTTATTTGCCGCAGACGCTGGAAGGCTTGACTAAAACCTACTGAGGTCACATTCAGAGGCTGTCTACAATTGAGACAAAGGATACTGAATCCTAGAGCAGAGGTTGAAGCAAAGAATTCTAGAGACATCTGTTTCAGAAACAAGCAAAAAGCCCTGCTGGGTCATACATTTATTACATGATCCACTTCCGTACTCTAAATGGTGGTGTTCCTCTTATTACTCAGCTCTTGGTTTTTCTTATCTCTGCTCAATTAATTGTCAGATGATTCTTGGTCATAAGACAATTTTGTCACATGATAAAATGGTCTGTGATTGCTGCACACTTCCTTCCTCCAGCCCAAAATTTTGCCAATGTGACAAAATAATTTTGGTGAAAATCTCAGAATTTAGGACAACTTTGATCTCAGCTACAGTTCTATTTTCTGAGTCTTTTCTGGGATAAAAATAGTAGAGGGTCCACTAGGTAAACTGAAGGATGGTCAGTTATCCATTGTAGCCTTTCCCAAGGCATCATCATGAACCTCCAAGAGCAAGGAGCTATGTCCAATTAAATGCTTCCTTCATATAACATTTAGCACCATGCCTCATGCATACTTCTATTTTTGATATTGTTTGGTGATGATTGCAACCCTTGGTTCAGGTTTTTAGAAAATCTGTATTATCTCAAATACCTGAAAAAATACGTCTTATTTTAATTTTGCCTTATTAATAAATTAGACCTATTCTTTCTAGGTCCTCTCCAGGCAAAGAAACCTTCCCCAAGACAATATTTCTCAAATGTGATCTTGGACTTTGCAGCATCAGCATCAGTATCATCTGGGAACTTGTTAGATATGCAAATTCTCCAATTTGCTATACTGAATCAGAAGTTCTGGGGGTAGGTTCCAACAATCCGTCTTCTAACAAGCCTTCAGGATAACTCTGGTACATAATAACATTTGAGAACCACCACACTACATGTATAAAAATTAATTTTCCAACAAGTTATATTGAGTCCCAAAAAGTTACTATCAATGTGCCCATCTTGTTGAATCTTCCTCTATACATCAAATTTCCAGTTTAAAATCCTCTGGACAACCAGACCCTTTTCTGGTGAAATATGACCACACAGCTCTTCTTAACCAGACAGAGCTACCCTACCATGGTACTTCCCTTAGTACCTACGTGATAAAACACAAATTGCTTAGCTTGACCTACAAAGATCTCCACAAGTCTTCCTTCCTACCCTACCCAGCCTAACCTCCCTACCACATACACTACACTTCAGACCACTGTGCACATTCTTCACTCCATGTTATACATGCTCTGGGGCCTAGCCCTAGAACACTCTTCCCCTCTCCTTTGTTTGGTAGACCCCTTTCCTCAAAGACAAAGCTCTGATATCACCCACTCCCTAACTCTCTCAAGTAAAATTATATGCTGTGTCCTCAGTGTTCCCAGGTCTTCTTGTTCATATATCTCTATGGGTATCTATTAAATAATTTGATAACTTATCTTCCCATGGTGATGTCCCCTGGGATAAACAAAAAGCAACTTAAAAGCAAAGGCTACATCTTCTTGGCCTTTGTGGTCCCAGAGCTGAGTTCAGGGCCTGACTCTACCAAATGTTCAACATGTTGCTTGAGTAAGTGCTTGATGCCACAGTCACAGGAAGAAAATCCATTTATATATTATTTTTTTTAAGATTTTATTTATTTATTTGACAAAGATCACAAGTAGGCAGAGAGGCAGGCAGAGAGAGAAGGGGAAGCAGGCACCCTACTGAGCAGAGAGCCCAATGTGGGGCTCGATCCCAGGACCCTGGGATCATGACCTGAGCTGAAGACAGAGGCTTTAACCCACTGAGCCACCCAGGTGACCCCCATTTATATATTCTATACTAAGACAAATACAACCAATTTCAAGAAAAGAGTTTATATCAGTAAATTCTTATTACTCAGGGCTGAAAGCCTGTGTGAATAGAGATCTAACAGAAAAGCAAGTGCTTCCAAATCAGAAAACATGGGTTTTGATTCCATCTCTAGCAGTAGTTTAACCTTGGGCAAATTAATTCCTGAGTCTCAGTTTCCTCCTGTGTAGAATGGGATGGATATTACCTGCTTGCTTACCTTCCTTGTTGTAATGACATGAGCGACTGTATGTCATGAAAGATACCATCAATGTATCAAGTTCTATCCATATGCAGTTTGACCTTATTATTAAACATTACATTAACTGAAACATTAAAGCACATTAAAGTATGAAGCTTTCAATGCATTCACTAAACATGAGGTAGTGTGCTAACGGGAAGAAGGAAAGGAAAAAAGAAGTTCACCAGTTGAAAAACACTCTTTTGAACTTAACATAGCAAAGGTGTCTCAACCCAGGAAAATTTCCTGCGAATATTAGCTTTACGGAGT
This sequence comes from Lontra canadensis, assembly GCF_010015895.1. NCBI lineage: Eukaryota > Metazoa > Chordata > Mammalia > Carnivora > Mustelidae > Lontra > Lontra canadensis. The sequence continues at coordinate 19,625,802 of NW_022631027.1, forward strand.
AATCATGAGTTTTGTTGTTGTTTTCTATCAAACCCCATACCCCCACACTTCAAATATCTTCCAGCTTCTCATTTCTGAAAGTGAAAGCCACAAGAGTGGTGGTCTCCACAAGTATTTGTGGTCTCCCCCACCTCTCTTCCACACTCTATTCCCATTTTCCATCTCTGGAAAGCAGGGGCAGTCTGCCAGTGAGGTTCATTGTCATTCTCCCATGAGCCTCATGTCCCATGAGCCTCATTCTCCCATGAGCCTCATGAGTCTATGCCAAGCTTCAGACTGCCTACAGTCAGGTTATCAGGCTGTTTTCAACTCCATTCTTTTGGGCTGATATAAGGCATCTGGTGGTACCAGGCAGGGCCTTTAATTCCCAGTCTGCTTTCCAAGTACAGCTAACACTCAAGTCAAGAGGAAAGGAATTTGACACGGAGTCTGGCTTTGGAAATTCTGTCCAAGGGATGTCAGTAGTTCATAAAATTTGGTCATGTTTTAAATTAAGTTTACTGCCTTTTGTGTGTGTGTGTGTGCTAATCTATAATCTCTTTTCGTTGGTAATATGTTCAGCCTATTTTGAGATCCCTATTCATACTTCATTAATCATATGTTGTGATGATTTCCTACCTCTCAATGTTTAAGATACTTGGAGGAAAGTCTATCTCCCCAAACACTCATGTGCTACATTGTAAGGCATTTTGGCTACGAAGAGAGTTGTTAAGATCAAATATGGGCTTAACTTTGCTGACAATGAACACAGATGTAGGCCAGGGAGGCTTGACCTCTTGAAATAAGGTTGGTGAACAAACAACCTAAGCAAAATTGAGAGGAAATGAAGCAAAAAGAGGAAAGAAAAAGGTGAGAAAATAGAAGGGTGGGGAGCAGGTAGGCAATTCATGAGGCCACCACAAAAGGAATGCGTTAAGTGACCAAAGCAAGACCTCTAGAAAAGGCTCATGCTCATAGAGAACACACAGAGCTCTTCTCTGAAGCCAGAGAGAGGTACATGCTGAAGAAAGAAAACAACAAGTTCTGAGAGACTTCTAGACTGAGGAAGAGTCCAGGAAATTTGCTGAAGTTTAAGTAGCCAGGAGACTGGTTTCAATCTGGTACCAAGCAGCAGACCCAAAACCCCTACAAAATATATGCTTCTTCCTTGATGAGAACGGATTCAAATAACTTGAGTAGTGATAGGAATCAGGAGAAATAGCAGCCAATTAGCCTACTAATTTATGCTACCTAAAATAAATAATGTAAGCTACTGTAATTATATCCCCATATGTAGTTTCTTCCATGAACTCTCTCCAACCTGCTATTGTTTGTATCCTCTAATAGGCTGATGATGGATGTATTCTACCAAAGAGAACACTGGAGAGGAGGGGATCTCTAACACAAGTGAGGGGTACCCCCCCTTTTCCACTGGATGACGGTGGCAAAGATAGACATAAATACAATTTGTTAGTCAGTATCCCCCTAATAAATACACAAGGTTGATTCCATTCTCTGTTCTACTAATTGGGAAATTTCCATGGCCTCCCAACATTTCTGAATTGCTAGGAGCAAGGAGGTTGAAGCTCTTGTCGTTCCTTCAGCTCTGAGCTCCCACTGGCACTGAAATGTTCATTTTGAAGATCATCATAGATCATCTCACATGTGTGGTCCCAATTCCTCCTCATACAGACCCAGATATTGAATTCAATCCCTTTGCTTAATTTTCATCACCACCAATCAACAAACCAACAAAATAAATAAAACCATCAGAGAAGTGTTTGTGAGAATAGAAGGCTTTGTCAAAGATGGGGAGCCATGACAGGATATATACAACAGATAGGCAACTTAAAATTCCTTGACTGATATTTCTGTTCCTAGAAGTCTATTCTCCCCTTCTCAGAATGGGCGGCTTTACCCTTGGCTCTCTTCTCTCTCAATCCCATACTTCAAAAATTCTGTTCATTTATAATGCAGAGAAGGTCAGTTATCTCTCTTTTTACTCTAGTTCTTAGCAATCAAATTTATTATGGGCTCATCTTCCACTTTTAACAACAAGCAAGGTGTTGCCTTGTTACATGGAAGCTCAGGTCTCATACATACGCCAGTCTACATTCCCTATGAAAATGTCATTTCAAAGTTCATTGAAGAACCATTTGTTTAGTGTTTCCTGTGTATCACAAGTTTAAATGCATAAAGTTGTTCATACAACATCTCTAACAATGCAAAACTAGAGAAACTTAAACTCCAACCAGAAGGGAATGGGTAATTCACTATGAAACAATCACTCAATGAAGTAGTGTATTCAGTAAGAATCACAAAATATAAATCACATTTCAACTTATATATCCAAAAAGCTGTAATCATAATTTATTTAACCTCTAATTCCTCTGGATTTATTCCACTCATTAGTGATGGGGAGATTAATTCACTGACCTGATTTAAAGTTTAGTCTACATTGATAATTTAGGTGGTATTCAGCCTCCTTGGTTAAAAGGTTAAATCTCTCACATAGTTCTGCTTCCCCTGCTTCTCTCATTAAGATGGCATCTGACTATATGGGGGCATCCTATCTGTCCTTTTGGAAGCAAAAATGAAAAGGTGCCCTCAAAAACAGTGTTGCTTCCTCCTCTGGTCTCTGGAGCAGATCCAACCATCGTTTGTGACTTGCCAACACTCACTGATGGAGACAGCTGCTAGTTTAGTTCAACCTCATCTCTGGGCTTTGCCAAGGCCTATGTGCACCGTGGCTGATTAGGCCTTGCCTTGGCTTCTGATGGCTGAACACCCCTAAGCAGCTGTTACAGGCCCCTCCAGCCCCTGGCCTACAGTTCACCCCTAGGCGTTGCTGCTGGGTTACCTTGTTCCACCACAACAATCTATATAGGCTCATTGGCTTTCAACTCAGTCTGGATATCTCTGGGAATAGAGTAGTGTTCCAGAAAGTGGCAACTGGACCGTTTTCTCGTGCAATATGGCCACACAGCTCTTCTTCTTGATCAGCCAGAGGTACCCAACTATGCCCAGAAGTCTCCTGAAATCTTAAACATAAGGGACAGGGGGTAGGAAATGCAGCGGGGGTGGGGTGGCAGGCTTCCTCGGGGGGGATAGGTGTCCTGGAACTTCTTAGCTCCATCCAGTTATAAAATGCGCAGCAAACTGAGACCCAAACTTAATTCTTTCACTTTCTTTTCTTCCCCTCTCCTCTCTCTCCACCTGCACCCGGGACAGAAAGAGAGCAAACTTTTACTTTGCTTCCTTTGTCTTCCTTTGCTCTTCATCTACTGAGCAGCAAGCTTCATGCTTTGCTATTGAGGCCCAAAGGAGCATATTCTTCATGCCACGGAAGCACTCTATCATCTGGGCCATCCAGGCTCGATTGTAACTTTCCAGAGAGGGCTTTGGCCAAAGGAATAGCAAATCCTTTCTCCTGTAGACTGATTCTAGTTGCATGTCAAAGGCTAAGTATTATCTCAGTCTTGCTCCATACCTCACTTCTACTACACCAAGCAGAAGTACCCTGGCCAATGTGAAAAGATGGTAAGTACTCAGGAAGACAGAAAAGAATAATTAAAAATGTATCTCCATTATTGAGTAACCATTTCAAAATATGCTTATTGAAATTCTTGATAAACTGAATAAAAATGTTATATGTTAGAATGCTATCAGAAAGAAAGGATAAAATTGATGGGAAAAATGAAATCGCAGCTACATTAAAATGTATATAGAGGAAAGGTTGACAGGAAAGATAACAAAATGTTCACAGTGGTAATGTCTGAGCAACCGGACTATGATTTTAACATCTCCAGTTTTCCAATTTTTCAAAATGTCATAATGAAGATATATTCCTGCTATAATAGAAACAATTTTTAAAAATGTGTTGGTTGTAAATAAAAGTGTTTTTAAAGTAAATTTAAACAAATATTTTTCCTGCAATTTATTCACTTATTTACCAAATATTTATTAAATACCTGCCACATTCCAAGTACGGTTCTGAGTGATGTGGGTTCTGGGTACAAATGAGATAAAGTTCTGGCTTTTGTGGAGTTTTACATTCTAATAGGAAAGGAAGGAGATGATAGTGGTATCACTAGACCAGTCCAAGGTGAAAGGAATTATGGAACATGGATACAAAGAACTACTATGCAGAGAGTATAGTACATACTATAGTATATTACATATACTATAATGTACTATATTATAATATACACTATTATACTGTATAGTACCTAATGATAGCATAGTCTATCTACAAATATAGATATATTGAAAATATATACTATAGATAAATATATAACACCAAATAATCTGTAGCTATTAAGTATAATTAAGCAATGATACAGAAACACTTTCAAAATATAATCTTTAGAACAGTGTACAGAGCCTGCTGTGCACACACATGCTTGTTTAGGTATATCTCTTTTTTTGGAGAAACACATAAGAAGCTGTTAACAGTGGCTGCCCACAGGGAAGGTCCCTAGGGACAGACGTGGCAGGCAGGATTACTTGGTATATTTGAATTATTTAAGATGTGCTTGTATTGCCTATTTTAAAAAAGTATAACTTGACCATGTTTTTTAAAAATCCTATCTCGCCGTAAGAACCATGAAGTTTCCTCCATTTTTGGGGAACGTTTAAAAATAATTTTGACTATCCTATCTATCATTCAATTCTATTTAAGTTATTTCTATGAAAAGGGTGTCAATTTACATAGAACGCTCTATTTAGAGAATGCTGCATAGTCATTTAGTCTCCAATACAAAAACAAAAACAAACTTTTTTTGATGCTTAAATTATCTTTGTCTGCATATTTTCATTCACCTTTCTTCTTAGGAAGTTAAAACGTTCTCAGTGGGGGGAAAAGTTCATCTTGAAGGGCTTGAAAAACAGAAACTGAGTAGAAGAGGACTCTGCAGGGCATGAAGTTCAAACCTCAAAGTAAGAATCCCCTTAACCTGTGGTCTTCTGCTCTTTATACAAACACCACAGAAGTTCACTCTCTCATGAGACAGCTTAACCTGTGTGGAGACAGCTCAAGTTACCATAAAGGCCGTCATGTACTAGGTAAAAACCTATAGTTACCAACTGAGTTTGCATCTATACCTAGAATAGCCAGCCACCCTGACACCCCCTTTTCAGAATCCTACCAGTTTTTCTGAATGCATGAGATTTAGCACTGATAATCACATCCCTGTTGGACCCCAGGCTCCTGAGGGCAAATCTCTGCCTCCTTCTTCGAAGCTCCTGCCACGAGACACAGTAGGTGCCTGAACGGGAGCTTGCAAATGTTGCTCAGAATGCAAACTCACAACTTCCAGTTGCCTGCTGGGCCCTGAAATTATGTCTTCAGCAAACTGCTTGCTCCTGCAGTGAAGAAAGTAGCCAGGAGGCAATGGGAACCATCCCCAGCCCAAGGACGAAGGGGGTGTGACGGACAGGAACACGGTGAGAATTTGTGTTCCTGGTGCAGCCTGGCCACTCCCCTTGGCATCTTTAGCCGGCTGGGGACAGGGAGCACTCTGCTGCAGTGGCCGGCACACTGCGTGCAACAGGACCGGCCACTGTGAGCCTGTTCATTCTATCTAATCACTCTATGGGGCATTAAGCTGCCTGTGGCTGAACCCATTGCCGGCTGCAACAACACTGCAGGAAAGGACAAGAAGCACGTTGCACTCAAAGAAACCTCCCGTCTGTAGCTCAGATCAGGAGCTTATATAACTATCTGAGGCTCATCCTCCCCCCCACTCTCAGGGGCATGGAACTACACCACTCGCTGGAGGCAATTGATTTTTGAAGGTGCCTGTGTTACACTATAGCGCTGTTAGGATGTTAGATAAAGTTAGAGAGTCTTTTTCACTTGGCAACGAACGGAACATTTGACAGTCTCCCGTGACACGCAGACAGCTCATCATTTAACCTCAGGGCCAAGTGTTCCTGGGCTGTGAGTAATTACAATCGGTTTTATTGCAAACAGTGTTTACCTGTTTGTGGGGTCAGCCTCCCTCCGTGGAGAGATGTGGAAACCTGTGGCAACCCAAAGGCATCTCGGACATGTCTTTGCTTGAGATGGTAATTGCTGCATGCCTCTCTTCACCCTCACCCTCTTCTCCATGTGCTCTGCTTTGCTGCCGGCCTATGTTCGCGCTGGCTTCTGGCAGCTGCTACTCAAAGCAGGAGGATTCCAGCAGGTGAGGAATGTATATTATGCAAACCATGGCAACCAGAAACACCAACATCTCCTGTACCTCCCTGAAAATGAATGGCACAGCTTTTGCTAGAAAGTGCATAACAGTCAGTGTCCTAGGAAAGAGCTATGAACCTTGATGGAGAGAGGCGTGTGCTGTAGCAGCTAATAACACTGGTACAGGAGCCGGCCTGGGTTTGGACCCTGGCCCCAAGACTCACTAATTGTTTTACCTTGAGCAAGTATGGAAACACTCTACTGCCTCGATTTCCTCATCTGTAAAATAGGGGAAATATCTCAAAGGGCAGTTATGGAGATCAGATGAGTTAAAACAAGTAAAATGCTTAGAATTGTGCCTGGAACAGAATAAAGCCTCCTTACACTTTAGTTTGTCTAGAAGACAATCTTACCTATGCCCAAGTAACTACTTATTGATAAGCCCATGATGCCCAAAGCTCTAACTCCAGAGAGGACCTCCCCTGAGTGGCTAATGGAACATCTTCTCTTGGCTATCACCCAGCCTCCTCAAACTCGGCATACCCAGCACCAAATTCATGATTGGTCCCGATCCAACGGAGCTCTCTCTAATTTCCTCTGCCTCTGAGAACACCACCACTGTTCATCCCAGGTGCAAGTTGAGACCCTACCTCTCCTTCAGTCTCCATGCTCACCTAATACAAGCTATCACTCAGGCTCTGATTTAGGCCATGCGAGTCCCCTCCAACTGGTCTACCCTCATCTTCTCTCGACCCTCTCCAATCTGTTCTCCAGGCTGTAGACAGAGTCATCTGCTAAATCATAAAGCTGCTATGACATAGACCCACATGGACTGCCTAAAATCTTTCATTGTCTCCCCATTGGCTTTTGCATAAGAACTAAAATCCTGCCAAGATCTTGAATGGTCTGGCCCCACCTGCCTACCCAGTCTCATCCTGTATTTTCTTTTTGCTCTTTGGGCTTCTTTCACGTCCTTGGACAACATATTCTACCTACTCCAGGGGGCTTTGCACCTGCTGTTCCCCCAATCACTTTACATTTCATTTTTTCCTTTCTTTTGTCTATTTATTTTTTATTATGTTCAGTTAGCCACTGTAGAGTACATAATAAATTTCATTTTTAATTAATTCCTGCTCATTCTTCAAATTACAGCCCAGACACTTTCCTGAACCTCTGGTTAAAGTCAGGCTGCTTTTTCATATGATCTCAAAGAACTGTGTACTTTTCAAACCATGCTTATTTTTAGATATACATTAGTGTTTTTAATTGAATAATGTCTACCTTCATAATAGACAGAAAATTTCACAAGAAAAGGAACTTAGGACAGTAGCCAGCCCATGGGAGGTGCTCAGTAAGTATTTTTAGAATTAACCAATAGAAGACTTACATTTATTTGGTGATTCTCTCCCATATACTAACCCACTTAACCCTCATGCAAACCTTTGAAGTTGAGTATGACTGTCTCATTTTAACAGATGAGGACCCTGAGGCTGAAAAACTAGATGTTTTATTCAAGATCATGCAAAAAGTAAATGGAAGAGCTTCAGGAAAATAAAAAAGCCTCTTCCCACAAATGCTTTGACAGCTTGTCTTCAATAGTCCTTTTTCAAAGAACAGAACCTCTGGCTAGGGAGCTATTCATATCTGCACTGAGGTGCTAGACTGGTCTAAACCAAAGGCCCCACATAGCTCAAATCCCTGCCATCTCTCTGGCAGCTCCACCTTGTTGCATAACCTGGCCCAGAGAGGGAGGGACAGGGAGACAGCTCTTACAAAGGGAGGGTAGGGCCTCTTCTAATTCTCACATCATTGGCCAAAAAAAGAGGTTCCCCCATTTGTCCCCACTCTAATCTCCAGCCTCTAGAAGCTGGAAAAGGAAAGGCAATGGGATCTCCTCTAGAGCTTTCAGAAGGAAGGCAGCCCTGCCAACTCCTTGATTTTAGTCCAGTAAGACTTCAGACTTCTGACCTCCAGAACTGTAAGATACTGAACTTGTATTGTTTACATCACAAGTTTGTGGTAACTTCTTACAGAGGCAATGCACTTGGGCTATACCTTCTTCCCACCCTTCAGTCTTTGCACTGGCTGAATCCAACAGGAAGCCAAGTAACAGAGAAGCCAGGGAACCAGCCCGTAAGGGAATGACAAGGAAAGGATCTTGGGGAAGCAGGCCAAGGACCACTGCAATCATTTTACTGCTCCTTTGGGAAGCGTGCTTCACTGCACATCTGAAACTTATTCTTCCAAGTCCCATTTAAACATACTATGCGTATAAATCATCCCGTCGAGTTTGTTGTAATCTAAGTGAGGAAAAGACCGGCATAGTGAAAACTGCAGGGACAGAAGCATGTATATCATAAAGACAAGGCTTATTCTCTCCTGCTCTGTTCAAATTCTTCATTAATCATTAAAACCAAGGCATGATATTTGGTCAAGGAGTAATTTTCATGAGACGGTCTGGTAATTTTGTGGACTCCCTTTGATTTTTCTGATTCGATTAGCATGCAAAACAGATGACATCACCTTATCTTTCTCAACTGCATCTCAACTTATTTTCTCAACTGCACCAGACTACAGTCTATAAAATGAAAGTATTCTATAAAAACCATGCATGGCTGGATTATCATGTACACAGGGCGCTGCCCACTGCTCCCGACTCTGAGTCAGTTCCCCAATGTGACTTGGCAGCCCATCTCCATCAGCTCTGTGGTTGAAAAAAAAAAATGGGTCATTGCACTGTGACAAAAGAACATTCACTGAAAATACAGCAATTAAGAAAAGTTTGAGCTCCAGTGGTCTCAAATGCCCAAAGGAAGCTTGTACTTGCTGTGTGTGGGTGCCAGAAGTAGACAGACTGACAAAGCAACACCAGCTCCACCAGCAGCCCACCAAGGACACGTTTACGAATTCAATCAGACAGAAGGAAGTGGCCGAAAGCCACTGATGGAGGGGACATGAGGCCTTGGAAGAAGGCTGTTTTCTACATTACGAGCATTTAATTGCAACATTCTGGAACCGCCAGTCCCAGGACCTAAAAATAGGACAATCATAACAAAAGACTCAGTAGTAAAGTTTTCACTTACGGAATTTTATTTTTGCCTAAGTGAGATGGAAATACATAGAGCTCACATTGTGTAAGGCAAAGTTTCACTCTCACACACAAACACAAAACTGGAAGAAGCTCATAAACTAAACTAGCAAGAAACAGATGGCAGTTGAGGCTAGATGATGGTGACACAAGCATTCATCGTATTCGTCTTTGCTTCGTCTTTAGGAGTGCTTTAAAATTTCCACAAATAAAGTGGAAAAAGGCAGCTTTGATTACATTGGACACAGGAGATTTTTCATAGTTATTTTTTCTTCCCACAGCTCGTTTCATACAGATTTTCACCAAGTCTTGCCATGTCACCAAGGCGTGGAACCCAGAGATATTGCCAGGCACGCTCTGCTTCTCTCTGTGCCCATGTGGAAAGCAGAAGCCTGCTCTGGCAGAGGGCATGGGAAATGAGTGGGCAGCAGGCTGAAGAGCGGGGAGAGAAGCAGGGCAGGAGCAGCCCCTCCACCGAAATGCACTGGTAGGATCCGAACTCTGGGACCAGCTCACCTGTACCAGAGGGCCACCAGCACCCAAGGGACACTTAGATACTAACTCAAGTTCAGTTCGCAAAGCGTTTACTGAATACTCATCATGAGCCAGGTCTGGGTGCTAAGCACAGAGCAGAACACCATGCATAAACACCACCACCTGCAGTAGCGGTAGCTTCTTGAAGGATGCTGACTGCGTTGTCTGCAAAGCCAGTCACCTGAGCAGCATTAACCTTAATGAGGAAACATCTTAAAACACAAATTCTCCACGTGTGGCGACTCCACACCAGCTGCATCCATGTGCAGGGTAGGTGAGGTGAAGATGTGCTAGGAGCCTCCCTTGTTAGCATCAGTTTTCATAAAACAAGCCCAAACCTTGCTTTTCTAGAGAGTACTAAGATGGGCAAGATACACGTCACAGATGTGCTGACTGTACATAGCAACAAAGGGGAACACAGTGAGAAAGAGACTCATGCCAATCTCATTTTGGAACAAATGTCTGAAAAATCACAAGGGTCATTATCTCTGGTCTTGCTCGGTTCTGTCATGGTAGGGAATGGGAAATGAAGCTGGGAGAAAATAAGCCAGGATTGATAATGGACAGTGTAACACCTTCTCCATCTAAAGCAACGGTCCCTTCCCCCTTCTTTTCCTTCTTAACAGCTGGCCCAAAGGACCTAAACTTAGTAAGGGCGAGGTGTAGGAAACCAGATAGTGCATTCTACAGTTGGATAGGAAATACTGGGCTCAATGTGTTTAAGGTTAAGATTAATTCCTCACTTCCTCTGAATCTATTTTAGAAACAGAGCAAAGGATGGCATATGCTTTCTTCTAACAAAATGACAGATGATCAAAGGATAAACATAATCCGTATGTCAAACCCTCCTACTGATGTGGCCCTTTGCCTACAGAATTAAAAAAAAACACACACACACAAAACGTATTTTATCACTGTTGTTAAAATGCGGTTGCCTGTGTTTATTCAGAAAACTCAGTATGGCAACAGCCATAAAAATAGTGACTTGTGATTGGCTGGACTGACACAAGACTGTAGAACAAAGGAAAAATTTAGTGGTATTGTTCTTAAACATCTTCCTCACTGCAATAAACAAAGACCACAAGGCCTGCCTCTCTCAAGTCTGAGACTTGGTGTCTGAAAGAAGAGAGCTGCCCACTGTCGAGGTAGAGAATCATTTTTTCTGATTTGCTTTAACAATCCTAATTAATGTTGCCTTGTTGTTCCCTGTGTTTTGTAAATAAGAGCCCTCTTTTGGCATAGCCATTCATTAGGGTTGATTTAATTGAATTTCAAAAGGAAGGGATAGCTGCCTCGGAAAGCAAAGGCGTGAAGGCTCTGAAAGAGCAATGTTTTGGGGCACCTGGGTGGCTCAGTGGGTTAAGCCTCTGCCTTCAGCCCAGGTCATGATCTCAAGGTCCTGGAATCAATCCCCGCATTGGGATCTCTGCTCAGGAGGGAGCCTGCTTCCCCCTCTCTCTCTGCCTGCCTCTGCGCCTACTTGTGACCTCTCTGTCAAATAAATAAATAAAACCTTAAGAAAAAAAAAAAGGGCAATGTTTCACAAGTGACACACAAGTCACACTGTGTCAGAAACATGCAGAGGGAGAATGAGCATGGACCCCCTCCCCTCCCCTTTTCTCTGCAAAGTGGCTCATCACTAATTATTTTCACCACAGTCTGCCTTTGCCTTACCCCTCTGAGTTTGTCATTTCTTACGTCTTTTGAGCTATGGGCCCCCTGTGAGCTTCTCAAGATCCCATATGTCCAGGAGAAATGCCATTTAATCCGTGATCCTTTCTCTTTTTTCAAATTTTATTTTATTTACATCCGATTAATTAACATAGAGTGTATCATTAGTTTCAGAGGTAGAGTTCAGTGATTCATCAGTTGCATATAACACCCAGTGCTCATTACATCACGTGCTCTCCTTAATACCCATCATCCAGTTACCCCATCTCCCACCCCTTTCCCTTCCAGCAACCCTCCTGGGTTGTTTCCTATGATTAAGAGTCTCTTACAGTTTGTCTCCCTCTTTGACTTCTGATTTCATCTTGTTTCATTTTTCCCTCCCTTCCTCTATGATACTCTGTTTTTTTTCCCCCTTAAATTCCACATATGAGTGAGATCATATGATAACTGTTTTTCTCTGATTGACTTATTTTGCTTAGCATAATACCCTCTAGTTCCATCCACGTCGTTGCACACGGCAAGGTTTCATCTTTTTAATGGGTGAGTAGTATTCCATTGCATATATGTACCACATCTTCTTTATCCATTCATATGTCCATGGACATCTGGGCTCTTTCCATAGTTTGGCTATTGAGAACATTGCTGCTATAAACATTGGGGTGCAGGTGCCCCTTTGGATCACTACCCTTGCCTTTGGAGATGTGTCTATCAAGAAGTTGCTGCAACTGAGGTCACAGAGGTTGCTGCCTGTGTTCTCTTCTAGGATTTTTTTTTTTTTTTGTCAAGGATTTTGATGTATTCTTGTCCCACATTTAGGCCTTTCATATATGTTCTGAATTTATTTTTGTGTATGGTGTAAGAAGAGGGTCTAGTTTCATTCTTCTGCATATGGCTGTCCAATTTTCCCCATACCATTTGTTGAAGAGACAATTTTTTTCCATTCAGTGTTCATTCCTGATTTGTTGAAGATTAGTTGGCCATAGAGTTGAGGGTTCATTTCTGGGCTCTCTGTTCTGTTCCATTGATCTATGTGTCTGTTTTTGTGCCAGTCCCATGCTGTCTTGATGATGACAGCTGTGTAACATAGCTTAAAGTCCAGAATTGGGATGCCACCAGCTTTGGTTTTCTTTTTCAAGTCTCCTTTGGCTATTCAGGGTCTTTTCTTGCTCCATGCAGATATTAGGATTATTTGTTCCAGCTCTGTGAAAAATGTTGATGGTAGTTTGATAGGGATTTCACTGAATGTACAGATTGCTCTCAAAAGCATAGACATTATAACAATATTTGTTCTTCCAACCATGATCCTTTCAGAAAAATCAGAAATTGGCAGGTCTTATGATTCTATTGATTCCATTGTTAATGTTCCAACTAAAATATTTTTTCAAAGCACTTTTTAAATACAGATGGAACCTGATCTTTCTTTGAATAGGGTGTAATTATGAAGACCATTCATACCATCATTTATTCACTTTTTCTGCAAATAGTTCTTGATCCCCTAATATGGGTCGGGCTCAGGTCTGGATGCTGGGGGTTAATACTGAACGATATACAAAAGGTACCTGCTCTCAGGAAGGTTATACCCCCTGCTGAGCAGAGAGCCTGATGTGGGGCTCAATACCAGGACCCTGAGATCATGACCTGAGCCCAAAGCAGAGGCTCAACCCACTGAACCACCCAGACGCCCCAAGAAATCCATTTAAGACAACCATATTTACCCCCTTTTTTATATCTGATGAAATCCTGACATTAGAAATTATCGGCTCTGATAGGTCTGGTTTAACTATTATATTGTGTGTCTGCTTTAACTGTTATTATATTGTGTGCCCTATCCACAAAGACATACAATAAATAATAATATGCACACTTTTCCTATCTAGGGACAACTTTTGCTTTGAGTATTTCCTCAAGTGACTTGATTTGAGCCTCTGATGGCACAATCATGGTAGGAAATCTCAGGCTTTTTTTAGCCCAAGCAATCATTTGGCTTAATAGTCTCCAGTCTATTAAGACTATTAAGGGCACCAAGACCACAGTGCCCACTTTGGAGTGTCCCACAAGTATTCCTGGGGCTCTCTGAGGACAGAGCACACTCCATAATGCCTGCAGAGCCTCACTGGTCAACTTCCCTGGACATGTGCCCTCCGAAGGTGACTAGGTGGTGCTCTCAGCTCTCCTGCTGCTCTCTCCCTTATCTGTACACCCCCCGACACCCCCAGCCATTGGGACCTCAACCCCGTCTGATGGTGCCTGGCTCCTAGCAATTATCCACAGGAGAGGAGAGCGGACCCTCTCACAAAGAGAAGATCCAGAGTCTCGCCACCTGGAAACCCATGTCCCCAAAAGATAGTAGTTACCCCACATAGAAAGACTTATCATCTGAGTCTGAATTTGTCTTTGGTTTATAGCACTAACTTCTGGGTTTTTCTCAGAATAATTAGTGAATATTTACTCTAAAAGCATGTGACAATTGTGTGACAGAAAATAAGTAGGTGGGCTCCTCTGTGACTGACCTGCTCCTTCTATAACTAGAAAATGTTGGCATATTTAAATACATTACTCTCTTTAAAAACCACTTCACGGGGCGCCTGGGTGGCTCAGTGGGTTGAGCCGCTGCCTTCAGCTCGGGTCATGATCTCGGGGTCCTGGGATCGAGTCCCGCATCCGGCTCTCTGCTCGGCGGGAAGCCTGCTTCCCTTCCTCTCTCTCTGCCTGCCTCTCTGCCTACTTGTGATCTCTGTCAAATAAATAAAATCTTAAAAAAAAAAAAAAAAAAAAAAAAAAAAACCACCTCAATACAACAAAAAATAAAGATTTTTTTCAAAGGGACTAAAAAAAACAAATTAAAAAAAAAAAAACTTCAAATTCCCTCTTTGCAAGCATTCTGCTTCATTTACAACAGAAAAATTCAAAAATACTGCCCAGTTAGCAAAGACTGCAAAATAAATTAGGGTACATACCCTTAGAGTAAAATATCAGTCAACCATTTAAAAAAAATGTCACAGGAGAATATACAATGACACAGTAAGATATTTATGACAAGCTGGAAAGTATAAAAAGCAAGTTACAAAAAAAGCAATATATACCTTGTCTTATATGTATGAATCCTGCCCACTTACTAAGATTTAATGATCTGCATTTTCTAATATAGTGAAAATGCTTTACTTTATAATCCATTTTAAAAATCAGTAAAGTTTTTTTTTTTTTTAATTCATGAAAAAAAGCCTCAGTCAGCACACTGAAATCACCAAGGAGGTGAAGACTTAGAGGTCAGAGTATGATATCCACCACATAGGACTTAGCAGTGCTTAGACCAGTGTTAGTCAATAGAAATATAATGACAGAAGGCACAAATAGCAGCCATTTCAGTAATTTAAAAATTTTCAGTAGCCACATTTATGAAACAAAAAGAAGCAAGTACAATTAATTTTAGTAATTTCTTTTACCCAATATATCCAACGTATTCTTATGTTTCAGTATGTAGCCAATATACATATATTGAGACATTTTATATTCTCTTTTACTAAGACTTGGAAAACGTCCACACTTACAGCACATTTGGTTGGCATATGTGCCCACTGAGGACTGGTGTGAGGGGGCTATAAGAGCCTCAAAAGAAGAGGGGGTTTTCCAACGAAATACCAGAGAAAAGACCCAAAGTAGCAGAGGGAGCTGGGAGGATGCTCCTGCTGCCTTCCATCTCTTTGGTCCTTGGGGCCAGGGAGAAAGAGCAAGCTCTCTCTGCAAACCCTATCCTTGGGGAAGAGCTGGGTTTGGGTGAAGGCGTGGAAGCAGAGGGAACATTCTGTGACAAACAAGTGTGTGAGGGGGCAGGAACTGTACAGCTGAATGGGGATTGCAGAGGACACTCTGGAAAGGCTGGCAGAAGGCACAGCGGTGGGAGGATGAGTCAGGAGCTAAAATGCACAAAACAACCCAGGAATGAGAACATGCAATCCTGTCCAGGAGGACTTACATTCATGAAGAGAGGGGCACCCCTATGTATACACTTGTGAACAAAATACCTTCTACGCCTTCCCTTCCAATTAGATCTGTTGTCAATGTTTTGGCCAGAACAGATGAGGTAGACATTACTGACTGCCTTTTTGATATATTCAGACTACACTCTCCTTTGCTAACAAAATGTCCATGAATCCATGGACTCAGGGATGTAAAATAGTACAGCCTCTACGAGAAGTCTGCTATAGTCTTCAAGGAAAGATTGCCTCCATAATAAAAAGAGGATAGTGGAGATGAAGTATCCTTTCTGCCTTTGGACATTGTCTTGTGATCACACTATGCTTGCAGCTGCTGTAGCTGTTTTGTTCCCAGGAGGGAAAAGCCAAGAAATCTGAAAGCTGACTTGGAGCCCAATTAACCAATTCTAACACTATGTGAGCAAATTAATTCTTTATTGTTAAGTCACTTTCAGTTGGGTATTCAGCCAAAAGCATCCCAATCTATTCAATGGAAAAGCCAAGAACATCTAGTCCATTATTCATACTCAGGGCCTTGATAGAAGATAAGACATAAGCAACAGGAATACATCTCTACTTCTGGCATTTCTGGTTTCATGGCAGGTATAAGAGTTGTTTGAGGAAGAAAAACATCCTTAGACCAGGTCCCTCCAGTGAGCTTGTGGAAATGGCAAAATAAATAAATAAATAAAATCCTGATATATATATATTAAGATGTATATTACCCATGACTAGCTTCTGTCTAGCAACCTAAGAATCTTAGAATCCTGTGCAATATGGAAAAAAAAAAGTTTCATGTGACTTACAGTATATTTTTCAGTTGGGAATGAATTCTATCTCATAAGCACCAATTATATTTGCACTTATTGCTCTGGGGTATACAATCATGACAGAGACTACAGAGTCCTATAATTTTAAAGTCAGAAAAATAGTGGAGATCATCTATACCAAAAATTTTATTTTACAGTTAAGAAAACAAATAGCCTCACCTATTTCCTACAAACAATTACTAAGATCATTAAAACTAACAAAATTCTCTCTTTTTAGTTCGATGGAGAATTTCTTCAATCACTTTCAGACCATCTATTTCCACTAGGTGCTTGGCATGTAGGATTCTGCTTTAAAGTGTCTACTGAACAGCATGGAAAGAATGAACTCATACAAAAAGAAAATAATCTGGCTACTGTACACTCTCAAGATGTCATATGAAAGAGACCCTGGGTTGCGGTCCCAGGCAGCCATGTTTGTGAATGAGTATGTCAGGATTATTCCTTCAAATGATTAACCAGAATGAGTAAACGAAATCTGTATTTATGCATAGTTTACTCCTTCCTTTCCTTCTAGTATTTTATAAAGATGTGAGTATTTGTTAACTGTGTGTAAAATGTTGTCTTTTGGCATCTGTTTTAGCAAGTAAAGTTTCTCTCCACTCACTAGGGAGGCTTTGTGCCCCTCTCCCCTCCTAATTCTAAAATGAAATGCTTCTGTCTTAAAGTCTTTAAATCAAACTCAGTTACCCCTCTCACCCTGGGAAACTAGTAGGAGAACAGCCCCACCCCCAACTCTGATTCCATCTCCTACTCTTTGCTGTGCAAGATCAACTGCCTGCCCTCAGGAATCACAAGTTTCAATAGCCAAAGGGAAGGTAAGACCTAAATAAAATATTTAGAATTTGTAACAAGCAGCATGGATAATGTCCCTGTCAAAGGAATGACATTTGTACTTTGGCAAGGTATATACATATTAAAAAATTGGAATGAATTTGAGAAATTTTACTACCCTACAATTGATACATTCAGAAACAATAAAACTCAGAAAGGAAAAAAAAAATTAAAAGTATAACTTACACTTCACTGAGCACAAAACTTAGACTTGGAAAGCCACCACCCTGGGGTGACTTCAAGAATTAAGTATGTGAGGGGCGCCTGGGTGGCTCAGTGGGTTGCTCAGTGGGTTGGGGCCTCTGACTTCGGCTCAGGTCATGATCCCAGGTTCCTGGGATCGAGCCCCGCGTTGGACTCTCTGCTTAGCAGGGAGCCTGCTTCTTCCTCTCTCTCTCTCTCTGCCTGCCTCTCTGTCTACTTGTGATTTCTGTCTGCCAAATAAATAAATAGAATCTTAAAAAAAAAAAAAAAGAATGTAAGTATGTGAAAAAAGAACACTTGAGTGCAAATATTTTAGGAAGAAGTAAAAGTGTGATTTAAATGCCTAGATTGGGGTGCCTGGGATGCTCAGTCAGTTAAGCATCTGACTCTTGATTTTAGCTCAGGTCATGATCTGGGGGTCGTGAGATGGAGTCCCTCCCTAACACCCATCCCCAACTCTGTGCTCACTAGAAAGTCTGCTTGAGATTCTTTCCCCCTCTGCCCCCTCCCATCTAAAATAAATAAAAAAATATTTTTAAAAACTGCATACTTGGATCAAATACATATAACATTATGCCTGAAACATTGTTTGGATAGTGGCATCCAAAGACGGCCTGGGTTGAGAGAAAGAATGCACAGACACCAAGAAATGAAGAAATCAACAGCAGAAAGAGGACCTGAAATTAAGGAAGTCTCCCTTCAGCACCCTCCAGGATTTTGTCTATGAAGAGAACTAAACATGATGCTTCTCAGGGTCTTCAGGATATGAGTTATATAAGACAATGTATTCCCTCCAAAGAGGTGGCCCGCCTCACCTCTCTCTAGGCAGCAGAACAAAAGCACTTGTTTGCATCCATCTCTATGACATAGTTTTTAACCAAAACTTAGAGGAGTTCTCTAAAGGAAATGTGCAAATGAAGTATGTAAAGATACTGTGGTATAATAAAGAGTATATCTGGCCTTTTTCCCTGGTTCCTAACACAGAGTTTCAAAAACACCTTGAATTTCCTGAGTGTTACAGGCTGAATTGTGTCACCCCCAAATTCATGGTCTTCAACAGTCCTACCCTCCATTCCTTCAGAATGTGACTGAAATTGGAGATAGGGTCTTTAAAGAGGTAAGTTAAATGAGGTCCTAGGGTGGGCTCTAATCTGATATAACTAGTGTCCTTATAAGACTAGGAGGTGAATACATGGACACCCACAGAGGGGGAAGACCCTGTAAAGACACAGGAAGAAGATGGTCATCTAAAAGCCAAAGAGAGAAGTCTCAGAAATTATCTTTGCTGGCCCTTTGATCTTGAACTTCTAGCCTCCAGAACTGTGCGAACATAAATTTCTATTGTTTAAGCCATCCAGACTCTGGTACTTGGTTATAGCACAGTAATACACTGAGTGATAGAAGTATGATGAGGTGACTCCTGGTGGGTGCCTAGAGAACTTTTGGGTGAGAGCTGGCCACAGAAAGACCAATCATATGATTAGAGGGTTGGAACTTCGGGCAGCTAGACCTTTAGGGAAGGTGGGGTGCTGGAGATGGAGCTCAATCGTGTGGTCAATAATTTAAGCAATCATGCCTAAGTAACGAAACCCCAGGAAAAACTCTGGACCTAAGCTTGGAGGAGCTTCTTGGCTGACGAACATACTGATGTGCTGAGTGGCTTATACATAAGGATTCCATGAGGAGAGGACACAAAGAAGCTCTGCAGCCCCTTCACCACACATCGCCCTATGTGTGTCTTCCATTTGGCCATTTCCGAGCTGCACACATCCTTTATAATGAAACTGTAATACTAAATGTAACACTTTTAGTGAGTCTAATGAGCTATTCTAGCAAATTGTTGAAACTGAAAGGGTCACAAGGACCCTAGCAGTTAGGGCCAGTCTTCAGAAGTGGGAGTGGCCCCTGAGATTTGTGGCTGGTGTGTTGGGGGTCGGGGGGGACAGTCCTGTGGAAGATTGAACCTTTAAACCTGTGGGGTCTGGTGCTAACTCTGGGTGGTTAGTGTCAGAATTAAACTGAAGGACACCCAGTGGGTATCAGAGAATTGAAGTCAGAACAGTAACAGCTTGAGAATTCTGTCATTTGAACTCTTTTCACAACGTATTTTTTCTATTGTTCTAAGTGTAAAACATTCCTTTCTGAGAAGGAACATTCCTCTGAAATTATTTAATGTCCTTTAGACTGTACAGAGTGAAGCTGAGTAGACATTAAATGCAGCTAACTAGATGACTTTTGTGGTCTCAAATGAAATCAAATACTGAAAATAAAATACCAATTCTGGATGATTCTGAAAATTTGTTGAACACTAATAGTTTAATATGACTAGAAATAATATTTACTATTGTATTAAAATTTACTTATAATATCATAGTAGAATGGTCTTATGATACATAACTCTCAGATAAACATTTCAGACAGTCTGTCAGCTTTTTCTGATACTACCTGAAGTTTCATGATAGTACTTACATCATTTTTTTCCCTTAGATTTGGCTTCTGATCAACATGGTAGGAAACAATAGGTTCTAACTCTAATATTTATTTTTTAAGATAAAATAAGAACACCTAAAAACAAAAAAAGGATGGTTTTAAACTAATTAAAGCCAGAAATTATGGTAAAAAGAAGAATTATCTGAGACAGTAAAAGATCTAGATTACTCTGTTAAGTATGTGAAATAACGCTATTTAAAATTTTCTAATAATCACCGGTTAAACAGAAGTTTAAAGTCTTGACATGGAAAGACAGAACAGAGTTTGAGAATGTCTTTGATAAAGCATAGAAAAGGATTTACATTTAAAAAGACAAACCATTTTATTTGAATAATGACCACGATAGTATCACCTAGGCATGGGGTAAAGCATTCTGTGAATCTTTATCCTAACGAGAAGCAGAGAAAAACAGGAATCCAGAGGGAGAATACTAACCACTTCTACCTCCCAAATATTTTCATAAACAACATGCTTTGCTCATCCAGACAACGCAAAATGTTGGTAAAAGCAACAATCTGATTCATTAACAGCCAAAGTCCCTAAGTTTAAGATTTTTGTTGAACTTAAATTTTCAAGTGAAAGATGTGTGCATTTGAGATAATTTGTTCCTATCTAAAATGGGAGAATTAGGGTAAAAATTCCAATGCTTTCCTTGCTTGAAAGCTACACTTTGATCATTTTTAAGGTTGACACTGGGTAGGTAGTTCTAATATTGCTGAAAATTCTGGGAGATAGTAAAGAAGAACATCCATGATTCCCTTAGCAGAAGCAAGAGCAAAAGAACTGCACAAGCGGATTTTAAGTAAAATTATGTCCAAATGCTTTTCTTCTGGGAAAGAAAAAAGCAGCCAAAACCTGGTATAGATGTGGCACAAACGTGAAAGAATTAAAGAAATCAAGATCAAAGCTTTTACTCCTTTAGTCTCCTAGCCTGCAAACATTGCTAAAGCAAGTTGGAACGAGATCTGACCCCAAATAAAATGAGAATTAAGTGATTTTTTTTTCTAGGAAACTAGTTAAGAAATTAAGAGGAATGTGGAGGCTATGGCTATGAAAATAAAATTTACGTGAAGTCAGCCATGTGTTTAAAAGATAACAATGGTTTACAGAGATGTTCTAGTAAGAGAAGAAAGCCACAGTCTACAGTGACCTGAAGTACACCGATATTTAACAAGGGAAAATCTATAATATAATGAGGTATCCTCCAACTTCAATCATAATTTCATGAGTCTCATAAAACAGAGGAAGTACACATAACTCGTCACTTTTATGGCATTGAATAAAAATCAATTACTTATAATTTACTTTAAAATGGGTTGCTCCCCAACCCCCAGTCAGGGTGTATGCATATGCTACTCAATCTAGATTGTAGCTTAATGGGTAGTCACTGAATGATTCATTCTACTTTTCTGTGTTGACATTTTTTTTAATGATAAAAAGTTTCAAAATCAGTTAATCAAACAAGGATTTGAAAACAAAAAACAAACAGCTAAATAAGTCAAACATCCCATTAGCTGGTGCCAAAAAGAACCAAATATCATTAAGACTCTTCCTAAAACTTGATTACAAAGCACTAATGAAGACTGCTTTCTATTTTAGGCTTCTTATAAGAGCTTACTTTTTTTTTCTTCCAAGATTTTATTTAAATTCAAGTTAGTTAACATATAGTATAGTATTAGTTTCAGGAATAGAGCTCAGTGATTTCATCACTTACACAGAACATCATCATAACAACTGCCCTCCATAATCCCATTTATAATCCATCCCCACCCACCTCCCCTCTAGCAACCATGGTTTGCTTTCTACAGTAAGGGTCTCTTATGGTTCGCCTCCCTTTCTATTTTTATCTAATTTTATTTTTCCTTCCCTTCCCTTATGTGTTCATCTGTTGTGTTTCTTAAATTCCACATATGAGTGAAATCAAATGGTATTTGTCTTTCTCTGACTGACTTATTTCACTTAGAATGATACACTCTAGTTCCAACCATGTCATTTCAAATGGCAAGAAGAGATCACATATTTTTATTACATGTTGAGAACTGGGACCCCTGGGAAATGAGGAAAGTGAATAAATTTTCACTGTAGTCAGTTAAACATAAAGATATTTCAGTGTTTATGTTTACACCAAAGAGACATACAGTACTCTTCAATGAAGAGAATGAAATTCTAAGATTGATAGTATATGCCCAGCTCTGCGGATGATATTCGCCCCCAGAGGATTTATACTGGGACAAACAAATGAGACTTATACGATATAATTAGAAATGATATAAAATATAGAGCTAAATGAAATACAATTTTGGACTAAAATGTATTACAGATACACAATTATAGGGTCTATCTGGTAGACAAAATAACAGTCCCCAAAAGATAGCCATGTCTTAATCTCTGAGAAGATGTTACCTTCCATGGCAAAAGAGAATTTGTAGGTACAATTAAACTAACGATGTTGAGATGGAGAGATTACCTGAGATTATGCTAGTGGGACTACTGCAATCACAAAGGTCCTTTTAAGAGAGCAGCAGGAGAGGCAGAGATGTGACAAAAGAAACAGAGGTTAGAATGATGTGGGACAAAAACCAAAGAATATGGGCAGCCTCTAGAAATTAGAAAAGACAAAGAAACAGATTCTTCCCTAGAATTTCCATCAGGAATACAACTTTGCTGACTTCTTTTAGATTTCTAACTTCTGGAAGTGTAAAATAATAGATTTCTGTTGTTTTAAGCCCCTAAATTTGTGGTAATTTGTTTAGCAGCAACAGAAAACTTTTATATCATATTATAAATGGACAGCTGTAGTGGTCAGGAAAGAGAGAGACTAAGATTTATTAAATAGGGAGGGCTTCATGAAGAAGATGAGATATGTAAAAGGCTTTGAGAACTGTCTGTTGGGAATCACCTTTGTTTGCAGGTCACCAAAAGCTATCATAATGTTGTAAACAAACAGCCACTTATTTTTTTCATACTACAAGGAGTCTTAAAGAGGGCAAGCTAGACTGGTAAGTGACTCTATGACATCAAGTCTTCAGGCTCCTTTTAACTTTTGGTTCCTCCATCCTTAGCATGTGGCTTTCAGATTTATGGTTGCCTCATAGCCACAAGTGGCTGCTCCTTCTCCAGCCTAATATCTTCATCCCAGACAGGAAGAAGAAAGCAAAAAGAGGAAAAAGTGGTACCTATATCAGGAAAGCAAAAATTTTCTGACAATCTCCAGCAGATAAATTGGAACTGTGTTATATAACCCTTCCTAACCCCTCAAAAGCTGGCAAAATATAAATGCCCCAAATAAAACTATGATTTTATTAGTAACAAAAAAGAAGAGAATGCATATTAGGTAGGCAACTAGTAGTATCTGAAACAAAGGACTTACAAGTTTTGAATAGTTGTAGAAGCCAAGATGGCATTTTAAATAAGACAGAGCATCACAAACTTAGGTGGAAGTAAACTTTGAAGGGGGAAAGAGAGAAGACCAATATCACTGGCATCCGAAACATGATTCTCCTTCCTATGTTGGCAATGTCATGCCCATCAACGTCCTGTAAGTACCTTTATTCTTTATGATATTGTCAACAAGAAAGCACCCCACTTTCTATTTCCCCACCAGGTCAAAATTCCCTGAGTTAGAGAAACTCCCAAGATCCTCTTCCCCCATTTTCTTCCAGGTCACCTTCCTCCCAAAAAAAAGAGGGTATGCTGATATGGACAGGTAAAGAGCAGGGACATTTATTGGGCAACGATTTTAGGAACATGATCAGAGTATGATCAGTCTTTCTCTCTCTCAACTGCCTCCACCTCCCAACATCCTCCTCTGTCTCTTGTTCTCTCTTTCTATCTCTCTCCTGATTCCATCATAAAGATTTTTTTTTTCCTGTTGTGATTTCCTTTAGGGATAACTGGAGTAGACAGCTTTAACCAGATCTGTTTTAAGTCAACAGGAACTTCTCCTTTATCCCTCCTCAGCCTGCTTAAGATGATGTCAGAAGAGATAGTAAAAGAATTTGTGCATTGGAGCTTGCCATCTCTTGTTGCTGGGAACCTCCTGACCTCCATATGAACAGCCCAGACCACACTCTGGAGGAAGAGAGACAATGTAGAAAGGGGAGCAAGCTATTCCCTACCACCCTGAGTCCCCTAACATGTGAGCAAGGCTATTCTAAACCATCCACTCCAGTTGAGCCAGCCTAGACCAAAAGAACCATCCAGCCATCCCACAGAATCCTAAGGAATAACAAATGCTTGTTGCTTTAAATCACTAAGTTTGGTAATCATTTGTTACGTAGCAAAAACTAACGGATACACTGCTTCTCCTTAGATTCAGTTTTCTCATTAGCAAAATAGTAAGATTCTTAGGGACAAGAGTTTGGTGTGGACACAGAGGGAGAGAGTACAGGGAGGCCACTCATAGATTATGTACATCTAAGATGCTGTCTGTGCAAAGGGGTTTCTGCACAGTCTCCCTCTAGAAAGCAGTTTGCAGTTTAAATCTGAAGCCCAGAATATTGAAAAGTGTCATTTCCCTGGTCTTGTACTACAGATTTGGATTAAGGAAGAGGACTGTAGCATCAAAGGATTTAGGTATTTGGATCCCAGACCCAATACCACCACCTCACCATGAATTTACAGAAATGAGCAGGGATTAATATGAGGTAAGATTAGATAAGTAAGGGGGGTCTGGGTGGCGTCCAACTCTTGATTTTGGCTCAGGTCATGATTTCACTATTGTGAGATGGAGCCCTGCGTCAGGCTCCCTGCTGGGCATGGGACCTGCTTAAGATTCTTTCTTTCCCTCTGCCCACCTCCCTCACCATCTTTGTCTCTCTTCCTTTCAAAAAAAAAAAAAAATTAGATTAGTAAAGCGGATCATAAATTACAGAGAAATTATGAAAAGCTGGCATGAGGAATGTTAGGAAAAGGACGTGATGGTAACAGGATTTTAAGAAGAAACATCTATCGGGGCTTTTTAGGGTATACTGTCAGAAATATAAACTGAAAAAAGGAAGCCACTGTGACGATTCAGGCATGAAGGGGAAATATAAAAGGCCACTAGAAAATCACTTTAAAGCAAAATGGAGAACTCTCAACAAATATTTTATATAACTCTACAAAGGAGACTGGCTGCTGTTTCTCTTAACTCCTGGGCCTATAGCTAGTCTACATTCCCAGACTCCCTTGCAGTTAAGAATAGCCATGTGACTGGTTCTCGTTACTGTCCATGCCATGAGGGCAAAAGTATTGTCCTCCACTACCAGACTGAACCCATTAAAAACTTCCTGTGGGATTCACTGCCTTCTCTCTGTCTTCCCTATCTACTCGCTGAATAGACCAGGATTCCAAGAATACAGAAAAGGGAAGAGCTGCAAGATGGAGACTAGGTCTGCAAATAACCACATGGAAGGCTACCCACTAAGCAGAAACATCTGCTTTGAACTCTGTGGGAGCAAAAAATTAAAGCTTTATAATATTAAGCCACTGAGATTTGGTGGTTTGTTTGACATAACAGCTAGCATTTCTTACCCGACATAACACTATATAACTTCAAACCTAATGATTTATAATATTTTAACCAAAAAAAAAAAAAAGTGGAGGGGAGAGAGAGCTATATTTCAAAGTACAGGGAATAGAGAACAGGCCAACTTAACAGGAAATTTTAATGGAGTACAGTAAATACAATCTGAGATTTGTAAAGATAGAACTTAAAACCAAATATTGGAAGGGCTTATCTCATTAATAAAAAGCAGATACACAAGAAAGGAGGCAGAGAAATGGCAACACTCCAGAGTAAGTCACTCTAGAGTAGAACCCTGTCTGGGAATCTGGTATTCTGATAATACATGCAAATTAGAAAATATTTAGTTGGGGATAAAAAGAGAAAGAAGACAAATTATATGGCTATTGGCATGCTCCATAAAGCACCAAGCTAGAGGAAAGTCACTACTTTCCTAATAGAGATTAAAAATTCAGGATAGAGTGGAATTGTACTAATGACATCAATAGCTTCTAAAAGTCCCCTTCTGCTGAAAATTAAGTATCAGACTCAGTCTTTACTTGCCTTCCCTGTAATTTCATCTTTTGGAAGCCACAGGAAGGCACAAAGGGAACTCATGTACCAGACCTAATTCTGAGAAATAAGGGAAATGTGGTTGGCAATTGAATATAACAGGAAGAAACCATGGCACTTGGGGTTTTTAATAGGAAGGAAAGGAAAGATGAAAAATGTTGGACATATGCTTAAGAAAATAGGATATTTGATTATTTTAGAGAAAAGATAGACATGACCAGAAGTCCTGAAGAGGAATTTAGCACAAGAGTGTTCCAATATTTTCAAGGTATGAAATTCTATGTATATAGTCCTGAAAATCCTGTCCTGGTGGGAGAAACGTGTAGAGACAATTAGAGAAATCAATGAGATTGCATAAAAGCTTTCTGATTAGCTCATATATAAAACTATACATTGAAGGGAGGTGGGAATGGATAGACATATAGACATAAAACCTGAAATAAATAGCTACCAGTATAGACTTCGTAAAAGTAGAAATGGTACCTGTTGTCCTTAATTCTCTATCTGTAAAAATTATAACAGAAAATCTAAAAACCTCCATATGTAGATCACAAACTCTAAGGGCAACTACTGTTTCAGTGTAATCTCAAGAGATGGTAGAGAGAAGACATGTTGACTTTTGCTTCCATATTTTCCATCAAAAAGAATGATCTTCAAATATTTAAATTGGGATAAGCAAGTTAAATATTATAATAAAGGGGAATGACAAAACAAATGAGAAGATAGTAGGAAATCATCCAGATGCTTTTCAATATGTTTAATTCAAAAACAGTTTGAAAGGACAGACTGGGCATATGTTTGACTTCCTCTCCACTAGGTCCCATTGAAATAGAATAAAAATATACAAATGTAACCCAAGTAAATGTCTGGGTTCCTTGTTACAGACTCAACATGGTTCCTCTTCAAAGAAAAAACCCTGACATGTAAGTAAGACAGTGAGGAGTGCATTTTTAATTAGCTGTAAACATCTATAATGCCTCCTTTTGTCTCACTTCTTTATCTTCTCAACCTAAGCAACATTTATCTCTACACCTCTCAATGTCCCATCCCTCTTTCCCCTCTCTTTTTCTCCACACCTGTGTGTGTGTGTGTGTGTGTGTGTGCGCGTGTGAATTTTCCCAAATACCTCCCTCTTGTCTTTCTTCCCCTTCTCTCACCTCTGCTGTAATACCTTACCACTCTGCAGCTGAAATGTCTGCCCTTCCCTGTGAACTGCATCAGATAGGTCCAGAGCTTCTGTCAGACCAGGTGTTCCCACTTTTCTCCTCAAAGAAGGAAAGTATAATTTTCTCACACTAACACATTTTAAAGTCTTTATGTAGCATTTGTGATGAACAAAATCCTCACTACCCAAAAAGAATAAATCTGTAAATATGAAGTAAGACAAGGTGGCATCAGACAAATGTTTTTGACAGTTTTTGATGGAAAGTGAGTTGAATCATACTGACAGCCAGAGTTGGGATAAAATTAATGAACAAACTAAGATCCCAGAAGCCTAGAAAAACCAGAGACAGCAGATTTACTCTTCTTTATAGAAAAAAGAGAGGTCCAACTCAAGGATAGCAAGTAGAGAATGCAGCATTGGATCTGGGGCAGTGATCAGGCAAGAAGACAGTGAGATGCACTACTGCCCTTGTCAGGTAAAATCAAACTGCTCTGCTGGTCTTTGCTACTACACAGTTTAGAGAAACAAAGTATTTTTCCAGATCAGCAGCTGCATACCAGATGTGAGAAGTCATGTTGGTTGATTCCAACAAAAAGAAAATATTAGAAACAATACATGAAATTAAACTAATCACCTGATTAAGTTTATGGTATCTACTCTCATCATCCAGAAGCCATCTGTCTTTTGCACAGACCAAACAGAAAAGATAATTGAAGAATAGGAATCACCATCCATACATCTTTCAAGTCCTTGATGGTAGCATTAATCTCTGCAGCTCCCCTAGAGATTCAATATTGCTTTTGGTTTACAAATTTGTCCTTTCTAAAAAAAAAAAAAAGGGGGGGGGGGGGGGGGGGCCCGGGGGGGCTCAGGGGGTTGGGCCGCTGCCTTCGGCTCGGGTCATGATCTCAGGGTCCTGGGATCGAGTCCCGCATCAGGCACTCTGCTCAGAAGGGAGCCCGCTTCCCTCTCTCTCTCTCTCTGCCTGCCTCTCCGTCTACTAGTGATCTCTCTCTGTCAAATAAATAAAATCTTTAAAAAAAAACAAAAGAAAACAAATTTGTCCTTTCTACTAAAACAAATTTTAAGCTATGCATCAGAGTGAATATTTTGCTAGTTTCCTTTCTTTTTCTTTCGTTCTTTCTTTCTTTCTTTTTTTTTTTTTTTTTTTGCTAGTTTTTTAATATGTCTATTCCAACTATACATTCAGGCTCTGGGGAAATAACCACAACACAGATCTGTGGGTCCCTTGGGTTCACTGTGATAGAAGACTTGGGGCAAAACTCCATCTAACACCTGCATTGGTCAAGACTGTCTTTGCTATGCAGAAATGACAAATAGCCCCAAATACTGGTGCCTTACAAAAACAAAGCATAATTTCTTATTCATGTTACATGCCATTATTGATTGGGTATGGCTCTATCCTACACTGTCTTCAATCCAGGACTCAGGCTAATAGCTGCTGCTACTCTCTGGAGCATTACCTATCTTGCAACAGAAGGAAAACAAATGTGATAAAACATTTAAAAAACGTGTCTTAAAGCTTTTGTCCATAAGTGACATATGTCACTCCTGCCTTCATTCCACTTGTCAAAGCAAATCACATAGCCAAACATAGCATACTATAATCCTGCCTTCTTGAAGGCACTTCAGGGAGAGAAAATGGAGAATTTGGAAAATAGTAATAAAATCTACCATATCATCTGACCTGTATGGACTTCCATTTTGACCAGTGGAGTGCAGTGGCATTTTGTAACCCCAGGAGGTAGTGTCAGCTCAGAGACAGTTATCCTGGGCAGTTATCCCAGAAAAGTCTTGGAATTTTTCAGTAGAAGACATATAATATAGTTATAGCAAGGGTCGTAGGAGTCTTCCTCCAAGAGACTGACCTTCCCTTCTAATCAAGGGGTTATAGATTTGAGAACGAGCCCAGGTCTAGAAATACTAAAAAAAAATCTCCATTGTGATTAAAATTAAGCCTCTACTCACAGACCTAGAACTTTTCTATTTTATAGATGAAGTAAAACCTTGTCACAAAAAGTAGCGCTGTACCAGTCTTAGGGATCAATTTTTCATGTCTTCATGATCAATTAGCCATCTTTAAAAATGTCTATAGATTGAACCACTGTAATTATCACTATTTTGGTCTCAGTCTCACCTTGTCTTGGCATTATTAGTTGCCACTCTGTCACTAAGATCCATCATCCACAATGAAATCAAAGAGACCATTTCTATGGCACTATCTTCAGCTGTCAACTCAGGGCCTTCAGGGACAGACACTAGAGCTCTTTCAAAGAAAACTGGTGCTACTCTAACTAATGTCCTTCCCAAAGTTTTGATAAAGGTAAAATCCTCTGAAAGGATATTATTAGTTTACTAGAGCTGTCACAGCGAAATACTACAGATTGAGTGACTTAAACAACAGAAATTAATTGTTTACAGTTCTGGAAGCTGGAAGTCCAAGAGTAAGATGTTAGCGGGTTTGGTTTCTATTGAGACCTATTTCTTGCATCCCTGGAGTCTCTTCCTCTTCCTATAGGAGTACCAGTCATAGTGCGTTTGGGCCCTACCCTTATGACCTCATTTAACCCAAACTGCCTCTTTAAAAGTCCTATCTCCAAATACAGTCACATTGGGAGTTAGGGGTTCAACACATGAATGGGGAGAGGGGCACAATTCAGTCAATAACACACTCTTTTGTAATATGTTCTACCTTCTTTCACATATCAGACTTCTTGAGGTAATAAATTCACTTGTTTTGCAAATTATTCAGTGTGTAAGATCAAACTTTTGGTCATTTTTGTTATACTGTTTTCTTATACTGTTTTGTTACATTTTTTTGTTACATTGTTACTTCTAAAAAGTAAGCTTTTATTTGGGGGCAGTCATCTATGTATTCTGGTTTACTGAGAATATTTTAAGGAGACATTTTATAACCCTAGCTCATCATTTCTTTCTGTAATCTCTCCAGCGTACCCAGAAATATCTAATCTACTAGTTCCTTTGTCCTCACTCCAACAACATCCAAATATTGCAGGAGCCACTTTGTCTCCCAAAACTGTCCCTTTAATATTAGGCACTTCATGCTATGCAAGTACAGGTAATAATTTATGCAACTATTTTGTCATTAGCTAATAATAATCACCACTAGGTAGGTCATCATTTCTTCAAATATTAGCTACTCCAAATAACAAAGTTTAAATTTATTTTTTTTATTTTTTTTTTTGTAAGGGAGAGAGAGAGTACACACACGAGCAGGGAGAGGGACAAGCAGAGGAACAGGGAGAAGTAGGCTCCCCGCTGAATGGAGAGCCCGATGCGGGACTTGATCCTAGGACCCTGGGATCATGACCTGAGCCTAAAGCAGATGCTTAACCAACTGAGCCACCCAAGCATCCCTAAATTCCCTTTTTTTTAAATGATTTTATTTTTAAGTAATCTCTATACCCAATGTGGGGCTCAAACTCACAGCCCTGAGACTAAGAGTCTCATGCTCCACTACCTGAACCAGCCAGACACCCCCTAAACTCCTATTTTAGAATGTCTATTTCTTAAAGCCCTCTTAGTAAGTGTTCAATCAGAAAAAAAAAAATATATCTATCATAGGGAGTCCAAACAGGAAATGATCTAATGTAGTCATCTCATGTTGTTGAAAGGGCTAAAGTGGTAGGAAGGAGCTACCAAGCAATCAGGAAACCACATAACTCTGCTGGTAAAATTACAACTGCTAGGTCTAATAGCAAAATGTAAGAAAGCCACTGCAAAAGTACATGTTAATCTGTCACCATTTCTTTTTAAAGACTTTATTTATTCTGTCACCATTTCTGATGAGAGAGGAATAAACCCTGTCCTACTTCCTCCTTCCAAATTTTACGTAAATATCTTTAATTGGTCTACTCTAAACAAGGATGTTGCTAGCAAAGAATTCTGGGAAAATTAGTTCCCTCTCTCATGCAAGGGAAAACCATAAAAGTTACTAAAAGCGGGGGGAGGAGTCAAGATGGCGGAGAAGTAGCAGCTGAGACTACTTCAGGTTGCGGGAGATCAGCTAGATAGCTTATCTAAAGATTGCAAACACCTACAAATCCAACGGGAGATCGAAGAGAAGAAGAACAGCAATTCTAGAAACAGAAAATCAACCACTTGCTGAAAGGTAGGACTGGCGGAGAAGTGAATCCAAAGGGACGGGAAGATAGACCCCGGGGGGAGGGGCCGGCTCCCAGCAAGCGGCGGAGCAACGGAGCACAAAATCGAGACTTTTAAAAGTCTGTTCCGCTGAGGGACATCGCTCCAGAGGCTTAACTGGGGTGAAGCCCACGCGGGGCCAGTGTGGCCTCAGGTCCCGCAGGGTCACAGAAGGATTGGGGTGTCTGAGTGTCGCAGAGCTCGCAGGTATTAGAACAGGGAAGCCGGCTACAGAGACGGAGCCGAGGAGTGAGCTCACAGCTCGGGCTTACCTTGAACCGGTCGCAGGCTCGGTGAGCTCGGAGCGCGGCTGGAGGCCAGGCAGACGGGAGTAATTGGACGCTGTTCCCTGAGGGCGCACTGAGGAGTGGGACCCCGAGCTCTCGGCTCCTCCGGGCCGGAGACTGGGAGGCCGCCATCTTCCTTCCCGTCCTCCGGACTCTACGGAAAGCGCTCAGGGAACAAAAGCTCCCGAAAGCAAACCCGAGCGGATTACTCAGCCCAGGACCTGGTAAGGGCGGTGCGACTCCGCCTGGGGCAAAGACACTTGAAAATCACTACAACAGGCCCCTCCCCCAGAAGATCAACAAGAAACCCAGCCAGGACCAAGTTCACTTACAAGGAGTGCGGTTTCAATACCAAGGAGAGCACCGGAATTCCAGAGGAGGAGAAAGCAAAGCACGGAACTCATGGCTTTCTCCCCATGATTCTTTAGCCTTGCAGTTAATTTAATTTTTTTTTCATTTTCAATTTTTTTCTCTTCTTCTGCTAAATTTTTTTAAACTTTTACCCTTTTCTTTTTTAACGTTTTTTAACTAGTTTATCTAATATATATATATTTTTTCCTTTTTATATTTTTTTCATTATTGGTTTTCTTTTTTTTATTTGTTTCTTTTTTCTTTTTTCTTTTTC